>NC_042970.1:57101263-57701263 GCF_901001165.1 Salmo trutta | reverse complement strand
CAAATCCACTTTTTCCAACTCGTATAGAAGCCAACTATCACATATGTCAGAGAAGGCCCATAATTCACAGTGCTTTCAATTTTAACCATAAAAAACATAAAACACATAGTTACGTTATAGCTGCGGGTCCAGCTCTGACAATATGTGTAGGCCTATGTGAGGCGACCCGGAATCCCAAGTTTCGGCTCGATAGGTCATTCGGTGCCCGAGCAATGGCCTTAATTGGTGCTGAAAATCCACTTTTTCAGGGCGTTACTACGGGTCCCTGAATGAGCTATCGGACAGAAACATTGGGGTCCGTCTCTATGGGCCGAGGCGGTTTCAATGCACCTAGTCTTGCGACTCTGGGACATTTCTACATGTCGCCATGTCCGTGATATTCAAAATGAATTGAACATATTGCAAATGCACGAGGCGGTTTCTCGGTCTGAGAACCATCTAGAGCCACATAAATCACCGTGCACTATCAACTTGAGCTCTAGAACAGGTTTCTAAAATTTCGGAGCTCTAGGTCTGACGGTTCTTGAATCATTTGAACGAAAGTAACTATTGAAGGTGGTATAAGCCTCTAAGCCCCACACCATGTCCCTATGGCCAAATTGTGATTGTGTGTTTTAGTTTTTTTGCAAAAAGAATAGGCACACGTTGTCTTTGGGGTAGGCATATACAGAATCCTGAATATGAAGTCTCTACCTTAAGAATTGACTGAATGACACAGGGTTGAGTTGCGTGATTTTCACTATGTGCAGGTTATATGACAATAGCTCTTGGCTGTTTTAACCACTTCCGGTTGTCACAGGAAGCTCTTACTCAACACACGTTGTCTTTGGGGTAGACATAAACAGAATCCTGAATATGAAGCCTCTACCTTAAGAATTGACTGAATGACACATGGTTGAGTTGCGTGATTTTCACTATGTGCAGGTTATATGACGATAGCTCTAGGGTGATTTTAACTTCTTGAGGCTACCTGGGACGTTAGCGTGCCCCCCGTGGCGCACCCTATCAACAGCAGGTGCATTTCAAGAGCGGCAAATTTGAAACCAAATAAATGTACAAATTCAAATTTCTCAAACATACAACTAACTTACAGCCTTTGAAAGATAAACATCTTCTTAATCTAACCACGTTTACCGATTTCAAAAAGGTTTTACGGGGAAAGCATAAAGTTAGGTTATGTTAGGAGAGTACATTGACAATAGTGGTGTGCAATGCATTGTCGATTCAAAGACAGGCTTCACCAAAACCATACAATCAGCTAAAATTATGCACTAACCTTTTACAATCTCCATCAGATGACACTCCTAGGACATAATGTTAGACAATGCATGCATTTTTAGTTCTATCAAGTTCATATTTATATCTAAAAACAGTGTTTTACTATGGCGTTGATGTTCAGGAAATCGTTTCCCTCCAATACCGGCAGTCAAGTCATGACAACAAAATAATTAATTAATATTAGAAAACATTGGTAAAATATTATATTGTCATTCAAAGAATTATAGATTTACATCTCTTGAACGCAATGGACTTGTCAGATTTAAAATTAACATTACTGGGAAATCACACTTTGCAATAATCTGAGCACTGCGCCAGAAAAATACGCATCGCGATACAGACTAACCGCCATGTTGGAGGAATCTAAAATCGAAAATACTATATAAATAATACATTACCTTTGATTCTCTTCATCAGATGTCACTTCCAAAGAGTCCCAGGTCCATAACGAATGTAGTTTTGTTCAAAAAAGCTCATCATTTATGTCGAAAAACCTCCGTGTTGTAGCGCATGATCTAAGCCAGCCGGACTTCACTTCACTTCAAGAACGGAAAAAATATATTTCCGTTCGTTCAAACATGTCAAACGTTGTATCGCATAAATCATTAGGGCCTTTTTTAACCAGAACATGAATAAAATTCAAGGCGGACCATTGGGTTTTCTTTTAAAACGTTTCGGAATTAGAGTACCCACCATCAAATCGCGCGCCAGGGGTCTAATGGACCATCACGTTCCATGGCTCTTATTCGGTCAGATCTCACTGTAGAACACTCAAAACACTTTGTAAAGGCTGGGGACATCTTGTGGAAGCAATAGGAAGTGCCAGAATATTCCTCCTTCCCTTTGTTTTTCAATGGCATAGGCTCAAAGTCAATTCAACACATCAGGTATCCACTTCCTGTCAGAATCTGTCTCAGGGTTTTGCCTGCCAAATGAGTTCTGTTATACTCACAGACACCATTCAAACAGTTTTTGAAACTTTAGGGTGTTTTCTATCCATATATAATAAGTATATGCATATTGTAGTTACTGGGTAGGTGTAGGAGGCAGTTAAAAATGGGCACATATTTTTTCAAAAAATTCTCAATACTGCCCCCTATACCCTAACAGGTTAACAACTTCCGGTTGCTCCAGGAACCTTAGAATCGACACAGGTAGACCTCACAGTAGCCTGATGGATTGTTATATAAGACAGGTTCATAAGGCATTCATAACCCACATAGACTCCGGTTGAATTTAGCAGAATAGTCAATGTATTCCTATGGGGAGAGAAGACATTGCACACTTTTTGATCTAAACACCTTTTCACTGTGAAGGGTTAATGCCACAGGGTCAAGGTTAGGCTTGCACAGATCGGGACGACCTCGGGAACGCTCCTGCGGTTGAATTGTGCTTCTAACCCTAACGGTTCTCTCACTGTCACCCAAAAACACTTGACATATTGGTGCAGGCATCATTTTGGGCCTAGTTTTCTCACGGTCGCTGCGCTCAGACCGAACGAGCTACGGTCAAGCGGGGCATCTCGTTGAACTCGTCTCAGCCTAGAGATAATGGTAATGCCATTGCAGGCTCTTTGTGTCTTTAAGCACCGCACTGTGTCACTCCGTCCTTGCTGTGTGTGTGTGTGAGAGAGCTTTTCTTTGACATCTGATGGGATAAATGACTGATTTACAGTTCATGAGGGTTGCCTAGTCACACATATGAAGTTGTGGAAAGATCTGACCTTTTTAACCCTTCAAAACAGCCCCTATGACACTATTTTAAGGCATTTCTGGTTGACACAGGAATCTGAACATTAGGCTCTTATATAATATTGAGTTTTAAGTGTTTCTGTTAAGAACTGACTTATTTACAGAGGGTTGAACAAGTGTGTGTTGTTTCAGAAAATCACAGAAAATCACAGAAATCTCGCAGAGCTCCGAAACCCGCCTTAACGGATTCATCTGAACACGCTGCAACTGGATATGTAACTTTTTGGGGAAAAAACCCTCCTATTGTTGAATATCACCAATGTGTCATTGTACAATTTCTCTGAAATGAACATTGGTAAATGCATGGTTCCTTTTCTCCTGACACCGTATGCTCATGTAGTTTGATGTGAAGCGGTCAAATCAGCACTCTATTTTCCTGTTTGACTTTCAATCCCAGAAAAATAGCCTTAACTCGAAAAGCGTCGAGGCCTCGACTCCATCCTGTTCAGGGCCAACTGCCCATTATGCCAAACCCACACTGACTGAGTTTCGTCTCCGAATTCTTTACCGTTTAGGAGAAAAAGCCGCGTCGTGATTGGTGATATATGTTACAGTTGCAATATGATTCCGTTCGCCCTCTCGTGGAATAATCCGGGACTGCAAATTGAAAAATTTATTAAACGGAAACGGAAGGTCCGAGAGACTCCGTTCGATGACTTCCTGGAAGATCCGGCCCCTGTGAGCGGCCCGACGCCGTCCGCGGATTTATCGGACGTAGTCGGACGTCTAGTAAGGGAGCGTACATTTGCAATATGGACTTTCTCACTAACCATACGGCTTGCGCACGTGAGGTCCCTTCATGTATGGAATTATTTTTGTGAGGGGGGGGTTCTGTTATAGTGAACGAAAATATAAACGCAACAAGCAACAATTTCAACGCTCCTTCAAAACTTGAGACATCTGTGGCATTTTGTTATGAGACAAAACTGAACATTTCAAAGTGGCCTTTTATTGTCCCCAACACAGATGCACCTGTGTAATGATAATGCTGTTTAATCAGCTTCTTGATATGCCCCACCTGTCAGGTGGATGGATTATCTTGATAAAGGAGAAACGCTCTCTAACAGGGATGTAAACAAATTTGTGCACAACATTTTAGAGAAATACGCTTTTTGTGCATATGGAACATTTCAGGTATCTTTTATTTCAGCTCATGAAACATGGAACCAACACTTTTCATATTGCGTTTGTACTTTTGTTCAGTATATATATATACTATCATGACTGCTAACAGCTACACAAAGCCTACATCGTTGTCACCTCATAGTCAACATACACTAAATGACCAAAGTATGTGGACACCTGCTCGTCGAACATCTCATTCCAACATCATGGGCGTTAATGTGGAGTTGGTGCACCATTTGCTGCTATAACATCCTCCACTCTTCTGGGAAGGCTTTACACTAGATGTTGGAACATTGTTGTGGGGACTTGCTTCCATTCAGCCACAAGAGCATTAGTGAGGTCGGTGACTGATGTTGGGCGATTAGGCCTGGCTCGCAGTCGGCATTCCAATTCATCCCAAAGGTGTTCGATGGAGTAAAGGTCAGGGCTCTCTGCAGGCCAGTCAAGTTGTTCCACACCAATCTCAACAAACCATTTTTTTATGGACCTCGCTTTGTGCACAGGGGCATTGTCATGCTGAAGCAGGAACGGACCTTGCCCAAACTGTTGCCATAAGTTGGAAGTGCAGAATCATCTAGAATGTCATTGTATGCTGTAGCGTTAAGATTTCCATTGACTAGAACTAAGGGGAATAGCCCGACCCATGACAAACAGCCACAGACCATTATTCCTCCTCCACCAAACTTTACACTTGGCACGATACATTGGGGCAGGTAGCATTCTCCTGGCATCCGCCAAACCCAGATTCGTCCGTCGGACTTCCAGATGGTGAAGCATGATTCATCACTCCAGAGAACGCTTTTCCGCTGCTCCAGAGTCCAATGGCGGTGAGCTTTACATCACTCCAGCCGATGCTTGTTATTGCGCATGGTGACCTTAGGCTTGTGTGCGGCTGCTCAGCCATGGAAACCCATTTCATGAAGCTCTCGGCTAACAGTTGTTGTGCTGATGTTGCTGATGTTAACCTCTATGGGACCGGCGGGATGAATTCGTCCCACCTACGTAACAGCCAGTTGAATCCAGTGGCGCGATTTTTGAAACGTTTGAAATACTATTACTTCAATTTCTCAAACATATGACTATTTTACAGCTATTTAAAGACAAGACTCTCGTTAATCTAACCACACTGTCCGATTTCAAAAAGGCTTTACAACGAAAGCAAAACATTAGATTATGTCAGCAGAGTACCCAGCCAGAAATAATCAGACACCCATTTTTCAAGCTAGCATATAATGTCACAAAAACCTAAACCACAGCTAAATGCAGCACTAACCTTTTATGATCTTCATCAGATGACACACCTAGGACATTATGTTATACAATACATGCATGTCTGTTCAATCAAGTTCATATTTATATCAAAAACCAGCTTTTTACATTAGCATGTGACGTTCAGAAAAAGCATACCCCCCGCAAACTTCCGGGGAATTTACTAACAATTTGCTAAATTACTCACGATAAACGTTCACAAAAAGCATAACAATTATTTTAAGAATTATAGATACATTACTCCTCTATGCACTCGATATGTCCGATTTTAAAATAGCTTTTCGGATGAAGCACATTTTGCAATATTCTAAGTACATAGCCCAGCCATCACGGGCTAGCTATTTAGACACCCGGCAAGTTTAGCCTTCACCAAAATCACATTTCCTATAAGAAAAATGGTCTTACCTTTCCTGTTCTTCGTCAGAATGCACTCCCAGGACTTCTACTTCAATAACAAATGTAGGTTTGGTCCCAAATAATCCATCGTTATATCCAAACAGCGGCGTTTTGTTAGTGCGTTCTAGACACTATCAGAATGCTAAATCACGGTCGTGCGCATGGCGCAGAACGTGACAAAAAATTTATAAATATTCCATTACCGTACTTCGAAGCATGTCAACCGCTGTTTAAAATCAATTTTTATGCAATTTATCTCGTAGAAAAGCGATAATATTCCGACCGGGAATCTGCAATTAGCTAAACAGCCGAATGAAGATACTCCACGGGGGCGAATCGCGCACGCGCCTAATTCTATTGTCCCCTGATGGGACACTTGGAAAAGGAGATGTGTTTCAGCCTGAGGCTGCCTCGTCATCGTTCAGGTTTTTCCCGGGTTCTGAGAGCCTATTGGAGCCCTAGGAATTGTCACGTTACAGCTAAGATCCTGACTCTTCAATAAACAGAAGCAATAACAACAACACCTTGTCAGACAGGGTACTTCCTGCATGAAACCTTCTCAGGTTTTTGCCTGCCATAGGAGTTCTGTTATACTCACAGACACCATTCAAACAGTTTTAGAAACTTTAGGGTGTTTTCTATCCAAACCTGAACAATAATATGCATATTCTAGCTTCTGAGTTGGTGTAGGAGGCAGTTAAAAATGGGCACATATTTTTTCCAAAATTCTCAATGCTGCCCCCTAGCCCGTAGAGGTTAATGAGTGTTGCAACCGAGGACTGACAATTTTTACGTGCTACGAGCTTCAGCATCTGTTCTGTGAGCTTGTGTGGCCTACCACTTTGAGGCTGAGCCGTTGTTGCTCCTAGACGTTTCCACTTCACTTACAATTGACCTGGGAACTCTAGCAGGCCAGGAATATGACAAACTGACATCCTATGAGGCATCCCATGACGATGCCACGTTGAAAGTCACTGAGCTCTTCAGTACTGACAATGTTTCTCTATGGAGATTGCATGGCTGTATGCTCGACACTTGTCAGCAACGGGTGTGGCTAAAATAATATTTCAAGGCTCAGGAGAAGACCCAGATGCAGACAGTTTCGAAGTTTATTACAGAAACAGGGGGCAGGCAAACGACAGGTCAAGGGCAGGCAGAGGTCAGTAGTCCAGAGCAGAGTCCGAAAGGTACAGAACGGCAGGAAGGCTCAGGTTCAGGGCAGGCAAGATGGTCAAAACCGGGAAAGCTAGAAAACAAGAACTAGAGAAAGACAGGAGCACGGGGAAACCGCTGGTAGGCTTGACGAAACAAAACAAACTGGCAACAGACAAACAGAGAACACAGGCATAAGTACACCTGGAGGGGGGAGGAGACAAGCACAAAGACAGGTGAAACAGATCAGGGTGTGACAGAATCCACTAATTTGAGGTGGTGTCCACATACTTGTGTATATATATATATATATATATATATATATATATATATACACACAGTATATATCTACATATTTATATATATTTACACATATGTATATATATACATATATACACATGTATGTAGGGTATGGAGGGGGAAACATGGAAGCAACACTTTTCATGTTGCGACAGGTCAAGGGCAGGCAGAGCTCAGTATATACACTGCTCAAAAAATAAAGGGAACACTTAAACAACACAATGTAACTCCAAGTCAATCGCACTTCTGTGAAATCAAACTGTCCACTTAGGAAGCAACACTGATTGACAATACATTTCACATGCTGTTGTGCAAATGGAATAGACAACAGGTGGAAATTATAGGCAATTAGCAAGACACCCCCAATAAAGGAGTGGTTCTGCAGGTGGTGACCACAGACCACTTCTCAGTTCCTATGCTTCATGGCTGATGTTTTGGTCACTTTTGAATGCTTTCACTCTAGTGGTAGCATGAGACGGAGTCTACAACCCAAACAAGTGGCTCAGGTAGTGCAGCTCATCCAGGATGGCACATCATTGCGAGCTGTGGCAAGAAGGTTTGCTGTGTCTGTCAGCGTAGTGTCCAGAGCATGGAGGCGCTACCAGGAGACAGGCCAGTACATCAGGAGACATGGAGGAGGCCGTAGGAGGGCAACAACCCAGCAGCAGGACCGTTACCTCCGCCTTTGTGCAAGGAGGAGCAGGAGAAGCACTGCCAGAGCCCTGCAAAATGTGCATGTGTCTGCTCAAACGGTCAGAAACAGACTCCATGAGGGTGGTATGAGGGCCCGACGTCCACAGGTGGGGGTTGTGCTTACAGCCCAACACCGTGCAGGACGTTTGGCATTTGCCAAAAAACACCAAGATTGGCAAATTCGCCACTGGCGCCCTGTGCTCTTCACAGATGAAAGCAGGTTCACACTGAGCACGTGACAGACGTGACAGAGTCTTGAGACGCCGTGGAGAACGTTCTGCTGCCTGCAACATCCTCCAGCATGACCGGTTTGGCGGTGGGTGAGTCATGGTGTGGGGTGGCATTTCTTTGGGAGGCCGCACAGCTCTCCATGTGCTCGCCAGAGGTAGCCTGACTGCCATTAGGTACCGAGATGAGATCCTCAGACCCCTTGTGAGACCATATGCTGGTGCGGTTGGCCCTGGGTTCCTCCTAATGCAAGACAATGCTAGACCTCATGTGGCTGGAGTGTGTCAGCAGTTCCTGCAAGAGGAAGGCATTGATGCTATGGACTGGCCCGCCCGTTCCCCAGACCTGAATCCAATTGAGCACATCTGGGACATCATGTCTCGTCCCATCCACCAACGCCACGTTGCACCACAGACTGTCCAGGAGTTGGCGGATGCTTTAGTCCAGGTCTGGGAGGAGATCCCTCAGGAGACCATCCGCCACCTCATCAGGAGCATGCCCAGGCATTGTAGGGAGGTCATACAGGCACGTGGAGGCCACACACACTACTGAGCCTCATTTTGACTTGTTTTAACCTGTTTGGGATAGGGGGCAGTATTGAGAATTTTGGAAAAAATATGTGCCCATTTTTAACTGCCTCCTACACCAACTCAGAAGCTAGAATATGCATATTATTGTTCAGGTTTGGATAGAAAACACTCTGAATTTTCTAAAACTGTTTGAATGGTGTCTGTGAGTATAACAGAACTCCTATGGCAGGCAAAAACCTGACAAGGTTTCAAGCAGGAAGTACCCTGTCTGACAAGGAGTCGTGCGTCTTGCATCTGTTTATTGAAAAGTAAGGATCTTAGCTGTAACGTGACAATTCCCAGGGCTCCGATAGGCTCTCAGAACCCGGGAAATAACTGAAGGTTGACGAGGGAGCCTCAGGCTGAAACACATTATCGGCTTTGGTAAGTGGCGGCTCAGAGGACCTTTGAATGAGGCGCGTGCACGATTCGCTCCTGAGGAGAAATTTAATTCGGCTGTTTAGGCTCAATGCATATTCCCGGTCGGAATATTATCACTTATCTACGAGATAAATGGCATAAAAATTGGTTTTAAACAGCGGTTGACATGCTTCGAAGTACGGTAATGGAATATTTAGACATTTTTGTCACGCCAATGCGCCATGCGCGACACCGTGATGAAGCATTCTGATAGTGTCTAGAACTCACGAACAAAACGTCGCTGTTTGGATATAACGATGGATTATTTGGGACCAAACCAACATTTGTTATTGAAGTAGAAGTCCTGGCAGTGTATTCTGACGAAGAACAAGCAAGGTAAGAACATTTTTCTTATAGGAAATGTGATTTTGGTGGAGGCTGACCTGGGTGGGTATCTAAATAGCTAGCCCTGTGATGCCGGGCTATGTACTTAGATTATTGCAAAATGTGCTTCATCCGAAAAGCTATTTTAAAATCGGACATATCGAGTGCATAGAGGAGTAATGTATCTATAATTCTTAAAATAATTGTTATGCTTTTTGTGAACGTTTATCGTGAGTAATTTAGCAAACTGTTAGTAAATTCCCCGGAAGTTTGCGGGGGTTATGCTTTTTCTGAACGTCACATGCTAATGTAAAAAGCTGGTTTTTGATATAAATATGAACTTGATTGAACAGACATGCATGTATTGTATAACACAATGTCCTAGGTGTGTCATCTGATGAAGATCATAAAAGGTTAGTGCTGCATTTAGCTGTGGTTTGGGTTTATGTGACATGATATGCTAGCTTGAAAAATGGGTGTCTGATTATTTCTGGCTGGGCACTCTGCTGACATAATCTAATGTTTTGCTTTCGTTGTAAAGCCTTTTTAAAATCGGACAGTGGGGTTAGATTAACGAGATTCTTGTCTTTAAATAGCTGTAAAATAGTCATATGTTTGAGAAATTGAAGTAATAGTATTTCTAACGATTCAAAAATCGCGCCACTGGATTTCAGTGGCTGTTACGTAGGTGGGACGAGTTCGTCCCACATGCGCCAGAGAGGTTAAGGACATTACATCAAAGTTGGATCAGCCTGTAGTGTGGTTTTCCACTTTAATTTTGAGTGTGACTCCAAATCCAGACCTCCATGGGTTGATAAATTGGATTTCCATTGATTATTTTTGTGTGATTTTGTTGTCAGCACATTCAACTATGTAAAGAAAAAAGTATTTAATAAGATTATTTCATTCATTCAGATCTAGGATGTGTTATTTTAGTGTTCCCTTTATTTTTTTGAGCAGTGTATATACTGTACATAGGGTAAGGGTCATGGTCAGTTTTTGGACCAAAGGTAGCTTTCATGCCAGTGATCCATTTGTTGTCCCTGGGTGATGGGCTCCAAGATGGCTGTGTATGATGGACTGAGATCTGGGTTTGCTGGCCTCCTGTCTTGACAAGTTTATGGTTTGTTTATGAAATACATGTATTTTTTACTATAAGCATACGCTACCTTATTTTGCATCCTTTTGCAGCCGGACTTCCGGCACCGACAGAGATGGCTGCCTCGCTTCGCGTTCCTAGGAAACTATGCAACTCGCTGTTGGCTGGGCTCCCTGCCTGTGCCATTAAACCCCTACAACTCATCCAGAACGCCGCAGCCCGTCTGGTGTTCAACCTTCCCAAGTTCTCTCACGTCACCCCGCTCCTCCGCTCTCTCCACTGGCTTCCAGTTGAAGCTCGCATCCGCTACAAGACCATGGTGCTTGCCTACGGAGCTGTGAGGGGAACGGCACCTCCGTACCTTCAGGCTCTGATCAGGCCCTACACCCAAACAAGGGCACTGCGTTCATCCACCTCTGGCCTGCTCGCCTCCCTACCTCTGAGGAAGTACATTTCCCGCTCAGCCCAGTCAAAACTGTTCGCTGCTCTGGCACCCCAATGGTGGAACAAACTCCCTCATGACGCCAGGACAGCGGAGTCAATCACCACCTTCCGGAGACACCTGAAACCCCACCTCTTTAAGGAATACCTAGGATAGGATAAAGTAATCCTTCTAACCCCCCCCCCTTAAAAGATTTAGATGCACTATTGTAAAGTGGTTGTTCCACTGGATATCATAAGGTGAATGCACCAATTTGTAAGTCGCTCTGGATAAGAGCGTCTGCTAAATGACTTAAATGTAAATGTTTTTTTATGTTTTATTTCTTACATTACCCCAGGTAATCTTAGGTTTTATTACATACAGTCGGGAGGAACTATTGGATATAAGAGCAATGTCAACTCACCAACATTACGACCAGGAATACAACTTTCCCGAAGCGGATCCTCTGTTTTGCCCACCACCCAGGACAATGGATCGGATCCCAGCCGGCGACCCAAAACAACGACGCCGTAGAAGGGGCAGACAGAGCGGTCTTCTGGTCAGGCTCTGTAGACGGGCACATCACACACCGCTCCCGAGCATACTACTCGCCAATGTCCAGTCTCTTGACAACAAGGTAGACGAAATCCGTGCAAGGGTCGCCTTCCAGGCTACCCCGACTCACTCGAGACACGCTATCGGAGTCGATACAACCAATTGGTTTCTACACGCATCGCGCCGACAGAAACAAGCATCTTTCTGGTAAGAAGAAGGGCGGGGGTGTATGCCTTATGATTAACGAGACGTGGTGTGATCATAACAACATACAGGAACTCAAGTCCTTCTGTTCACCTGACTTAGAATTCCTCACAATCAAATGCCGACCGCATTATCTACCTAGAGAATTCTCTCCGATTATAATCACAGCCGCATATACCCCCCCCAAGCAGACACATCAATGGCCCTGAATGAACTTCATTTGACTCTATGTAAACTAGAAACCACATATCCTGAGGCTGCATTTATTGTAGCTGGGGATTTTAACAAGGCTAATCTGAAAACAAGGCTCCCTAAATTCTATCAGCATATCGATTGCGCTACCAGGGCTGGCAAAACCCTAGATCATTGTTCTTCTAACTTCCGCGAAGCAATATAAGGCCCTCCCCCACCCTCCTTTCGGAAAAGCTGACCACGACTCCATTTTGTTGCTTCCAGCCTATAGACAGAAACTAAAACAGGAAGCTCCCGCACTCAGGTCTATTCAACGCTGGACCGACCAATCGGATTCCACGCTTCAAGATTGCTTCGATCACATGGACTGGGTTATGTTCCGCATTACGGCAAACAGCAACATTGATGAATACGCTGATTCGGTGAGCGGGTTTATTAGCAAGTGCATCGGCAATGTCGTACCCACGGCGTCATTAAAACAATCCCAAACCAGAAACCGTGGATTGATGGCAGCATTCACGCAAAACTGAAAGTGCGAACCACTGCTTTCAATCAGGGCAAGGTGACCGGAAACATGACCGAATACAAACAGTGTAGCTATTCCCTCAGCAAGGCAATCAAACAAGCTTAACCTCTCTGGGCTATGTGGGACGATTTCGTCCCACCTACGTAACAGCCACTTCAATCCAGTGGCGCGATTTTTGAATCGTTAGAAATGCTATAACTTCAATTTCTCAAACATATGACTATTTCACAGCTATTTAAAGACAAGAATCTCGTTAATCTAACCCCACTGTCCGATTTCAAAAAGGCTTTACAACAAAAGCAAAACATTAGATTATGTCAGCAGAGTACCCAGCCAGAAATAATCACACAGCCATTTTTCAAGCTAGCATATCATGTCACATAAACCCAAACCATATCTAAATGCAGCACTAACCTTTGATGATCTTCATCAGATGACACACCTAGGACATTGTGTTATACAATACATGCATGTCTGTTCAATCAAGTTCATATTTATATCAAAAACCAGCTTTTTACATTAGCATGTGACGTTCAGAACTAGCATTCCCACCGAACACTTCCGGTGATTTTACTAAATTACTCACGATAAACGTTCACAAAAAGCATAACAATTATTTTAAGAATTATAGATACATTACCCCTCTATGCACTCGATATGTCCGATTTTAAAATAGCTTTTCGGATGAAGCACATTTTGCAATAATCTAAGTACATAGCCCGGCATTACAGGGCTAGCTATTTAGATACCCACCCAGTTCAGCCTCCACCAAAATCACATTTCCTATAAGAAAAATGTTCTTACCTTGCTTGTTCTTCATCAGAATACACTGCCAGGACTTCTACTTCAATAACAAATGTTGGTTTGGTCCCAAATAATCCATCGTTATATTCCAACAGCGACGTTTTGTTCGTGAGTTCTAGAATGCTTCTTCGCGGTGTCGCGCATGGCGCATTGGCGTGTCAAAAATGTCTAAATATTCCATTACCGTACTTCGAAGCATGTCAACCGCTGTTTAAAACCAATTTTTATGCCATTTATGTCGTAGAGAAGTGTTAATATTCCGACCGGGAGTATGCATTGAGCCTAAACAGCCGAATAAAATTTCTCCTCAGAAGCGACTCATGCACGCGCATCATTGAAAGGTCCTCCGAGCATCCACTTACAAAAGGCGATAATATGTTTCAACCTGAGGTTCCCTCGTAAACCTTCAGTTATTTCGCGGGCTCTGAGAGCCTATTGGAGCCCTGGGAATTGTCACGTTACAGCTAAGATCCTTACTTTTCAATAAAAAGAGGTAAGACGCACGACTCCTTGTCAGACAGGGTACTTCCTGCTTGAAACCTTGTCAGGTTTTTGCCTGCCATAGGAGTTCTGTTATACTCACAGACACCATTCAAACAGTTTTAGAAAATTCAGAGTGTTTTCTATCCAAACCTGAACAATAATATGCATATTCTAGCTTCTGAGTTGGTGTAGGAGGCAGTTAAAAATGGGAACATATTTTTTCCAAAATTCTCAATACTGCCCCCTATACCAAACAGGTTAAGCGTCAGTACAGAGACAAAGTATAGTCGCAATTCAACGGCTCAGACACGAAAGGTATGTGGCAGGGTCTACAGTCAATCACGGACTATAAAAGGAAAACCAACCCCGTCGCGGACCAGGATGTCTTGCTCCCAGACAGAGTAAACAACTTCTTTACTCGCTTTGAGGACATTACAGTGCCACTGACACGGCCCGCTACCAAAACCTGCGGGCTGTCCTTCACTACAGCCGACGTGAGCAAAACATTTAATCGTGTCAACCCTCGCAAGGCTGCAGGCCCAGACGGTATCCCCAGCCGCGTCCTCAGAGCATGCGCAGACCAGCTGGCTGGAGTGTTTACGGACATATTCAATCAATCCTTATCCCAGTCTGCTGTCCCCACATGCTTCAAAAGGGCCACCATTGTTCCTGTTCCCAAGAAAGCTAAGGTAACTGAGCTAAATGACTACCGCCCCGTAGCACTCACTTCCGTCATCATGAAGTGCTTTGAGTGACTAGTCAAGGACCATATCACCTCCACCCTACCTGACACCCTAGACCCACTCCAATTTGCTTACCGCCCCAATAGGTCCACAGACAACACAATCGCAATCACACTGCACACTGCCCAAACCCATCTGGACAAGAGGAATACCTATGTGAGAATGCTGTTCATCGACTACAGCTCAGCATTTAACCTGTTAAGGTATAGGGGGCAGTATTTTCACGGCTGGATAAAAAAATGTACCCGAATTAATCTGGTTACTAATCCTACCCAGTAACTACAATATGCATATACTTATAATATATGGATAGAAAACACCCTAAAGTTTCTAAAACTGTTTGAATGGTGTCTGTGAGTATAACAGAACTCATTTGGCAGGCAAAACCCTGAGACAGATTCTGACAGGAAGTGGATACCTGATGTGTTGAATTGACTTTAAGCCTATACCATTGAAAAACAAAGGGGCTGAGGAATGTTTTGGCACTTCCTATTGCTTCCACAAGATGTCCCCAGCCTTTACAAAGTGTTTTGAGTCTTCTACTCTGAGATCTGACTGAAGAAGAGCCTTGGAACGGTGATGGCCCATTAGACACCTTGCGCGCGAGTTGATGGTGGGTACTCTCATTCCGAAACGTTTTAAAAGAGAACCCAATGGTCCGCCTTGAATTTTATTCATGTTCTGGTTAAAAAAGGCCCTAATGATTTATGCGATACAACGTTTGACATGTTTGAACGAACGTAAATATATTTTTTCTGTTCGTGAAGTGAAGTGAAGTCCGGCTGGCTTAGATCATGTGCTAACAACACGGAGGTTTTTGGACATAAATGATGAGCTTTTTTGAACAAAACTACATTCGTTATGGACCTGGGATTCTTTGGAAGTGACATCTGATGAAGAGAATCAAAGGTAATGGATTATTTACATAGTATTTTCGATTTTAGATCTCTCCAACATGGCGGTTAGTCTGTATCGCAATGCGTATTTTTCTGGGCGCAGTGCTCAGATTATTGCAAAGTGTGATTTCCCAGTAAGGTTAATTTTAAATCTGGCAAGTCCATTGCGTTCAAGAGATGTAAATCTATAATTCTTTGAATGACAATATAATATTTTACCAATGTTTTCTAATATTAATTAATTATTTTGTTGTCATGACTTGACTGCCGGTATTGGAGGGAAACGATTTCCTGAACATCAACGCCATAGTAAAACGCTGTTTTTAGATATAAATATGAACTTGATAGAACTAAAAATGCATGCATTGTCTAACATAATGTCCTAGGAGTGTCATCTGATGGAGATTGTAAAAGGTTAGTGCATAATTTTAGCTGATTTTATGGTTTTGGTGACGCCTGTCTTTGAATTGACAATACAGTACACACAGCTATTGTCAATGTACTCTCCTAACATAACCTAACTTTATGCTTTCCCCGTAAAATCTTTTTGAAATCGGACAACGTGGTTAGATTAAGGAGATGTTTATCTTTCAAAGGGTGTCAGATAGTTGTATGTTTGAAAAACTTGAATTTTGACATTTATTAGGTTTCAAATTTGCCGCTCTTGACATGCACCTGCTGTTGATAGGGTGCGCCACGGGTGGCACGCTAACGTCCCAAATAGCCCCAAGAAGTTAACACCATTGTACCCTCCAAACTCGTCATCAAGCTTGAGACCCTGGGTCTCGACCCCGCCCTGTGCAACTGGGTCCTGGACTTCCTGACAGGCCGCCCCCAGGTGGTGAGGGTAGATAACAACAACTCCACCCCGCTGATCCTCAACACTGGAGCCCCACAAGGGTGTGTTTTCAGCCCTCTCCTGTACTCCATGTTCACCCACAACTGCGTGGCCATGCACGCCTCCAACTCAATCATCAAGTTTGCAGACGACACTACAGTGGTAGGCTTGATTACCAACAACGACGAGACAGCCTACAGGGAGGAGGTAAGGGCCCTCGGAGAGTGGTGTCAGGAAAATAACCTCACACCCAACGTCAACAAAACAAAGGAGATGATCGTGGACTTCAGGAAACAGCAGAGGGAGCAACCTCCAATCCACATCGACGAGACAGTAGTGGAGAGGGTAGAAAGTTTTAAGTTCCTCGGTGTACACATCACGGACAAACTGAAATGGTCCAACCACACAGACAGCGTGGTGAAGAAGGCGCAGCAGCGCCTCTTCAACCTCAGGAGGCTGAAGAAATTCGGCTTGTCACCAAAAACACACAAACTTTTACAGATGCGCAATCGAGAGTATCCTGTCGGGCTGGTATGGCAACTGCGCCACCCATAACCGTAAGGCTCTCCAGAGGGTAGTGAGGTCTGCACAACGCATCACCGGGGGAAAACTACCTGCCCTCCAAGACACCTATACCACCCGATGTCACAGGAAGGCCAAAAAGATCATCAAGGACAACAACAACCCGAGCCACTGCCTGTTCACCCCGCTATCATCCAGAAGGCGAGGTCTGTACAGGTGCATCAAAGCAGGGACCTAGAGACTGAAAAACAGCTTCTATCTCAAGGCCATCAGACTGTTAAACAGCCATCACTAACATTGAGTGGCTGCTGCCAACATACTGACTCAACTCCAGCCACTTTAATAAATGGAAAAATGTATTTAATAAATGTATCACTAGCCACTTTAACCTGTTGAGGACAGACGTGCCTGCGGAACCCCTAGCCAACAGCCAATGGCAAACGGCGCGAAATACAAAACCAACGAAAATACCACAATTCAATTTTCTCAAACAATCAACTATTTTACACCATTTTAAAGATAAGACTCTCGTTAATCTAACCACATTGTCCGATTTCAAAAAGGCTTTACAGCGAAAGCAACACATTAGATTATGTTAGGAGAGTACATAGACACAAATAATAACCCAGCCATTTTCCAAGCAAGCATATATGTCACATAAACCCAAAGCACAGCTAAATGCAGTGCTAACCTTTGATGATCTTCATCAGATGACACTCCTAGGACATTATGTTATACAATACATGCATGTTTTGTTCAATCAAGTTCATATTTATATCCAAAACCAGATTTTTACATTAGCATGTGATGTTCAGAACTAGCATACCCACCGAAAACTTCCGGTGAATTTACTAAATTACTCATGATAAACGTTCACAAAATACATAACAATTATTTTAAGAATAATAGATACAGAACTCCTTTATGCAATCGCGGTGTCCGATTTTAAAATAGCTTTTCGGCGAAAGCACATTTTGCAATATTCTGAGTACATAGCTCGGCCATCACGGCTAGCTATTTTGACACCCACCAAGTTTGGGACAACCTAAACTCAGAATTACTATTAGAAAAATTGGATTACCTTTGCTGTTCTTCGTCAGAATGCACTCCCAGGACTTCTACTTCAACAACAAATGTTGTTTTGGTTCCAAATAATCCATAGTTATATTCAAATAGCTCCGTTTTGTTCGTGCGTTCAGGTCACTATCTGAAGGGTGACGCACGAGCGCATTTCGTGACAAAAAATTTCCAAATATTCCATTACCGTACTTAGAAGCATGTCAAACGCTGTTTAAAATCAATTTTTATGCTATTTTTCTCATAAAATAGCGATAATATTCCAACCGGGCAACGTTGTATTCATTCAAAGGCTGAAAGAAAAAAATGGAGTAGTCTTGTGACTGCGCATCTCCAGTGTCACTGTCCCCAGGCTGACCACTTACAAATTCTCCTGCTGTTCTTCGCCCAGAGACAGCAGACACCCCATTCCACTTTCTGGCGGCTTTAGAGAGCCAATGGAAGCCTTAGAAAAGGTCACGTTACAGCACAGATGCTGTATTTTCGATAGAGATGCAACAGAAGGACAACAAATTGTCAGACAGGGCACTTCCTGTATGGAATCTTCTCAGGTTTTGGCCTGCCATATGGGTTCTGTTATACTCACAGACACCATTCAAACTGTTTTAGAAACTTTAGAGTGTTTTCTATCCAAATCTACTAATTATATGCATATTCTAGTTTCTGGGCAGGAGTAGTAACCAGATTAAATCGGGTACGTTTTTTATCCGGCCGTGAAAATACTGCCACCTATCCCAAGGAAGTTAAACAATGCCACTTCATATAATGTTTACATACCCTACATTACTCATCTCATATGTATATACTGTAGTCTATACCATCTACTGCATCTTGCCATCTTGATGTAATGTATCACTAGCCACTTTAAATAATGCCACTTTTATATGTTTACATATCCTACATTACTCATCTCATATGTAAACGGCTGCAGCCGTTTATGAACTCTATACCATCCACTGCATCTTGCCTATGCCGTTCTATACCATCACTCATTCATATATTTTTTTATGTACATATTCTTATTCATTCCTTTACGCTTGTGTGTATAAGGTAATTGTTGTGAAATTGTTAGGTTAGATTACTCGTTGGATATTACTGCATTGTCGGAACTAGAAGCACAAGCATTTCGCTACACTCGCAATTAACATCTGCTAACCATGTGTATGTGACATATAACATTTGATTTGATTTGATTAAATCTGTCAAGAATATTAAACATATCTGCTCCATAAGGAAGATGCTGCCGCTGAGACACCCAGACATCCCATTTAGCGGACCCACCATTTACTGTACATTTCAACTCATCTATTTATTCATCTATCTTCTGTTGTTTTTCCATATCAACATTCCAGCCTACACATTTGTTTTGCTATATTTCCAATGCAACTTATGCAATCCAGCAACACTTGCTGAAATTCTTCCTCAAGGCAGGGATATAAACAAATATTGTCTTGTGGAGTAGAACTGGAGAGAGGGGAAAGACATTTTTACTGCACCTTTAAATGTGTTTTCTTGACTGGCTGCGTTCTATATTTAGTCTGTCTGGGCGAGTGAATCTGATTTGATCTTTGAGGACTGTCACCCAGCATTAGAGTGAGGGATAGTAAGAAGGCCAGGCTCACTGCCATTCTTCCAGCATCTCCACTGTTATTAGAAGAAACTGAGGACAACAATATACTTTGTTTTCTGCTTTTTCTTTTGTTGTTACATGTACATTCTACACACATTTTATATACATGGCACTTAATTTTAAAATTAATTAATTAATGCATTTTTAATGTTAAAATATGTCATAAGAAACCTTAGGAAACCAAATATGAGTCAGACAATCTATTGATTGATCCAGATGCACATATACTGTAAGTACTAAAATAAGACAATACTGTATTTTCTGACTGTATGACAAAATTTGATTTAAAATTCATGTTATTTTGTTATGTTGTTTTAAAGCTTTAAAAATACATCTTCAGCACCATCTTTGACCAGGTCTCTGCGTCTCATGCTTTCTCAGGTATGACATGCCATTCAACATGTACTTGCTCTTCACATTTGCAGCCAGCCAAAACTTTATACCAAACTTTTCTGGTTTGTTCGCCATGTACTGAGTAAAGCGACAGCGTGCTTTTGTGGGGAACAGTTGCTCATCCACAGTGATGGCAGTACCGTGCTTGTAGCAGGTGATGCTGTTCTGAACAAATTTCACCCACACCTTGGAAACCAGGGCAAATTTGTCTTCTTGGAGACATCTGCCTCGAGTTTCTCTCTTGTCAAAATGCAGGAATCTCATGATCTCCCTGAATCGATTCCGGGACATGGTCCTTTGAAGAACGTATAGCCATAGTCAGCTGACCAGAAGCTCTCCAATGCCAAACTCTTTGCGCCTTGTGCACCACAGATATACAAAATCGAAATGAAGGCTTTTAGTTCGACAACAGACATGTCCCACGAACTGTCCTCCTTTAGTCTGTGTGCCTCAGCCACGGTGCAGTCCCTGATGTGGTTCAGCATCCCTGTCACACCCTGATCTGTTTCACCAGTCTATGTACTTGTCTCCACCCACCACCAGGTGTCTCTCATCTCCCCTCATTATCCCCTGTGTATTTATACCTGTGTTCTCCGTTTGTCTGTTGCCAGATCGTTTTGTTCGTCAAGCCTACCAGTGTTTTTCCCCTTGCTCCATCGTTTTGTTTGTCAAACCTACCAGCATTATTCCCCTTGCTCCTGTCTTGTCTATAGTTCCTGTTTTCTAGTTTTCCCGGTTTTGACTATTCTGCTTGCTCTGACCCTGAACCTGCCTGCCGTCCTGTACCTTGCCTCACCACACTGGATTATTGACCTCTGCCTGCCCTGCCCTGCCCTGTCGTTTTGCCTGCCCCCTTTTCTAGGAATGTGTTACTTCGACACTGTCTGCATCTGGGTCTTCCCTAAAATGTGATAGTACGAACTGGTCATGACCAACCCAGCAGACTCAGACCAGCTCCACAATGCTGTCTCCCCGCAAGGAGCCACCATTGGACGACACGAGAAGTTACTGCAATGTCTTATGGAGGGGCTCCATACCCTGGCAGAACTCCATGACCAGGCATTCGAAACTTTGCTGGAAGCGAGTCACACCCGTAATCTCCCAGCCTACCCCAGTGTCCCGAGAACCCCGCTTACCTCCTCCGGAGCGCTACGCTGGAGATTCCGGAAACTGCCGGGCTTTTCTCTCCCAGTGCTCAAGGATAGAGTACATCATAACGCTGATGTCCGGGAGGCACTCGCCTGGGCTACGGCGGTGTGGGTGCAACAGTCCGCCATCTGCCTCAGTCTAGAGGAGTTTGTGGCAGAAGTTCGGAAGATGTTTGATTCTCTGTTGTTCGGGAGAGAGGCTACTCCAGCTACATCAAGACTCCTGTTGTGTGGCAGACTATGCAGTGGATTTTTGCATGTTGGCAGCTGAGAGTGCCTGGAACCCGGAAGCATTGTTCGACATATTCCTTCACGGATTATCGGAGGTGGTCAAAGATGAGCTTGCAGCCCAGGAGCTAAACATTGACCTTGAATCCCGCATAGCTTTCCGGATCGATGGGCGGCATCGAGAATGTAGGAGGGAGAGGGAATCTGTTTCCTGTTGCCCTCGTTCGCCCTCGATTCCCACCTTGCCTCCGAAGAATCCCAGAGACCCCCGAAGTCTACATGTTCGAGTGAACCCGACATCACCCGAGTTCTCTCGGGAATCACCGAGGGCTGCCGACTCGCCTCCTTCGGAGTCCATGCACCTGGGAAGGGCTAGATTGAGTCCGGCTGGGCGCTTATGCCGACTCCACACCCAGAGCTGTCTATATTGTGGAGCTACGGGACATTTCATAGCTACCTGCCCATTAAAAAACCAGGCTCATCAAGAAGGGGCGAGTACTATGGAGAACCTTATCTCCTTATGGAGAACTTTTCCTCTCCCCTTACTCACACCTCTTTCTATGCCATCCTGCTGTGGGGGAACCAGTCAAAATCTCTCTGGGGACTCACAGACTCTGCAGCCGATGAGTTTTTTTTGACGCTACCCTGGTGTCCAAGCTGGGCATCCCCACTCAGCCCCTCACCATTCCCATGGACGTTAGAGCGCTGGACGGGCACTCTATACGCCGAGTCAATCACAATACCACTCCCATCAACCTACGAGAGTCAGGGAACCACAGCAAGGCTATCCAATTCAGTTGCGCCACACCATGGGTCTCCCGGTCGGCTGCAACAGAGCCTGGAATCTAGTGGAATCTCACCAGAATCTCTAGGGGCACAGCTACTTAGACCACTGCACCACTCGGGATGCCCAAAGTTTGTTTATCTTGCCAATGAAAAAGTAATTATCTCTATAGGAGAAAGCCCTGCCTCCAGCTGTTTGCTTAGAAATTCTAGGTTAGCAGTAAAAACTTGAAATCAGCCCTAGCCTATGATCATGATGCTTAATCAGCTTCTTGATATGACACGCCTGTCAGGTGGATAGATTATCTTGGCAAAGGAGAAATACTCACTAACTGGGATGTAAACAAATTTGTGCTCAACATTTGAGAGTAATAAGCATTTTGTGCGTATGGAACATTTCTGGGATCTTTTATTTCAGCTCATGAAAAATGGTACCAACACTTTACATGTTGTGTTTATATTTCTGTTCAGTATAATTCCTTCTCGGAACTATCTACGCGCTCTCCTCCTGTCACCTTTTCCCTTCACTTGTGGACTTAAGTGCACAACACATCACCTGTCTGTGACCAGGCAAAAACAACTTTCCAAGCCAAACCTTCATATCATGACTGCTAACCGCTACACACAGCCTTAATCATTGTCACCTTACAGTTAACATACACCACATGACCAATAGTATGTGGCAGTGGAGGCTGGTGATTTGAAAAATTTAGGAGAATGTGAGACCCACGTTATTGGCACTGAAAGCACAGAGATGTCAAAGTGTTTCAAAAATCGTCAAAGAGTAATTATTTTAACCTAAAGCATTTAATAAAGACATGTATAGTACAATATTATGGGGAATGGGAATGAGAGGGCTAATTACACTGTGTTTGGAAGGGATCACAGCAGTGATTGAATGAGGGTATGAGGCATGAGTTGATTTCAGTGCAGGACAGGATTTGACTGGGAAGACAAAAAACAATAACACAACGCACTACACAGTTAGACAAAAGAGCTAAGAATGAGTTAGTCCAAGCAAGGAGTAAAATCATTGATGTGTAATAATGTAATTGTGTTTGTGTATGTGATTGACTCTACATAGAGTAATGAGAGAAAATTGATAGGGTTACTCACAGTGCTTGGAGAAGAAACATTCAATGTGCCAGTGGATGAGCGGACAGGGGTGAAAACCCTGTCAAACTGCAGCAACCTTATACTTGTTCATATTAATTAGATTTAGACTAGATTAGGGAGGGGATTTCCTCTACCCAGACACAGAGACAACAACCGATAGACAATCGAACTCACATGGCTGAGCTTGCTTTATGCAGGTTTGCATCATGCAGTTCTATGCAACTGTAGGCCTTATAAGAAATTCACTCACATCTGCCATCACTATTATGTTAATAATTTCGGATTGAAAACGTGAAGGCAGCCTAGCCAGCCCAATGTTGAATATAAACCAAATTTGATCACATTTTCTCCTGACACACAAATGGACTATAAATACATAACGTTGCCAATTAGTTTACCCTGACCAGATGGACAGGGAGCATAGGCTGTATGCAGCTGCTCTTATTAGTAACCTACAGTTGATCAAACTGAAAAATAATCTCGTTTTCATCCTATATAGCATGTCAGATCTCTTATGTTTAGGTGTTGGCTAGGCTGCTGTAACATTTACAGTTGAAGTCGGAAGTTTACATACACTTAGGTTGGAGTCATTAAAACGTGTTTTCAATCACTCCACAAATGTCTTCTTAACAAACTATAGTTTTGGCAAGTCGGTTAGAACATCTACTTTGTGCATGACACAAGTAATTTTTCCAACAATTGTTCACTGTGCCTTTAAACAGCTTGGAAAATTCCAGAAAATGATGTCATGGCTTTAGAAGCTTCTGATGAGCTAATTGGAGGTGTACCTGTGGATGTATTTCAAGGCCTACCTTCAAACTCAGTGCCTCTTTGCTTGACATCATAGGAAAATCAAAAGAAATCAGCCAAGACCTAGATCAGTAGCTCAGTAGACCTCTACAAGTCTGGTTCATCCTTGGGAGCAATTTCCAAATGCCTGGGGGTACCATGTTCATCTGTACAAACAATAGTGCACAAGTATAAACATCATGGGACCACACAGCCGTCATACCGCTCAGGAAGGAGACACATTCTGTCTCCTAGAGATGAACGTACTTTGGTGTGAAAAGTGCAAATCAATCTCAGAACAACAGCAAAGGACCTTGTGAAAATGCTGGAGGAAACAGGTACAAAAGTATCTATATCCACAGTAAAACGAGTCCTATATCGACATAACCTGAAAGGCTGCTCAGCAAGGAAGAAGCCACTGCTCCAAATCTGCCACAAAAAAAAGCCAGACTATGGTTTGCAACTGCACATGGGGACAAAGATTGTACTTTTTGGAGAAATGTCCTCTGGTCTGATGAAACAAAAATAGAACTGTTTGGCCATAATGACCATCGTTGTGTTTGGAGGAAAAAGGGGGAGGCTTGCAATTTGAAGAACACCATCCCAACCGTGAAGCACTGCGGTGGCAGCATCATGTTGTGGGGGTGCTTTGCTGAAGGAGGGACTGGTGCACTTCACAAAATAGATAGCGTCATAAGAAAGGAAAATTATGTTGATATATTGAAGCAATGTCTCAAGACATCAGTCAGGAAGTTAAAGCTTGGTCACAAATGGGTCTTCCAAATGGACAATGACCCCAAGCATACTTCCAAAGATGTGGCAAATTGGCTTAAGGACAACAAAGTCAAGGTATTGGAGTGGCCATCACAAAACCCTGACCTCAATCCTATAGAAAATTTGTGAGCAGAACTGAAAATGCATGTGCAAGCAAGGAGGCCTTCATTCCTGACTCAGTTATACCAGCTCTGTCAGGAGGAATGGGCCAAAATTCACCCAACTTATTGCGGGAAGCTTGTGGAAGGCTACCCAAAACGTTTGACCCAAGTTAAACAATTTAAAGGCAATGCTACCAAATACTAATTGAGTGTATGTGTCACGTCCTGACCAGTAAAAGAGGTTGTTTGTTATTGTAGTTTGGTCAGGGCGTGGCAGGGGGGTGTTTGTTTAGAGTGTTTCGGGGTTTGTTGGGCTATGTTCTTTGTTAGTCTATTTCTATGTTAGTTCTAGTATGTCTAGTTCTATGTGGTGTTTATTGGGTTGACCTTCAATTGGAAGCAGCTGCTCCTCGTTGCTTCTAATTGAAGGTCCTATTTAAGAGGGGTGTTTTTCTATGGGATTTGTGGGTAGTTGTTTCCTGTTTTGTGTTCGTGCACCTGACGGGACTGTTTAGTGTCGCTTGTTGTTTTTGCATACGTGTTTCTTTTGTTTTCCTTCTTTAATAAAATAAGAACTTGAGTTTACACGTTCCCGCTGCGTTTTGGTCCAATCCCTATGGCGCCCGTGACAGTATGTAAACTTCTGACCCACTGGGAATGTGATGAAAAAAATAAAAGCTGAAATAAATCCTTCTCTACTATTATTCTGACATTCCACATTCTTAAAATAAAGTGGGGATCGAAAGTGACCTAAAACAGGGAATTTTTAGTAGGATTAAATGTCAGGAATTGTGAAAAACTGAGTTTAAATGTATTTGGCTAAGATGTATATAAACTTCCGACTTCAACTGTTTATCATGATTTTTTGCTTGTGTTTGTCCGGAGTGATTATGTGTTTTCATCTTTGCTAAATAAATACCGAAGGAAAGTGGAAAGCCTACTTGAGCGCACGTGAAAAAAAATGTGCTGCGTCAAGCTCTCTCTTTAATCTAATGGATGATGCGATGGAAGATATCAAATCATTCGGAATTGATTTCGACATCCAAGAAAAGACAGTCGAAAGTTCGATATGTTCAGCAAGTAAAGCATTGTTAATTTAATTACCTATGCAAGCTCATTGTACTTTCCCATTTCGGCGGAACTTTCCCTCTCGTCGTGTCCTCTAAAAGCCAATTTGTGCGCCCCAGAGAATGAAAGGGGTTCTTCAACAAAAAGTCCACAACATTTTCGGCAGCGTTGGCCCTACTACCATTCTGGCAGAGAAAACTGCACACTTGCGCTGGTAGCTAGCTAGCTACTGAAGTTAGCAAGGCAAATTTAAATAAATTGCGCTAACTGAACACAAAATAAAGTTCTAAAACCAAGAAAACAATTTATAATATACTTCCCTCTCCTGTAAATTGAAAAAACGAATTTGAATTGAATAATATCAAACAAATGCTCAACTATCACTTTTCACTCTTAATCTCTGTCCAACAATGTCACCAAGCTTCTCAACACATAGAACCCCCATAATGCTCTGTGGCACAATCCCAATACAACTCAGTAGTTTCATTCTATGATCCTAATTCTATGATTGGATGGACAACATGTCAGTTCACACTGCAAAAGTTTTGATTAGTTGGAGGATGTCTTCCGGAAGTGGTCATAATTACCATGTATGTCTATGGAAGGGGTGAGGCCTACAAGCATCCTAGGTTTTGTATTGAAGTCATTGTAGCCAGTGGAGGACAGAAGCTAGCTGTCGTCTGGCTACACCATGGTGCTACCCCAGACAGTGCTGTTTTTTTAAAACATTTTTTTTATTTCACATTTATTTAACCAGGTAGGCTAGTTGAGAACAAGTTCTCATTTGCAACTGCGACCTGCCCAATATAAAGCATAGCAATTCGACACATACAACAACACAGAGTTACACAAGGAATAAACAAAACATACAGTCAACAATACAGTAGAAAAAAATAAAACAAAAGAGTCTATATACAGTGAGTGCAAATAAGGTAAGATAAGGGAGTTAAGGCAATAAATAGGCCATGGTGGCAAAGTAATTATAATATAGCAATTAAACACTATAATGGTAGATGTGCAGAAGATGAATGTGCAGGTAGAGATACTGGGGTGCAAAGGAGCAAGATAAATAAATAAATACAGTATGGGGATGAGGTAGATAGATGGGCTGTTTACAGATGGGCTATGTACAGGTGCAGTGATCTGTTCTGACAGCTGGTGCTTAAAGCTAGTGAGGGAGATATGAGTCTCCAGCTTCAGTGATTTTTGCAGTTCGTTCCAGTCATTGGCAGCAGAGAACTGGAAGGACAGGCGACCAAAGGAAGAATTGGCTTTGGTGGTGACCAGTGAGATATACCTGCTGGAGCGCGTGCTACGAGTGAGTGCTGCTATGGTGACCAGTGAGCTGAGAAAAGGCGGGGCTTTACCTAGCAGAGACTTGTAGATAACCTGTAGCCAGTGGGTTTGGCGACGAGTATGAAGTGAGGGCCAACCAACGAGAGCGTACAGGTCGCAGTGGTGGGTAGTGTATGGGGCTTTGGTGACAAAACGGAGGGCATTGTGATAGACTGCATCCAATTTGTTGAGTAGAGTGTTGGAGGCTATTTTATAGATGACATCGCCGAAGTCGAGGATCGGTAGGAGGATCAGTTTTACGAGGGTATGTTTGGCAGCATAAGTGAAGGATGCTTTGTTGCAATATAGGAAGCTGATTCTAGATTACATTTTGGATTGGAGATGCTTAATGTGAGTCTGGAAGGAGAGTTTACAGTCTCACCAGACACCTAGGTATTTGTAGTTGTCCACATATTCTAAGTCAGAGCCGTCCAGAGTAGTGATGCTGGACGGGCGGGCAGGTGTGGGCAGTGATCGATTGAATAGCATGCATTTAGTTTTACTTGCATTTAAGAGCAGTTCGAGGCCACGGAAGGAGATTTGTATGGCATTGAAGCTCGTTTGGAGGTTAGTTATCACAGTGTCCAAAGAGGGGCCAGAAGTATACAGAATGGTATCGTCTGCGTAGAGGTGGATCAGAGAATCACCAGCAGCAAGAGTGAGATCATTGATGTATACAGAGAAGAGAGTTGGCCCGAGAATTGAACCCTGTGGCACCCCCATAGAGACTGACAGAGGTCCGGACAACAGGCCCTCCGATTTGACATGCTGAACTCTATCAGAGAAGTAGTTGGTGAACCAGGCGAGGCAATCATTTGAGAAACCAAGGCTGTTGAGTCTGCCAATAAGAATGTGGTGATTGACAGAGTCGAAAGCGTTGGCCAGGTTGATGAATACGGCTGCACAGTAATGTCTCTTATCGATGGCGGTTATGATGTCATTTAGGACCTTGAGCGTGGCTGAGGTGCACCCATGACCAGCTCTGAAACCAGAATGCATAGCGGAAAAAGGTACGGTGGGATTCAAAATGGTCGGTAATCTGTTTGTTAACTTGGCTTTCGAAGACCTTAGAAAGACAGGGTAGAATAGATATAGGTCTGTAGCAGTTTGGGTCTAGAGTGTCACCCCCTTTGAAGAGGGGGATGACCGGGGCAGCTTTCCAATCTTTGGGAATCTCAGTCGATACGAATGAGAGGTTGAACAGGCTAGTAATAGGGGTTGCAAAAATTTCGGCAGATCATTTTAGAAAGAGAGGGGCCAGATTGTCTAGCCCGGCTGATTTGTAAGGTTCCACATTTTGCAGCTCTTTCAGAACATCAGCTGTCTGGATTTGGGTGAAGGAGAAATGGTGGGGGCTTTGGCGGGTTGCTGTGGAGGGTACCGGGCAGTTGACCGGGGTAGGGGTAGCCAGGTGGAAAGCATGGCCAGCCGTAGAGAAATGCTTATTGAAATTCTCAATTATAGTGGATTTATCGGTGATAACAGTGTTTCCTTGCCTCAGAGCAGTGGGCAGCTGGGAGGAGGTGCTCTTATTCTCCATGGACTTTACAGTGTCCCAGAAATTTTTTGAGTTAGTACTACGGCATGCACATTTCTGTTTGAAAAAGCTAGCCTTAGCTTTCCTAACTGCCTGTGTATATTTGTTCCTAACTTCCCTGAAAAGTTGCATATCACGGGGGCTATTCGATGCTAATGCAGAACGCCACAGGATGTTTTTGTGCTGGTCAAGGGCAGACAGGTCTGGAGTGAACAAAGGACTATATCTATTCCTAGTTCTACATTTTTTAATTGGGCATGCTTATTTAAGATGGTGAGGAAGGCACTTTTAACCTCTCTAGGGCCGGCGGGACGAAATCGTCCCACCCACGTAACAGCCAGTGGAATCCTGTGGCGCGTTATTCAAATACCTTAGAAATGCTATTACTTCAATTTCTCAAACATATGACTATTTTACAGCATTTTAAAGACAAGACTCTCGTTAATCTAACCACACTGTCCGATTTCAAAAAGGCTTTACAACGAAAGCAAAACATTAGATTATGTCAGCAGAGTACCCAGCCAGAAATAATCAGACACCCATTTTTCAAGCTAGCATATAATGTCACATAAATCCAGAAGACAGCTAAATGCAGCACTAACCTTTGACGATCTTCATCAGATGACAACCCTAGGACATTATGTTATACAATACATGCATGTTTTGTTCAATCAAGTTCATATTTATATCAAAAACCAGCTTTTCACATTAGCATGTGACGTTCAGAACTTGCATACCCCCCGCAAACTTCCGGTGAATTTACTAACAATTTACTAAATTACTCACGATAAACGTTCACAAAAAGCATAACAATTATTTTAAGAATTATAGATACAGAACTCCTCTATGCACTCGATATGTCCGATTTTAAAATAGCTTTTTGGTGAAAGCACATTTTGCAATATTCTAAGTAGATCGCCCGGCATCACAGGGCTAGCTATTTAGACACCCAGCAAGTTTAGCCTTCACCAAACTCCAATTTACTATTAGAAAAGTTTGATTACCTTTGGTGTTCTTCGTCAGAATGCACTCCCAGGACTTCTACTTCAATAACAAATGTTGGTTTGGTCCCAAATAATCCATAGTTATGTTCAAACAGCGGCGTTTTGTTCGTGCGTTCAAGACACTATCCGAATGGTAAATAAGGGTTACGAGCACGTCGCATTTCGTGACAAAAGATTTCTAAATATTCCATTACCATACTTCGAAGCATGTCAACCGCTGTTTAAAATCAATTTTTATGCCATTTTTCTCGTAAAAAAGCGATAATATTCCGACCGGGAATCTGCAATTAGGTAAACAGACGAAAGACAATAAAGCACAGGGTCGACTCGGGCACGCGCCTAAGCCCATTGTCCTCTGATCGGCCACTTGTCAAAAGCGATAATGTTTCAGCCTGGGGCTGCCTCGATATCGTTCAGCTTTTTCCCGGGCTCTGAGAGCCTATGGGAGCCGTAGGAAGTGTCATGTTACAGCAAAGATCCTCAGTCTTCAATAAACAGAGGCAAGAAGAACAACAACTTGTCAGACAGGCCACTTCCTGGTCAGAATCTTCTCAGGTTTTTGCCTGCCATATGAGTTCTGTTATACTCACAGACACCATTCAAACAGTTTTAGAAACTTTAGGGTGTTTTCTATCCAAAGCCAATAATTATATGCATATTCTAGTTACTGGGCAGGAGTAGTAACCAGATTAAATCGGGTACGTTTTTTATCCGGCCGTGTAAATACTGCCCCCTAGCCCTAGCAGGTTAAAGAATAACCAGGCATCCTCTACTGACGGGATGAGGTCAATGTCATTCCAGGATACCCCGGCCAGGTCAGTTAGAAAGGCCTGCTCGCAGAAGTGTTTTAGGGAGCGTTTGACAATGATGAGGGGTGGTTGTTTGGTCGCAGACCCATTACGGATGCAAGCAATGAGGCAGTGATCGCTGAGATCTTGATTGAAAACAGCAGAGGTGTAGTTGGACGGCGAGTTAGTTGGGATGATATCTATGAGGGTGCCCGTGTTTACGGATTTGGGGTTGTACCTGGTAGGTTCATTGATCATTTGTGTGAGATTGAGGGCATCAAGGTTAGATTGTAGGATGGCCGGGGTGTTAACCTCTCTAAATGCAGCACTAACCTTTGATGATCTTCATCAGATGACATGCCTAGGACATTATGTTATACAATACATGCATGTTTTGTTCAATCAAGTTCATATTTATATCAAAAACCAGCTTTTTACATTAGCATGTGACTAGCATGTGACTAGCATTCCCACCGAACACTTCCGGTGAATTTACAAAATTACTCACGATAAACGTTCACAAAAAACATAATTATTTTAAGAATTATAGATACAGAACTCCTTTGTACACTCGCTATGTCCGATTTTAAAATAGCTTTTCGGTGAAAGCACATTTTGCAATATTCCGAGTAGATAGCCCAGCCATCACAGGCTAGCTATTTTGACACCCACAAAGTGTGGTACTCACCAAACTCCGATTTACTATTAGAAAAGTTTGATTACCTTTGGTGTTCTCGTCAGAATGCACTCCCAGGACTTCTACTTCAATAACAAATGTTGGTTTGGTCCCAAATAATCCATAGTTATAACCAAATAGCGGTGTTTTGTTCGTGCGTTCAAGACACTATCCGAAGGGTAAATAAGGGCCCGACGCGTTTCGTGACAAAAAAATTCAAAATATTCCATTACCGTACTTCGAAGCATGGCAAACGCTGTTTAAAATACATTTTTATGCAATTTTTCTCGTAAAAAAGCGATAATATTCCAACCGGGAGACCTTATTTTTGTTCAAACACTGAAAATGTAAAATGGGGTCTTCACATGCACGCGCACACCAGTGTCATTGTTCTCAGAACGACCACTTTCCAAAAGCCCTACTGTTTTTCGCCCAGGGACTGCAGAGTTATCATTCCCCGTTCTGGCGCCTTCTGAGAGCCTATGGGAGCCTTAGAAAATGTCACGTTACAGCAGAGATCCTCTATTTTCGATAAAGAGGCTACAGAAGGCCAAGAAATGGTCAGACAGGGCACTTCCCATATAGAATCTTCTCAGGTTTTGGCCTGCCATATGAGTTCTGTTATACTCACAGACACCATTCAAACAGTTTTAGAAACTTTAGGGTGTTTTCTATCCAAATCAAATAATTATGTGCATATTCTAGTTTCTGGGCAGGAGTAATAACCAGATTAAATCGGTATGTTTTTTATCCGGCCGTGAAAATACTGCCCTCTATCCTAAACAGGATAAACTATTACACAGCAGATGAGGCATCATGTGTTCATATAATGTGCATATTTTTTATGCATTGTATTTGTTTTGAATGCAAAAATAAGGCGTTTGGTCACTGCATTTGTCTTAATAGCATCAGTAAAATAAACTTCCATTAGGTTACAGATCCAGCAATCTGCTCTCAATCACCTTAAACTTGATTGTACTTTATAAAATGAAGCAGATTGTTGTCACTCTTAACTAGTTCATTACAGAGCACACAATCAGCTGTGTTACAGTTGTTGGAATAGGCTTGTTATTTGTGTATGTTTTGCTAACTTGATGCTCATTTAAATTCTCTGCAGTATCCTTCTTTAAAATATTCATATTGTGATATTCATTCACTCCTGAACCCCAAATTAGGTTATTTGGTAACCCAGTGCTGGGTAAGTATTGGACAGAACACATGCTGGGTAATTTTGACCCAGCCAGTTGATTTTCCTGAATAACGCAACATGTTGGTTGTTTGGAGGACCCAAAAATTGGTTAATTTAATCATCAGTTGTTGTTTTTTTGGTTGGCCCAGCAGCTAGGTATTTTTTAAGTAATCCCAATAATGGGATATGCATTGGCTTTTGAGGAACTCATGCACTTGTGTAGACCTCAGTAAAGCTTAAAAAGTGTCTGTTTTCAAACTTAACATTTACAACAAAGCAGATGAACCAGAATTACATTTACTCTCACGGGAGGCCAAAAATAACTATCTGAAAACCACGCCCTACTAAGCCACGCCTCTAGTCTTCATATCTGAATAACCAAGAATCAGTAACCCCGCAGTTTTTAAAGAAAACAACCCAAATAAGTGACCCAACGGCAGCAACCCAGCCGTTGGGTCAACCAAACAATCCAGCATTCTTGTGTATGGCAGCCATACCATACTCAAATTTTTTTGGGGTTGTTTGGATGACCCAAATGCTGGGTTGCAGGCATTGGGCCACTTAGTTGGGTTGCTTACTAAAAAGGGCAAGGTTGGGTTGTTGATGCTTGCTCATTGAGATATGACCCAGTGGGTCAGATCAGATGACTGGAGGTGTGGCTTAGCAGATGTGTGGCTTTCATATAGTTATTTTTGGCTACCCGTGAGAGTAAATATCATTCCAATTGATTTGTTCTATTGTATTGTTATCACATGGTATGGTTGAACACTGGCTATTGTGTAGCTTTAATGAGGCTTGCACAAGTGTTCTTTAAAAGCCTATACTAATCCAATGTTGGCATAGTTACCACTTTGTTACAATATGTAAATAATAATGTTAGGAATATTAGATTTTTTTTGTTGCATTTTTCAAACTTAACATGATGAACAGGGATGACATTTACTCTCACGGTTGGCAAAAAAAAAAAACTATCTGAACGCTACGGCCCTAATAAGACGCACCTATTTGTGCCTGACACGAAAGAAACGGCCACCGAACAATGACAAACATCAATATATGTAACTTGATATTAAGAAATGCCCGATATCAGAAAACACCCTTAAAAAACCTTTCTTGGGTAGGGGGCAGTATTTTGAAGTTTGGATGACAAACGTGCCCAACGTAAACTGCCTGTTACTCAGGCCCAGAAGCTAGGATATGCATATGCATGGTAGTATTGGATATAAAACACTCTAAAGTTTCCAAAACTGTTAAAATAATGTCTGTGAGTATAACAGAACTGATATGGCAGGTGAAAACCTGAGGAAAATGCATCCAGGAAGTGGGATATTTTTGATGTGGGTACTTTTCTATTGAATGCCTATACAGTATGTATTTGGATATGACCCAAATTGCAGTTCCTATGGCTTCCACTTGATGTCAACAGTCTTTCAGGCTTGTATTCTGAAAAACGAGGAAGAATGAGAACATTCTTTCAGTGGACTCTAAATGAACCAAAGCTGTTTTGAGCGCGTGACCGATTTTGCACCGTTCGTTGTTTTTCCTTTCTATTGAATACGCTATTGTCCGGTTGAAATATTATCAATTGTTTAGACAATAGACAACCTGAGGATTAATTATAAACATCGTTTGACATGTTTCAACGAACTTTACAGGTACTATTAGGATGTTTTCGTCTGCATGTCGTGACCGCCTTTGAGCCAGTGGATTACTGAACAAAAAGCACCAACAAAACAGAGTTTTTGGGACATAAAGAGGGACTTTATCGAACAAAATGAACATTTATTGTGTAACATGGACTCTTGTGACTGCAAACATATGAAGATCATCAAAGGTAAGTGATTAATTTTATCGCTATTTCTGACTTGTAATTCCTTTTCTTGGTTGTGAAATGTTTGAATGCTTTTGTAAGCGGGGCGCTGTCCTCAGATAATCGCATGGTATGCTTTCACTGTAAAGCCTTTTTGAAATCTGACACAGCGGCTGGATTAACAAGAAGTTCATCTTTAAGCCGATGTATAGCACTTGTATATTTTATGAATGTTTATTATGAGTATTTCTGTATTTTGAATTTGGCGCTCTGCAATTTCACTGGATTTGGCCAGGTGGGACGTTACCGTCCCACCTGCCCATAAGAATTAACTGAGTTCTGCAATTACAGCCTTCTCAATTACAGCCTTCTTCTATTGGGTCAATCCAGCATGAAAGTGAATAAAAACCCAACTGATGGTTAAATTAACCCACGTTTGAGTAAACCCAACAAGTTGGATTATTCACACAACCCAACTGGCTGTGTCAAAATAACCCAGCTAGTGTTCTGTCCAATTTTTACCCAGCGTTGTCTTACAAAATAACCCAATTTGAGTTGTTTTTAACCCATAATGTTTTTGAGTGTACTTAGTCTTCTTTCTCTTTTTCTTTCTTTCTTACTGCATACAGTATTCTGTACTCCTTTATTACCATACTTCCCCTTTTCCCATTCTTCCTTACTGTAGCATACACAACTTTACCCCTAAAGTGGGGGAGAAAGACACGCAGAGAGCCATACGGCAGGCCTTTGACGTGTGGCAGACGGTGACCCCACTGACTTTCCAGGAGGTGGCCTACTCCGAGATCAAGAACGAGGGGAAGGAGGCCGACATCATGATATTTTTCGCCTCTGGTTTCCATGGTGATAGCTCTCCCTTTGACGGGGAGGGGGGGTTCCTGGCCCACGCCTACTTCCCAGGCCCTGGGATCGGAGGGGACACTCACTTTGATTCGGACGAGCCCTGGACACTAGGCAACGCTAATCATGATGGTAAGTAATACTGATTACTTTGGCTGATTACTTTGATTACTTTGGCTTGTTCAGGTGTAGTGTTGAACCCTTGTATTTGAATGGATTATTAAATGTAGAATGGGTTTTACAAACTGGTTCATGCCACCGTAACTCTTTTTTCAAAGTGCTCCTGATTCTATATACACTGAACGAAAATATAAATGCAACATGTAAAGTGTTGGTCCCGTGTTTCATGAGCTAAAATAAAAGATCCCAGAAATGTTCCATACGCTCAAAAAGCTCAAAAAGCTTTTTTCTCTCAAATGTTGTGCATAAATTTGTTTAAATCCCTGTTAGTGAGCATTTCTCCTTAGCAAGATTATCCATCCACCTTACAGATGTGGCATATCAAGACGCTTGATGATTATCAAACAGCATGATGATTACACAGGTGCACCTTGTGCTGGGGACACTTAAAGTCCACTCTAAAATGTACAGTTTTGTCACACAACACAATGCTATAGATGTCTCATGTTTTGAGAGAGTTTGCAATTGGCATGCTGACTGCAGGAATGTCCACCAGAGCTGTAGCCAGAGAATTTAATGTTAATTTCTCTACCATAAGCTGCCTCTATCATCGTTTTAGAGAACTTGGCAGTACGTCCAATGGTGGTCACAACAGATACTGACTGGTTTTCTGATTCACCCCCCTACCTTTTTTTTAAGGTATCTGTGACCAACAGATGCATATCTGTGTTCCCAGTCATGTGAAATCCATAGATTAGGGTCTACTGCGTTTATTTCAATTGACTGATTTCCATATATGAACTGTAACTCAGTGAAATTGTTACATGTTGCATTTATATTTTTGTTCAGGTTGTTGGTTAACAAGTGTTGGCCTACTCAAAAGCTACCAAAGAATAGTGCATACCAGGATGAAGAAACCTCTTTCATTGGCTGATGGTCATTGCTGAATGATTCAGTGATCAATGATCAATAGTTGAATACCAGTGAGCTCTTGATAAGTGTGTGTGTGTGCCATCTGAGTGACATAGCACTGGACAATAATATGAACAAGTAAGGGGGATACTCCACGCTCATTATTCAAAATAGCAGTGTCCAAAATGTAGCAGTGAAACAATGCTGCAAAAATACATAGGAAGTACAAATTGGCCCCCAATGATTGAATGAACAAGTAGGCCTACATAAAGTATTAAGGCATGGGAATGGAAGGATGACACACACTGAGACATAACATTAACCTCTCTGGGCTAGGTGGGACGCATGCACCAAATCGTCCCACCTACTCAACAGCCAGTTGAATCCCGTGGCGCGTTATTCAAATACCTTAGAAATGCTATTACTTCAATTTCTCAAACATATTACTATTTTACACCATTTTAACGACAAGACTCTCGTTAATCTAACCACACTGTCCGATTTCAAAAAGGCTTTACAACTAAAGAAAAACATTAGATTATGTCAGCAGAGTACCCAGCCATAAATAATCAGACACCCATTTTTCAAGCTAGCATATAATGTTTCATAAACCCAAACCACAGCTAAATGCAGCACTAACCTTTGATGATCTTCATCAGATGACAATCTTAGGACATTATGTTATACAATACATGCATGTCTGTTCAATCAAGTTCATATTTATATCAAAAAACAGCTTTTTACATTAGCAGGTGACTAGCATTTAACTAGCATTCCCACCGAACACTTCTGGTGAATTTACTAAATTACTCACGATAAACGTTCACAAAACACATAACAATTATTTTAAGAATTATAGATACAGAACTCCTCTATGCACTCGATAGGTCCGATTTTAAAATAGCTTTTCGGTGAAAACACATTTTGCAATATTCTAAGTAGATAGCCCGGCATCACAAGGCTAGCTATTTAGACACCCACTAAGTTTAGCACTCACCAAAGTCAGATTTACTATAAGAAAAATGTTATTACCTTTGCTGTCTTCGTCAGAATGCACTCCCAGGACTTCTACTTCAATAACAAATGTTGGTTTGGTCCCAAATAATCCATTGTTATATCCAAATAGCGGCGTTTTGTTCGTGCGTTCAAGACACTATCCGAAAGGGTAAATAAGGGTTACGAGCACGACGCATTTCGTGACAAAATAAATCTAAATATTCCATTACCGTACTTCGAAGCATGTCAACCGCTGTTTAAAATCAATTTTTATGCCATTTTTCTCGTAAAAAGGTGATAATATTCCGACCGGGAAATCGTTTTTTATTACAAAGAGAGTGAAAGTAAAAGCATGCTATCCCCTCATGCACGAGCCTCAGTCTGATGGCCCTCTGATAGAGCACTTGCCAAACGCGCTAGTGTGTTTCAGCCTGGGCCTTGAATTACGTCATTCAGCTTTTTCCCGGGTTCTGAGAGCCTATGGGAGCCGTAGGAAGTGTCACGTCATGCCAGAGATCCCCTGTTTTTGTTAGAGATGATCAAGGAGGGCAAGAAATGGTCAGACAGGCCACTTCCTGTAAGGAATCTTCTCAGGTTTTGGCCTGCCAAATGAGTTCTGTTATACTCACAGACACCATTCAAACAGTTTTAGAAACTTTAGGGTGTTTTCTATCCAAAGCCAATAATTATATGCATATTCTAGTTACTGGGCAGGAGTAGTAACCAGATTATATCGGGTACGTTTTTTATCCGGCCGTGCAAATACTGCCCCCTAGCCCCAACAGGTTTTAACAGCAAAAGCAGACACAGCATAGGAATTCCAGGAATTAAGGAATTCCACCAACAGACAGAATCCAGTGCATGAAGATGAAAATTAAAAGACATTCAGCAACTCTTGGTAGCCCAATGCACGTTTGCTTGAAGAAGCTGTATTTTATTCTTAAAACCAATGCATCCTTTATTCAAGCAAATGTCCATTGTGCAACCAAGAGATGCTGAATAACTTTTCATCTTCGTTTTCTCCACTGTTTAAGTGCCTTGGTTTGAAAGGGAGGTAGAGATAGGAGTTTTTTATTTTACTCTGCACTCTACATGAAGCTCAAAAGATAGCGCGGGTATGAACAGAGGTATTACACTGTCCAGAACTTCAATCTCAACAGGACTGCCCAATGAAATAAAGGACACTTATGTCAAATAAACAGGTTCAAATAGTCAAATCAATTATCTCGGTGAGGAAAAATATTAATACCAGCTCCCACTCAGAAGTTGAGATATTATTAAGTGTTTTAAATTATCATTCGGATCTATTTACAAGGGGAGATGTCTAACGAACAAATTACCACGGTATTTCTGTGAAGCTGACATTTTCTTACACACTTTTTAGACTCTCACAGATAAATAAAAAAACACATTTAGTCTAATTCATGTGGTAAAACTTTTGCAGCATGGTTTCACTGATTCAGAGGGGTTGGGTTAAATGCGGAAGACACATTTCAGTTGAAGGCATTCAGTTGTACAACTGACTAGGCATCCCCCTTTCCCTTTCCCTTCACTGATACATTTACCACTGTTATTTTGAATGGCGGGCCTACAGTATCCCCCTAACTTGTTCATATGGTCCAATGCAATGTTTTTTCTCCAGGTAATGACCTTTTCTTGGTGGCCGTACATGAGCTTGGGCACGCCTTGGGGCTGGAGCATTCGAATGACCCCAGTGCCATAATGGCTCCCTTCTACCAATACATGGAGACACACAACTTCAAACTGCCCCTTGATGACCTCCAGGGTATCCAGAAAATATACGGTACTTTGTCACTTATATATTTTTTACACTACTTAGCCAAGCTAAGCTGAGCTGTACTGTGCTGGCCTGGTTACTCATCCACGATAGTCGCTGGAACATTGTTGAAATGATCAATGTTAAAAGAAAATATCCAGGCCCATAGCCGCAGGAAGTAGGGGTGCTGAGGATGCTGCAGCACCCCCTGAAAAATATGAATTAAAAAAATATATAGAGTATAGTTGAATTCGAAAGTTTACATTCACCTTAGCCAAATACATTTAAACTAATTTAAAAGTTTTCACAATTCCTGACATTTAATCAGAGAAACAATTCCCTGTCTTAGGTCAGTTAGAATCACCACTTAATTTTAAGAATGTGAAATGTTAGAATAATAGTAGAGAGAATTATTTATTTCAGCTTTTATTTCTTTCATCACATTCCCAGTGGGTCAGAAGTTTACATACACTCAATTAGTATTTGGTAGCATTGCCTTTAAATTGTTTAACTTGGGTCAAACGTTTCGGGTTGCCTTCTACAAGCTTCCCACAATAAGTTGGGGGAATTTTGGCCCATTCCTCCTGATAGAGCTGGTGAAACTGAGTCAAGTTTGTAGGCCTCCTTGCTCGCACACACTTTTTCAGTTCTGCCCCAAATATTCTATAGGACTGAGGTCAGGGCTTTGTCATGGCCACTCCAATACCTTGGCTTTGTTGTCCTTAAGCCATTTTGCCACAACTTTGGAAGTATGCTTGGGGACATTGTCCATTTGGAAGACCCATTTACGACCAAGCTTTAACTTCTTGACTGTTGTCTTGAGATGTCACTTCAATATATGCACCAAATTTTCCTCCTCATGATGCCATCTATTTTGTGAAGTGCACCAGTCCCTCCTTCAGCAAAGCACCAAAAAGTACGATCTTTGTAGTCTGGCTTTTTTATGGCGGTTTGGGAGCAGTGGCTTCTTCCTTGCTGAGTGGCCTTTCAGGTTATTTCGATATAGGACTCGTTTTACTGTGGATATAGGTACTTTTGTACCTGTTTCCTCCAGCATCTTCACAAGGGCCTTTGCTGTTGTTCTGGGATTGATTTGCACTTTTCGCACCAAAGTACGTTCATTTCTAGGAGACAGAACATGTCTCCTTCCTGAGCGGTATGACGGCTGTGTGGTCCCATGGTGTTTATAATTGCGTACTATTGTTTGGACAGATGAACGTTGTGACCTTCAGGCGTTTGGAAATTGTTCCCAAGGATGAACCAGACTGGAGGTCTGCAATTATTTTTCTGAGGTCTTGGCTGGTTTCTTTTGATTTTCCCATGATGTCAAGCAAAGAGGCACAGAGTTTGAAGGTAGGCCTTGAAATAAATCCACAGGTACACCTCCAATTGACTCAAATGATGTCAATTAGCCTATCAGAAGCTTCTAAAGCCATGACATCATTTTCTGGAATTTTCCAAGCTGTTTAAAGGCACAGTCAACTTAGTGTATGTAAACTTCTGACCCACTGGAATTGTGATACTGTGAATTATAAGTTAAATAATCTGTCTGAAAAGCAATTGTTGGAAAAATTACTTGTGTCATGCACAAAGTAGATGTCCTAACCGACTTGCCAAAACTATAGTTTGTTAACAACAATTTGTTAACAAACTATAGTTTGTTAACAACAACTTCAACCTAAGTGTATGTAAACTTCTGACTTCAACTGTATCTAAAAAGATTGGGGGGAAGAAATGAAGAAAAAAAAATCACAAAAGTAGTGCACTGGGCCTTTACCAATCCTGTATTAGCGGTTCGATATAGCCATCTGTAGCGTGCCAAAAACAAAATCCAGCGCCACGGGGGAATTGGGAATTAGGAGGTGGGGAACCCACTTTTTTGGTGACCATTCGAAACTAAAAGTGGTTTTATTGCTATTAAAATATAGGTTGTGATAGCTGTAAGGCTAATTGTTATTTTCATTTATTCACCCAGTAGGCTAGTTTAATTTTGGTTTCATGTAGGCCTATTGGTATGAAAATAGACAACTGAACAACTTGCTATTTAGAGCATTTCCCCAAAATACATGTCTTGTTTTTGTCTTCAAAGACAATAACAATTGTAGGCTATAACAAATGTGCATTGTCATGCAGTGACAGAATGATAATTGAGATAATGCAAATAATTAATGATTACCTAGTTGGGCTAACTTTTTTTTAAACTTTTTGCTGTAGGCCTACATCATCATCCTCTGCCTGCATCCCTAGCTGTAGTATAATGTATTTCCACCTCTCACTCTATCAGTCTTGCTTGTCCATCTTCTTGAATTAAAATGAGATATTCTAACAGATCAATCTAGCTGGCAAAACATCATTAAATATTACTAAGTTGACCTCAGAGTGGCGCAGCGGTCTAAGGCACTGCATCGCAGTGCTAGAGCCGTCACTACAGACCCGGGTTCGATCCCGGGCTGAATCACAACTGGCCGTGATCGGGAGTCCCATAGGGCGGCGCACAATTTGCCCAGCTTCATCCAGGTTAGGGGGGTGTTTGGCCAGGGAGGCTTTACTTGGCTCATTGCACTCAAGCGACTCCTTGTGGTGGGCCGGGCGTTTGCAAGCTGACGGCGGTCGTCAGTTGAATGATGTTTCCTCCAACGCATTGGTGCGGCTGGCTTTCGGGTTATGAGGGTGGGTGTTAAGATGCGCGGTTTGGCGGGTCATGTTTTGGAGGACGCATGACTCAACCTTCACCTCCTGAGCCCGTTGGGGAGTTCCAGAGATGAGACAAGATCGAAATTGGGGGTAAAATAATATATGTATTGCTATTTAGTTATTTATTTAGCTATAGGGTAGATGTAGGGCTGTTTTTTAAATATATAATGAGCACCCAGATGCTGCGTAGGCAACAGAATAATATCAGACAGAGACAAGCTGGCCCGGTGAAAAATTTGCCAGAGTTGGCTACTAGATTGCAATATTATTATGTGACCGACCGGCTCAATTCGGTCTTATGTAGCAAAATTTGAAATTGTGTGTTTTACATTGGATAAAAGTAGCAACTCAGAGCTAGAAACTTTATGGTAGAAAGTTAAACTTGTAACCCCACTTTTTAGAAAATTACATTTACATTTACGTAATTTAGCAGACGCTCTTATCCAGAGGGATTTACAAATTGGTGCATTCACCTTATGATATCCAGTGGAACAACCACTTTACAATAGTACATCTATATCTTTTTGGGGGGGGGGTTAGAAGGATTACTTTATCCTATCCCAGGTATTCCTTAAAGAGGTGGGGTTTCAGGTGTCTACGGAAGGTGGTGATTGACTCAGCTGTCCTGGCGTCGTGAGGGAGCTTGTTCCACCATTGGGGTGCCAGAGCAGCGAACAGTTTTGACTGGGCTGAGCGGGAACTGTGCTTCCGCAGAGGTAGGGGGGCCAGCAGGCCAGAGGTGGATGAACGCAGTGCCCTTGTTTGGGTGTAAGGCCTGATCAGAGCCTGACGGTACGGAGGTGCCGTTCCCCTCACAGCTCCGTAGGCAAGCACCATGGTCTTGTAGCAGATGCGAGCTTCAACTGGAAGCCAGTGGAGTGTGCGGAGGAGCGGGGTGACGTGAGAGAACTTGGGAAGGTTGAACACCAGATGGGATGCAGCGTTCTGGATGAGTTGTAGGGGTTTAATGGCACAGGCAGGGAGCCCCGCCAACAGGGAGTTGCAGTGATCCAGACGGGAGATGACAAGTGCCTGGATTAGGACCTGCGCCACTTCCTGTGTAAGGCAGGGTCGTACTCTGCGAATGTTGTATAGCATGAACCTACAGGATCGGGTCACCGCCTTGATGTTAGCGGAGAACGACAGGGTGTTGTCCAGGGTCACGCCGAGGCTCTTAGCACTGGGAGGAGGACACAATGGAGTTGTCCACCGTGATGGCGAGATCATGGAAAGGGCAGTCCTTCCCCGGAAGGAAGAGCAGCTCTGTCTTGCCGAGGTTCAGCTTGAGGTGGTGATCCGTCATCCACAATGATATGTCTGCCAGACATGCAGAGATGCGATTCGCCACCTGGTGGAAAGGAGAAGATTAATTGTGTGTCGTCTGCGTAGCAATGATAGGAGAGACCATGTGAGGATATGACAGAGCCAAGTGACTTGGTGTATAGCGAGAATAGGAGAGGGCCTAGAACTGAGCCCTGGGGGACACCAGTGGTGAGAGCACGTGGTGCGGAGACGGATTCTCGCCACGCCACCTGGTAGGAGCGACCTGTCAGGTAGGACGCAATCCAAGAGTGAGCCGCGCCGGAGATACCCAACTCGGAGAGGGTGGAGAGGAGGATCTGATGGTTCACAGTATCAAAGGCAGCAGATAGGTCTAGAAAGATGAGAACAGAGGAGAGAGAGTTAGCTTTAGCAGTGTGGAGAGCCTCCGTGACACAGAGAAGAGCAGTCTCAGTTGAATGACCAGCCTTGAAACCTGACTGATTTGGATCAAGAAGGTCATTCTGAGAGAGATAGCAGGAGAGCTGGCCAAGGACGGCACATTCAAGAGTTTTGGAGAGAAAAGAAAGAAGGGATACTGGTATGTAGTTGTTGACATCGGAGGGAACGAGTGTAGGTTTTTTGAGAAGGGGTGCAACTCTCGCTCTCTTGAAGACGGAAGGGACGTAGCCAGCGATCAAGGGTGAGTTGATGAGCGAGGTGAGGTAAGGGAGAAGGTCTCCGGAAATGGTCTGGAGAAGAGAGGAGGGGATAGGGTCAAGCGGGCAGGTTGTTGGGCGGCCGGCCGTCGCAAGACGCAAGATTTCATCTGGAGAGAGAGGGGAGAAAGAGGTCAAAGCATAGGGTAGGGCAATGTGAGCAGGACCAGCGGTGTCGTTTGACTTAACCTCTCCAGGGTATGTGGGACGAAATCGTCCCACCTACTAAACAGCCAGTGGAATCCCGTGGCGCGTTATTCAAATACCTTAGAATTGCTATTACTTCAATTTGACATATGACTATTTTACTCCATTTTAAAGACAAGACTCTCGTTAATTAATCTAACCACACTGTCCAATTTCAAAAAGGCTTTACAACGAAAGCAAAACATTAGATTATGTCAGCAGAGTACCCAGCCAGAAATAATCAGACACCCATTTTTCAAGCTAGCATATAATGTCACATAAACCCAAACCACAGCTAAATGCAGCACTAACCTTTGATGATCTTCATCAGATGACAATCCTAGGACATTATGTTATACAATACATGCATGTTTTGTTCAATCAAGTTCATATTTATATCAAAAACCAGCTTTTTACATTAGCATGTGACGTTCAGAACTAGCATACCCACCGCAAACTTCCGGTGAATTTACTAAATGACTCACGATAAACGTTCACAAAAAACATAACAATTATTTTAAGAACTATAGATACAGAACTCCTTTATGCAATCGCTATGTCCGATTTTAAAATAGCTTTTCGGTGAAAGCACATTTTGCAATATTCTGAGTAGATAGCCCAGCCATCACGGGCTAGCTATTTAGACACCCACCAAGATTGGCCCTCACCAAACTCCGATTTACTATTAGAAAAATGTGATTACCTTTGCTGTTCTTCGTCAGAATGCACTCCCAGGACTTCTACTTCAATAACAAATGTTGGTTTGGTTCAAAATAATCCATAGTTATGTTCAAATATCCTCTGTTTTGTTCGTGCGTTCAAGACACTATCCGAAGGGTGACGTGCCCGATGCGTTTCGTGACAAAACAAAATCGAAATATTCCATTACCGTACTTCGAAGCATGTTTTTTTCTTGTAAAAAAGCGATAATATTCCGACCGGGAAACCCTGTTTTAGTTCAAAGACGAAAAAATAAAAACATGGTGTCGCCTCGTGCACGCGCCTCAGTCTCATTGTTCTCTGATCGACCATTATCCAAATGCGCTACTGTTTTTCAGCCAGGGCCTGCAAAGACATCATTCACCGGTTTGCCGCCTTCTGAGAGCCTATGGGAGCCGTAGGAAGTGTCACGTTACAGCAGAGATTCTCAGTTTTCAATAAAGAGAGTGTAGGAGCCCAAGAAATGGTCAGACAGGCCACTTCCTGTAAGGAATCTTCTCAGGTTTTTGCCTGCCATATGAGTTCTGTTATACTCACAGACACCATTAAAACAGTTTTAGAAACTTTAGGGTGTTTTCTATCCAAAGCCAATAATGATATGCATATTCTAGTTTCTGGGCAGTAGTAATAACCAGATTGAATCGGGTACGTTTTTTATCCGGCCGTGCAAAAATGGTTGACGAAGTCATCCGCAGAGAGAGAGGGGGGGGAGGGGGATTCAGGAGGGAGGAGAAGGTGGCAAAGAGCTTCCTAGGGTTAGAGGCAGATGCTTGGAAGTTAGAGTGGTAGAAAGTGGCTTTAGCAGCAGAAACAGAGGAGGAAAATGTAGAGAGGAGGGAGTGAAAAGATGCCAGGTCCACAGGGAGACTAGTTTTCCTCCATTTCCGCTCGGCTGCCCGGAGACCTGTTCTGTGAGTTCGCAATGAGTCGTCAAGTCACGGAGCAGGAGGGGAGGACCGAGCCGGTCGGGAGGATAGGGGACATAGAGAGTCAAAGGATGCAGAAAGGGAGGAGAGGAGGCAGAATCAGGAGATTGGTTGGAGAAGGATTGAGCAGAGGGAAGAGATGATAGGATGGAAGAGGAGAGAGTAGCAGGAGAGAGAGAGCGAAGGTTGCGACGGCGCAATACCATCTGAGTAGGGGCAGAGTGAGTAGTGTTGGAGGAGAGCGAGAGGGAAAAGGATACAAGGTAGTGATCGGAAACTTGGAGGGGAGTTGCAGTGAGATTAGTAGAAGAACAGCATCTAGTGAAGATGAGGTCAAGCGTATTGCCTGCCTTGTGAGTAGGGGCGGACGGTGAGAGGGTGAGGTCAAAAGAGGAGAGGAGTGGAAAGAAGGAGGCAGAGAGAAATGAGTCAAAGGTAGACGTAGGGAGGTTAAAGTCACCCAGAACTGTGAGGGGTGAGCCATCCTCAGGAAAGGAACTTATCAAGGCGTCAAGCTCTTTGATGAACTCTCCAAGGGAACCTGGAGGGCGATAAATGGTAAGGATGTTAAGCTTGAATGGGCTAGTGATTGTGACAGCATGGAATTCAAAGGAGGAGATAGACAGATGGGTCAGGGGAGAAAGAGAGAATGTCCACTTGGGAGAGATGAGGATTCCAGTGCCACCACCCCACTGACCAGATGCTCTCGGGGTGTGCGAGAACACGTGGGCAGACGAGGAGAGAGCAGTAGGAGTAGCAGTGTTTTCTGTGGTAATCCATGTTTCCGTCAGCGCCAAGAAGTCGAGGGACTGGAGGGTAGCATAGGCTGAGATGAACTCTGCCTTGTTGGCCACAGACCGGCAGTTCCAGAGGCTGCCGGAGACCTGGAACTCCACGTGGGTCGTGCGCGCTGGGACCACCAGGTTAGAGTGGCAGCGGCCACGCAATGTGAAGCGTTTGTTTGGCCTGTGCAGAGAGGAGAGAACAGGGATAGACCGACACATAGTTGATAGGCTACAGGAGAGGCTACGCTAATGCAAAGGAGATTGGCATGAAAATTAACTAAACAACTGGGGAAGCGAGAGAGCAGGGCCTCCCTCACTAACAATTCACTGAAACACTGAAACGCTAAAATATAACTTTCTAGCTACCACTAGATTAAAATTAATTAAAATTGATGTAAACTACAGTGGTTCAATGTTTCCAGGAATAGGCTCAAACTTAGTTTATTCCGCTAGATAACTTGGTACAGTATTCTTCCGTGAAAACCCACCTAGTGCACCGTGTCCTATGATGCCATAGCTAACTAGCTAACTAGCATGCTAGCATCCTATAACACACGGTTAGCACCAATACTTGGTAACAACAAGCTACCAATGGATCATTCGTGTCCGTGTCTACTTCATAGCGCAGAAGTAATTAAACGTTGGGTAGCTAACACAAAGTCAGCCCTGCTAGCTACACAAGTGGACTACACATCTCGAATGTTCAGAAAGTTAAGCTAACGTTGCAAAAATCTTATTGACTAAAAATGATACAGCTAGCTGGTAGGGTTAGCTAGCTAGCAGTGGGCGCGTTGGTGACTATGTTAGAGAATGTAGCTGGCTATGGTTTGGCACAACTACTGGAGAGCTCTTCTTCGTCCACACCCTCTTAAGCTTTAGCCCCACCCATCTCTTTAAGGATTCACGTGAGGCCATGTGCTATACAGAGTGAATACGGTAGTGTAGTAAAAACAACCAAAGATTTCAAAGGCTGGTTTATACTACCTCTATCGTCATGTCCGTGCCTCCCTTGGGCCAATTATTGACAAAAATTCTAGCTCAAACGGGACAGGAGATATGCTTTTTCAAAGTCTGGATTTTCAGTTGATTACTATAGCGACCCCCCTTGGGTCAATCAGTGTAATTTTGTACATGCCGGCTTTCTATGACAAGAGAGCCGGCATGAAATATCGTGTGTGACTAACGTACGTACAAACAGACTGAGACAGATCCATAGTCCCCCCTCTGATTTCATTGTGGAGGATACAAATTGGTGTTAATATATTGTTATTACAGCAGGAACTAGACTAAATTAGAGGATAGAGAGATCTAGGAATGACGAGAGCTTTTTGAAAGCCTGTTCTTATGGGTGTGCCTCTGTGTGCAGGTGTCCCTACAGCCATGCTGGAGCCTACACGGCCACTGCCCACCTTGCCCGCTCGCCGAACCCACCCCACCTCAGAGAGGAAACACGACCGTCAGTCCCGCCCACCACGTCCGCCCTCCGGTGACAGGCCCTATTTCCCCAATGGCAAACCCAACATCTGTGATGGCAACTTCAACACCGTGGCCTTCTTCAGACGCGAGATGTTTGTCTTCAAGGTGAGACCAACGATGTATATAAACCCTGGATTGCTGATGCCATGTATTGGCCAATGAGAGACTTTGAATCCACCGGTCGGCCATATTGGCACTCCTCAGAAAAGCAGTCATCCATAGAAATGAATGGAATTCCACAGTATTTCACTGAAATATTTCAAGGACAAAAATTTGTATACATTTTTTCATTTTTCATTTTGATGTTTAGCTCACATAATATCATTTAAACGTATGCATTACGGTGTCTGTAATAAAATAAACGTGGCAAAAACAAATGTAGACATTTTTAACTGCATTTCTATAGCTTTCAAAATATTTTTTACACTGCTGGGGGAGTGCTAAGATGGAGGCGCGGTGACTTCAAAACAGCGCCCCCTGTCATGTAGTGTATATATAAATCATTGGGTGAGACTGCTTTTATAAAGCGAACACTTTACAAAGTGTAACATTAAGTCTGTGTAGTGTAGGACAATCCTTTTATAATTTGGGGCAGCAGGTAGCCTAGCAGTTAGAGTGTTGGGATAGTAAGCAAAGGTTGATTGTTTGAGCCGGCAAAGTAGCAATATCTGCCGTTCTTCCCTTGAGCAAGGCAGTTAACCCCAACAACAACTGCTCCCTGGGCACCGATGATGTCGATTTAGGCATCACTGATTCAGAGGGGTTGAGTTAAATGCAGAAGACACATTTCATTTGAATGCATTCCGTTGTGAAACTGACTACGTTTTCCCTTTCCCAAAATAAACACTTTTGGAGCATTGAATTTAACACAATAGGAGTTGCTTTAATTTTGCCTTGTTCCCAACTCAAAAATGTGTCAGTGCCATTTTCCTCCAAGAGTGGTTAAATATCTCCTGCACATTCAATTTGTTCTTCAGTTCATGTGCCTTGGTTGGTAGTGGTAGTATAGTGTTTTCTTTTACCGGACTCACATAAGATGACAACAACACCCTATTGAATCAAAACCATATTGAACCTTTTGTTTGACTTAAGGGTTTCAGCAATGCTGAAGAGCTTCTCACACTGTAGGGAGCTCTTAAATTTTGCAAGGGTACCAACAACGTTCCAAAGTATTGGTTCTCTGGTTATTACATATACACTAGTATGAGTTTGTATTTTAGTATTTCTCTCATGATCGGATGTAGAACCTCCCTCTTCAGATCACTTTTTACAGTAATAAGCTAATCTGTAGCTGGTGTTGCACTCAATTGGCCTTTTCCCCATCACTAAGTTAGTCGCCAGATAATGTGCTTTAATTTAACGAAGGTAAACTTGCATTGGTACTTGTCTTTTTTTATTTCATACTGAGCAGTGCGTAGAGTAGACAAACCCTGTTTGATGTATATGATCTTTGCCTAAATGTCTTAAAAGGTCACTCCTCCGCTATCTGATGAATGTTAACACACATCAATAAAACCTGGCCTTTATTGATAGAAACTGTATATTCCTGTTTAGGAGCTCTTTTTTGGGGGCATGTTTAAGGTGTATGAATGCACACACAGTAAGTTTACTTACTACAGCATAGGTTGTTACATGTTCAGTGTTCATAAACAAATCAATAGGAAATGTACCCATGTACATAAATTGAATACTTATTAGTAACCCCTGCCCCTTGCAATTTGTTCACAATGGAATATTTAGTCACATTTTGATGATAGTTGACTTATACCAGAGTAACCATAATGGTAAAATCCCTTAGTAAGTATAGTACTATGTAGTAATGACATTACTATTGACTAACACAGTTAACACTGATTAAACTATGGGAGTCCTGGACTAAATAGCATGCTCAATAGAGAATCTGTAAGTACTTTGCAGTCTGGGCCTAGGCTTAATCTGTGTCCTGGAAAAATACCCTTTGAATTTAAAACACATGCCAACTTAATATTGCCTAAATCTGCACTTCTCAATATTGCCTAAACACTCCTTACTTTGAATGTATATCTGTATTCGCAATAACTATTATACACTGTAATATGTTTCTGTAATTTCAACAGTAAAACACTGTAGAATGCAGAATAAAATACCGTAAATGTGTTTTACAGCACAGTAAGACTTTTCTGTAACTTCAACAGTAAAACATGGTAGAATGCACAGCAAAATACCTTAAATGTGTTTTAAGGAATTAATGATGGTGCATTGTGGGAAAATGTTGTGGGCGGGGAAGGAGTCTCTGGCTCATTAACATATTTTAAGGTGTGCCTTGTAAGATGCTATATTTGTTGCACCTGTGAGTGAGAATGCTGTACCCTCACAGAATACAGTAATATACTGTATTTTAGGAATTCTATAAACCTTGTCGTGAAAATGTACAACAACTTACTGGCCGATTGCTGCCAGTAATGTACTGTAATTCAAAATACAAATGACACCACCATTTTTGGAGCACTAAAAACTTTTTGAACACTAGTGGGTGCATGACATTGTTGTTTCTGATTAACGTACACCACATAGCCAAAAGGATGTTGACACCCCTTCAAATTAGTGGATTCGGCTATTTCACCCACACCCATTGCTGAAAGGTGTATAAAATCGAGCACACGGCCATGCAATCTCCATAGACATACATTGGCTGTAGAATGGCACGTATTAAAGAGCTCAGTGACCTTCAACGTGGCACCGCCATAGTGGCACCGTCAATACCTCCTTCCCAACAGCTACAAATGCTCAGCCACGAAGTGGTAGGCTACACAAGCTCACAGAACGGGACTGCCGAGTGCTGAAGCACATAAAAATCATCTGTCCGCGGCTGCAACACTCACTACCATGTTCCAAAGTTCTTCTGGAAGCAACGTCAGCACAAGAACTGTTCGCCGGGACCTTCATGAAATGGGTTTCCATGGCCGAGCAGCCGCACACAAGCCTAAGATCACCATGCGCAATGCCAAGTGGCGGCTGGAGTGGTGTAAAGCTCGCCACCACAGGACTCTGGAGCAGTGGATACGTGTTCTCTGGAGTGATGAATCACACTTCAGCATCTGGCAGTCCGAAGAACTAATTTGAGTTTGGCAGAAGCTAGGAAAACACTACCTGCCCGAATGCATAGTGCCAACTGTAAAGTTTGGTGGATGATGCTCCAGATACTCAACTAGTCTAAAGAAGGCCAGTTTTATTGCTTCTTTAAATCAGAACAACAGTTTTCAGCTGTGCTAACATAATTGCAAAAGGGTTTTCTATTGATCAATTAGCCTTTTAAAATTAAAAACTTGGATTAGCTAACACAACGTGCCATTGGAACACAGAAGTGATGGTTGCTGATAATGGGCCTCTGTACGCCTATGTAGATATTCCATAGAAAAATCTGCCGTTTCCAGCTACAATAGTCATTTACAACATTAACAATGTCTACACTTTAGTTCAGATCAATTCGATGTTATTTTAATGGACCAAAAAATTGCTTTTCTTTCAAAAACAAGGACATTTCTAAGTGACCCCAAACATTTGAATGGTAGTGTACCTATTCAAAAACTATATACAGTGGGGAGAACAAGTATTTGATACACGGCCGATTTTACAGGTTTTCCTACTTACAAAGCATGTAGAGGTCTGTAATTTTTATCATAGTTGCACTTCAACTGTGAGAGACGAAATCTAAAACAAAAATCCAGAAAATCACATTGTATGATTTTTAAGTAATTCATTTGCATTTTATTGCATGACATAAGTATTTGATCACCTACCAACCAGTAAGAATTCCGGCTCTCACAGACCTGTTTAGTTTTTCTTAACGAAGCCCTCCTGTTCTCCACTCATTACCTGTATTAACTGCACCTGTTTGAACTCGTTACCTGTATAAAAGACACCTGTCCACACACACAATCAAACAGACTCTAACCTCTCCACAATGGCCAAGACCAGAGAGCTGTGTAAGGACATCAGGGATAAAATTGTAGACCTGCACAAGGCTGGGATGAGCTACAGGACAATAGGCAAGCAGCTTGGTGAGAAGGCAACAACTGTTGGTGCAATTATTAGAAAATGGAATAAGTTCAAGATGATGGTCAATCACCCTCAGTCTGGGGCTCCATGCAAGATCTCACCTCGTGGGGCATCAATGATCATGAGGAAGGTGAGGGATCAGCCCAGAACTACACGGCAGGACCTGGTCAATGACCTGAAGAGAGCTGGGACCACAGTCTCAAAGAAAACCATTAGTAACACACTACGCCGTCATGGATTAAAATCCTGCAGCGCACGCAAGGTCCCCCTGCTCAAGCCAGCGCATGTCCAGGCCCGTCTGAAGTTTGCCAATGACCATCTGGATGATCCAGAGGAGGAATGGGAGAAGGTCATGTGGTCTGATGAGACAAAAATAGAGCTTTTTGGTCTAAACTCCACTCGCCGTGTTTGGAGGAAGAAGAAGGATGAGTACAACCCCAACAACACCATCCCAACCGTGAAGCATGGAGGTGGAAACATCATTCTTTGGGGATGCTTTTCTGCAAAGGGGACAGGACGACTGCACCGTGTTGAGGGGAGGATGGATGGGGCCATGTATCGCGAGATCTTGGCCAACAACCTCCTTCCCTCAGTAAGAGCATTGAAGATGGGTCGTGGCTGGGTCTTCCAGCATGACAACGACCCGAAACACACAGCCAGGGCAACTAAGGAGTGGCTCCGTAAGAAGCATCTCAAGGTCCTGGAGTGGCCTAACCAGTCTCCAGACCTGAACCCAATAGAACATCTTTGGAGGGAGCTGAAAGTCCGTATTGCCCAGCGACAGCCCCGAAACCTGAAGGATCTGGAGAAGGTCTGTATGGAGGAGTGGGCCAAAATCCCTGCTGCAGTGTATGCAAACCTGGTCAAGAACTACAGGAAACGTATGATCTCTGTAATTGTAAACAAAGGTTTCTGTACCAAATATTAAGTTCTGCTTTTCTGATGTATCAAATACTTATGTCATGCAATAAAATGCAAATTAATTACTTAAAAATCATACAATGTGATTTTCTGGATTTTTGTTTTAGATTCCGTCTCTCACAGTGTACCTATGATAAAAAATTACAGACCTCTACATGCTTTGTAAGTAGGAAAACCTGCAAAATCGGCAGTGTATCAAATACTTGTTCTCCCCACTGTATGTATGTATGTATGTATGTACACACACACATATACATATATACACATATACATATATATATATATATACACAGTGAGGGAAAAAAGTATTTGATCCCCTTCCGATTTTGTACGTTTGCCCACTGACAAAGAAATGATCAGTCTATAATTTTAATGGTAGGTTTGTTTGAACAGTGAGAGACAGAATAACAACAACAAAAATCTAGAAAAAAGCATGTCAAAAATGTTATAAATTGATTTGCATTTTAATGAGGGAAATAAGTATTTGACCCCCTCTCAATCAGAAAGATTTCTGGCTTCCAGGTGTCTTTTATACAGGTAATGAGCTGAGATTAGGAGCACACTCTTAAAGGGAGTGCTCCTAATCTCACCTTGTTACCTATATAAAAGACATCTGTCCACAGAAGCAATCAATCAATCAGATTCCAAACTCTCCACCATGGCCAAGACCAAAGAGCTCTCCAAGGATGTCAGGGACAAGATTGTAGACCTACACAAGGCTGGAATGGGCTACAAGACCATCGCCAAGCAACTTGGTGAGAAGGTGACAACAGTTGGTGCGATTATTCGCAAATGGAAGAAACACAAAAGAACTGTCAATCTCCTTCGGACTGGGGCTCCATGCAAGATCTCACCTCGTGGAGTTGCAATGATCATGAGAACGGTGAGGAATCAGCCCAGAACTACACGGGAGGATCTTGTCAATGATTTCAAGGCAGCTGGGACCATAGTCACCAAGAAAACAATTGGTAACACACTACGCCGTGAAGGACTGAAATCCTGCAACGCCCGCAAGGTCCCCCTGCTCAAGAAAGCACATATACATGCCCGTCTGAAGTTTGCCATTGAACATCTGAATGACTCAGAGGACAACTGAGTGAAGGTGTTGTGATCAGATGAGACCAAAATGGAGCTCTTTGGCATCAACTCAATTCGCCGTGTTTGGAGGAGGAAGAATGCTGCCTATGACCCCAAGAACACCATCCCCACCGTCAAACATGGAGGTGGAAACATTATGCTTTGGGGGTGTTTTTCTGCTAAGGGGACAGGACAACTTCACCACATCAAAGGGACGATGGACGGGGCCATGTACCGTCAAATCTTGGGTGAGAACCTCCTTCCCTCAGCCAGGGCATTAAAAATGGGTCGTGGATTGGGTATTCCAGCATGACAATGACCCAAAACACACGGCCAAGGCAACAAAGGAGTGGCTCAAGAAGAAGCACATTAAGGTCCTAGAGTGGCCTAGCCAGTCTCCAGACCTTAATCCCATAGAAAATCTGTGGAGGGAGCTGAAGGTTCGAGTTGCCAAATGTCAGCCTCGAAACCTTAATGACTTGGAGAAGATCTGCAAAGAGGAGTGGGACAAAATCCCTCCTGAGATGTGTGCAAACCTGGTGACCAACTACAAGAAACGTCTGACCTCTGTGATTACCAAGTACTTGGTGGGTTTTGCCACCAAGTACTAAGTCATGTTTTGCAGAGGGGTCAAATACTTATTTCCCTCATTAAAATACACAAGATTTTATAAAATGATTTGCATCTTAAATTTCCATCATTAATAATAATGTTGACAGTTCATGCAAATGATTGTGACCTATAACCAGGATTGCCATTGCATTACATTTTTGTTAAGTAATTATTATTTTTGCAAACAATTGTAATTCATTCTATATTGTCCCTAACATCCTTACCCCCTAGCAACAGATGTGGGACACACACACACACACTCAACAGTTGTTACATCCGAGAGCCAACTCAAGAAAGGACTTGATTTACGAAAGCATTTAAAGTTACAGCCGTTTGAGAAAGCATGCAAAATTGGCAAAAAGGGGGAGATTTGATTAACCAATGTCAAGTCATAGGTGATGGAGATCAGATACGCCTCCTTCCCCTGAAACACACACATCGAATCCAGGCTGCATCACATCTGGCCGTGATTGGGAGTCCCATAGGGTGGCACACAATTGGCCCAGCATCGTCCGGGTTTGGCCGTCATTGTAAATAAGAATTTGTCCTTAACTGACTTGCCTAGTTAAATAAAGGTTAAATACATTTTTAAAAAACACTGGTCCCCCGTTGTGACCATTACCCAAGCATCTCTGTGCAGTCAGACCTTAGATTATTTTGTGCCACCAGGGTCACAATAATATACCCCTCTGATTGTCCGAGTGTGACCCCCTCCCTATGGGTTACTGCAGCTAGTGTTGCCAGCACTGCCACTACCTGGTTGGGGGTACCCCACCGGAATCCCCACCAGCTAGGTATGAGGTCATCAAGGTTGTCATTAGCAGCTTTGAGAATTTCCCTTTTGGGGGGGGGGGGGGGCTTTGTAGTACCAACCCTGCCAGGCAGGCTCAGAATCTTGAGGGGCTGTGCTGCTCTAGTAGGTCTCTGTCCACATTCCTCTTTCTGTTTTGGCTGCATATAGACAATTTACAGTAAGCCCATAAAACAGATAAGGACTCTAAGTCGCTCAGGTGGGTGTCTAGGGTTTAAGGTTGGGGGACCGTTCCATCATGATAGGACAATACATAAATATATGAGATGTATAATTTATTTTAAAATGTATATCCCTCATCTGCACAAAATTGAAAGCGCTCTCTCGCAACCCCTGCTCACAAACACACATTGGTTCTGGGATATGCAACAGTTTCCTTTCTCACTCACTTAATGCCAGACAAAAATGCACATCACACCTTCCATTACAATACATCCACACATACTGTGCCTTCTATGTCTTCTGTTTACTATATTTCTATCTCCACCATGTTGATTGAGCACTTTTGTGTTCCAATTCGTTATATTTGAAAATGTATTATTTTGCTAGTTATCCTTTCTTCGAATGCCGTCTTATCCATTTATAAAATATGATAAATAGAAAAGTAAATAATTATTTTACAACAGTCCCTATCTTGAATGGTATAGTGTAGTTGTATTTTATTTAACAATTGTTTAATTGTATTGCTTTTCTATCAATTTTTTTTATTATTATTACAATCCCTAACATAGCTAGTATAGGGTGTTACGTTATTTGACCCCTCTATGAGAACTTTGTAATTTTTAGAGTAGCCATGGAGTAGTCTTCAGGGCACACACTTAATATTTTGTGAAATCTGATATGAATGTCTTGTAATGCTTTAAAATGTATAACTGCCTTAATTTTGCTGGACCTCAGGAAGAGTAGCTGCTGCCTTGGCAGCAGCTAATGGGGATCCATAATAAATATAAATAAAAATACAGTAAGGTGAGTTTTAAAAGCATGATACTGTTTTGACGATAAATGTGAAAGCATTTGCATTGACATCAAAGTGGTTAGAGGGACAATAGAGCCCTGAGTACCAGGCCATTAGCAACCTGATGGAGGGACAATAGATACCTTGAATACCAGGCCATTGGGACCTGATGGAGGGACAATAGAGTTCTTGAATACCAGGCCATTAGGACCTGCTGTTTGTTAGCAAGTTGGGTACTACCAACACAAGTCCAGAGTGCATAAAAGGAGATTACTGTGACTCAACGGTCATGTAGAATGTTACTGCAATCATGACGTATGACTGCCAGGGTGGAGGTAACACGGTCACCGCAGTAGCCCTACGCCTGGCACCTACTACCATACCCCATTCAAAGGCACTTCAATCTTTTGTCTTGCCCACTCACCTTCTGAATAGCACACACGCAATCCATGTCTCAATTGTCTCAAGGCTTAAAAATCCTTCTTTAACCTGTCTCCTCCCCTTCATCTACACTGATTGATGTGGATTTAACATGTGACATCAATAAGGGATTATAGCTTTCACCTGGATTCACCTAGTCAGTCTATGTCATGGAAACAGCAGGTGTCCTTCATGTTTTTTATACTCAGTGTATATTGACAAAATAAACATGTACAAATATAAAGGATTATATTCTATGCTGAAACCCTTATGTTAAATAGCAACTATATTCACTAAATTGATACAGTGCCTTCAGAAAGTATTCACGGCCCTTGATTTTGTTGTGTTAAAGTGGGATTAAACATTTCCCCCCCCCCCCAAAAAAAAAATATATATATATATATATATATATATAAATAATATGGAAAATAAAACACTAATATATCTTGATTAGATAAGTATTCAACCCCCTGAGTCAATACATGTCAGAATCACTTTTGGCAGCGATTACAGCTGAGTCTGTTTTAGTAAGTCACTAAGACTCTGGATTGTGCAACATTTAAATTTGCCCATTATTATTTCCAACTCTGTCAAATTGGTTGTTGATCTTTGCTAGAGAACCATTTTCATGTCTTGCCATAGGAAGAGTCTTGCTGGTTCCAAACTTCTTCCATTTAAGAATATTGGAGGCCGCTATGTTCTTGGGGATCTTCAATGGTGCAGAAATGTTTTGGTACCCTTCCCCAGATCTGTGCCTCGACACAATCATGTCTCTGAGCTCTATGGACAATTCCTTCAACCTCATGGCTTGGTTTTTGCTCTGGCATGCACTGTCAACTGTGGGACCTTATATAGACAGGTGAATGCCTTTCCAAATCATGTCCAATCAATTTAATTTACCACAGGTAGACTCCAATCAAGTTGTAGAAACATCTCAAAGATGATCAATGGAAACAGGATGCACCTGACCTCAGCTTCGAGTCTCATAGCAAAAAGATCTAAATACTTATGCAAATAAGGCATTTCTGTAAATAAATTTGCCAAAATGTAAAAAAAAAAAAAAAAAAAAAAAAAAAAATCCACTTTGTCATTATGGGGTATTGTGTGTAGATTGCTGAGGATTTTTGTATTTTTTTTAATCCATTTTAGAATTAGGCTGTAACGTAACAAAATGAAGGAAGAGTCAAGGGGTCTGAATACTTTCCGAAAGCACTGTAGTTACCCTGCAATAAGGCCTCTGCTATGCGAATCATTTGTGGCTGTTTGAGGGGTAAGTGTGGGTATTTGCATGTGGGTAGCAGTCAGTGGGGAGTTTGCTCAGCCGTGCCCTAGATTTACTGGAGCCAAATGATAATGAGCTGTGATTGATGTGAGCTCTCTCCTCTCTTTTTTCTTCTCTTTAGGACCGATGGTTCTGGCGACTGCGGAACAATGAGGTGCAGGAGGGCTACCCGATGCAGATTGAGCAGTTCTGGAAAGGTCTACCGCCCCGTATCGACGCTGCCTACGAGAGATCGGACGGCAAATTTGTATTCTTTAAGGGTATTTTAACTCCCTTCTCCTTTTCAAATGTGATATAGCCCATTTTGCACTGCTTAGTGTTATTGTTAGCTAAGTCATGTTCGCTTTAGGTGAATAAACCTGGATTACAGAGACATACAGTACCAACTATAAAACCCCAATCTTTAACACTGTCCTTATTGGTGCGAAAGGGCTTGGTTTGATGAATAAACAAGTTGTGGGTGTGTCTAGGTTTAGCCCCCCACTGGCCAATCAGAACGTGCTCCATGGCTAAATATGTGGTTGCTTCAAGTTCTGTATTTACAGTGTTTTATGTATTGCCTTGGAATCAACTCCAATACCAATGATAGTTTGTTTAACAGCTTACAGAAACAAAATGTTGATCTCTCTTTGCTAAATATGTTAACCTCAACCTGTTTGCAGTCCAAATTGCTATAAGTAATTGCATGGTTTCAATGTGGAAATATATACATAGCGTTCACACTGATACTGTCAATAAGCAAGATTACATGTATTATTGATAAGGCCTAAAAAGAGTGAATAATTCTAATCAAATTCTAAACAAAATGAAACAACAACTTGCTTTAAATACACTGCGTGCACAATTATTAGGCAAGTGAGTATTCTGATCTTATCATTATTTCTATTCACATTTTCGAACTCCAAACTATATAAACTTGAATGCTTATTGGATTTAATCATTTTCAGGTGATATGTATTTGTGTAATGAGGGAGGGTGTGGCGAAAGTGAATAACACCTTATATCAAGGTGTGCATAATTATTAGGCAGCCTCATTACCTCAGGTAAAATGGGCCAAAAAAGAGATTTAACTGACACTGAAAAGCCAAAAATGTAAAATGCCTTTCAGACGGATGCAACACTCTTTAAATAGCTAAACTATTGAGGCGTGGACAATCAAACGTTTTGTTGCAAATAGTCAACTGGGGCGCAAAAAACGTATGGGGAAGAAAAGGCGCAAATTAACTGCAAAAGACTTGAGAAGAATTAAACATCAAACTACCAGGAACCCATTATCCTCCAGTGCCACCGTATTCCAGAACTGCAACCTACCTGGAGTGTTCAAAAGTACAAGGTGTCAAGTGCTCAGAGACATGGCCAAGGTCAAGAAGACTGAAACAAGACCACCACTGAATAAGATTCACAAGTTGGAGCGTCAATATTGGGCAAAGAAATACCTGAAGACAGATTTTTCAAAGGTTTTATGGACAGATGAAATGAAAGTGACTCTTGATGGACCAAATGGATGGGCCCGTGGCTGGATCAGTAATGGACACAGGGCACCACTTTGAGTCAGGTGACAGCAAGGTGAAGGAGGGGTACTGGTATGGGCTGCTATCATTGAGGATGAGGTAGTTGGACCTTTTCGGGTTGAAGATGGACTGAAACTCAACTCCCAAACCTACTGCCAGTTTCTGGAAGATTCTTTTGTCAAACAGTGGTACAGGAAGAAGTCCTGAGCATTCTAGAAGGCCATGATCTTTATGCATCCAAGTACTCCACTGCTTGGCTGGCCAGCAAGGGCCTCAAAGATGCCTGAATAACGACCTGGCCCCCTTCCTCACCTGACTTAAATCCTATTGAGAACTTGTGGGCCCTTCTCAAACGTGAGATTTACAGTGAGGGAAGACAGTACACCTCTTTGAACAGCATTTGGGAGGATGTGGTTGCTGCTTCAGCAAAAAGTTATCGTGAACAGATCAATAAACTGACAGACTCCATGGATGGAAGGCTCATAGCAGTTCTTGAAAATAAGGGTGGCTATATTGGTCACTGAATATTTTTGAAAGGCCAAAAATGTTATATAATTGTCATTTTGTGTTACTTATCTGTTACACTTAGTTGTAATTTAGTTGCCTAATAATTGTGCACACATATTTCCCTGAGAAAGACAAAACTCACTTTTCCTTTGTTATACATTCAGGTTTGAGGTTCAATAACATTTTGGATTGACTGAGAGCATTGTGTTTGTTCAACGATAGAATTACTCCCGAGGAATACAATTTGCCTAACAATTGTGCACGCAGTGTAGGCTATATGTAAATACACTTACAGACAACATAATTGCTTCCTGTGGGCATACAATATTAAAAGAATGCAGACTACAGAGGGTTTTACGTACATCCAAACGTTTCACCGTAGCTAGACAAGATCCAATATAAAGAGAAAGGGAGAATGTCCACTCACCGTTATACTGATGTTTTACATACAATACCAGTCAAAAGTTTGGACACAGCTACTCATTCAAGTGTTTTTCTTTATTTTTACTATTTTCTACATTGGATGTCTTCACTATTATTCTACAAACTATGAAATAACACATACGGAATGATATAGTAACCAAAAAAGTATTAAACAAATCAAAAAATATTTTATATTTGAGATTCTTCAAAGTAGCCATCCTTTGCCTTGATGACAGCTTTGCACACTATTGGCATTCTCTCAACCAGCTTCACCTGGAATGCTTTTTCAACAGTCTTGAAGGACTTCCCACATATGCTGAGCACTTTTTGGCTGCTTTTCCTTCACTCTGCGGTCCGACTCATCCCAAACCATCTCAATTGGGTTGAGGTCGGGTGATTGTGGAGGCCAGGTCATCTGATGCAGCACTCCAACACTCTCCTTATTGGTCAAATAGCCCTTACACAGCCTGGAGGTATATTGGGTTATTGTCCTGTTGAAAAACAAATGATAGTCCCACTAAGTCCAAACCAGATGGGATGGTGTATCGCTGCAGAATGCTGTGGTAGCCATGCTCGTTAAGTGTGCCTTGAATTCTAAATAAATCACAAACAGTGTCACCAGCAAAGCACCCCCACACATCACACCTCCTCCTCCATGCTTCACGGTGGGAACCACACATGCAGAGATCATCCGTTCACCAACTTAGCGTCTCACAAAGACACGGCGGTTGGAACCAACATTTTTAAAAAAGGACAGATTTCCACCGTTCTAATGTCCATTGCTCGTGTTTCTTGGCCCAAGCAAGTCTCTTCTTCTTATTGGTGTCTTTTGGTAGTGGTTTCTTTGCAGCAATTCGACCATGAAGGCCTGATTTACACAGTCTCCTCTGAACAGTTGATGTTGAGATGTGTCTGTTACTTGAACTCTGTGAAGATTATTTGGGCTGCAATCTGAGGTGCAGTTAACTCTAATTAACTTATCCTCTGGGTCTTCCTTTCCTGTGGCAGTCCTCATGAGAGCCAGTTTCATCATAGCGCTTGATGGTTTTTGTGACTGCACTTGAAGAAACTTTCAAATTTCTTGAAATTATTCATATTGACTGACCTTCATGTCTTAAAGTAATCATGGACTGTCATTTCTCTTTGCTTATTTGAGCTGTTCTTGCCATAATATGGACTTGGTATTTTACCAAATAGGGCTATCTTCTGTATGCCACCCCTACATTGATTGGCTGATTGGCTCAAACGCATTAAGAACAAAAGAAATTCCATAAATTAACTTTTAACAAGGCACACCTGTTAACTGAAATGCATTCCAGGTGACTACCTCATGAAGCTGGTTGAGAGAATGCCAAGAGTGTGCAAAGCTGTCATCAAGGCAAAGGGTGGCTATTTGAAGAATCTCAAATGTAAAATATGTTTTGATTTGTTTAACACTTTTTTTGGTTACTACATGTGTTATTTCGTAGTGTTGATGTCTCACTATTATTATACAATGTAGAAAATAGTAAAAATAACTTGTCCAAACTTTTGACTAGTACTGTACGAATTGAAAACTTCTTACAGATTGCATTCACACTTCTCCAGAAGTTGCATTACATGCGTGCCACGGACATTCCCACCATAAAACCAGGACAGTGACTCATTCGAATAAGTTTGGGTTGAATAAAATTCTATGAAAAATAAGTAATCTGTTCGTTTTTTCAACTACAATAAATACAGTACATGTAAAATGTAATGATTTTATAAAATCGCCATCATAAACAAAACACTATCGACTAGCCTACTTGACTACATTGGGCAGGACAAAAAGAAAACAGACTTAATTGAGAGGGGGGGGGCGCTCTGCTTTGTTTTTAATCAAATAAAATGGGGAAAAAACATTTGTTTTATGTTTCTAAATATGAAGTATACAGGCACCAAATCACATCTTGTTCCATCCGCATATGGGCAGTGCGCGTCATGGCTGGATAGGCTGCGTTTCCGCTGTCACAACTGTCATAACCAACTGCGTTACCGCTAAAACCAGATTTGGTTGGTCTTAAATATCCCTACCAGCGCTGCCTGAAATTAGCACTTTGGATCGTTAAGGACGTGCCGCAAATATTTCTACCCCTTCCATCGGAGCACAAGCATGCTGATGTTAGACAGGTAAATTGCTAAACCTGGCATTAGGGCTGGAACATGCCAGTGCGCCAGTTTTTACATGCCGAAATTGCAAACTAACATGTGTGACACTTGTGCCGACTTAACGGCAGGCAAAAATAGAGCCCTGTATCTGACATGGTACAGGTGTCTTCTTATTTTTAAGCCCATAACCATGTGTGTGAGGTGTATACTTTTGTTTCAAAGTAGATTTGTTTAAAACTACCAAGACACACTGTGACCCTGATCTAGCTCACTTCAGTAAAAGGTTAAAAAAGGTTTTACAGTGGAAAATTAAAATAGTTTGAGATAATCTCCCCGTTTTAGTCGGTTTTCCTCTGTTTAGTGCCTAATGAACATGACCCTGTTGTTGTTTACCCCACAGGTGACAAGTACTGGGTATTCAAAGAGGTGACTGCTGAACCCGGGTACCCCCAGAGTCTGGTGGAACTGGGTAACTGTCTCCCTAAGGACGGCATTGACACAGCACTGCGCTGGGAGCCCGTGGGTAAAACCTACTTCTTCAAAGGGGACCAGTACTGGCGCTACAACGAGGAGAAACGCATGGCCGACCCGGGCTACCCCAAACCCATCACTGTGTGGAAGGGCATCCCCGAGGCGCCGCAGGGAGCCTTCGTCAGCAGGGAGGGCTGTGAGTATAATTATCCACAGACCATGTGGCTACCGCCTTGAAGCATGCAGAGGGACGGGGGTTTGGGTTAATTCCATCTCAATAACGTCAATTCGGGAAGTCATTTGAAATTCCAATTATTTTCATTGGGGAATTGGAATTTCTGTTTACTTTATGAATGAACTACATTTGGTACTGTAATTGCTATTACAGTAACAAAGCACTTGGACTGTTATCGTAGTAATGTACATACGCTGTAATTGCACATTGAAACAATAACTGTACTCTTACAATTACCAACATTGCACTTTTATTTTAGTCTTATCAGAAGGCCCCATTTACAACTTGCGCTAACATGTGGGTTTTGTGATCAAGGCTTGCTGTGTTTACACATGGTATTAAAATATCTGCCCACATTGTTTTCCTGGTGACCAGATATCCTGGTGCCTCCCTTTATGCATATTATTTAACAGATGTGTTTTCAAAATAATAGGAATGTATTTATTTGAAGACAATTATTGATGCTTGTCAATGATTTTAGAGGCTGGTATAATGATGATTTTAATGGTTTGACAATCGAGATCTGGGTCCCTGACTACCTCTGGCGTAAAGTACCAATGTATAGTCGGCCTACTAAATATGTATACAGAATATTCATCAAGCACGAGGTAAATATTATACGAGATTGAGCTCAAAATGTGTTGACAACACATTCGTAACACAGCAGAAAATAGCTGAAGTTCCTCATGTACACACTAAAACATTAGGGTTCCTCAAGGGCTCTTTGGGAAGGGTGATGGTTCTATGTGGAACCTTACTGAAACAAAGGAATCTTTCCTCTTTTAGTGATAATTCAAATGTAGGGGCGGCAGCTCATTAGAATATTTTGGAGCATGGTTTGTTCACAGCTCTTTTTGTGCAACCGTGAGTGTCATTACAGTTGATTTAATCTGTTGTGTTATGCTAGTACATGTTATAACTATGGCCAGTGACGGTGTCTTGTGAAAGTCTCATGTATGTCCTTGTGTCAATTGAGAACTGTTGACTCAGTAGTTTTCAATTCTCTCCTCAGGGATCCCAAGCCGTTCCAGAGCTAGCACACCTGATTCAACTTGTTAATAAGCACAATAATAAAAGTGATTGTATTTTAACAATATAATTTGGCTATTAAACCAAAATAAAAACATGTTTGGTTCTACAAAGAACCTTTCTCCATAAAGGTTTAATAAGGAACCATCAAAAGGGTTCTATATAGCCCCAAAAAGGGTTGTAACCATAGCGGAACCCTTTTTGGTGCTATATAGAACCTTTTTTTAATGGTGCTTTATAGAAGTTAATGAAAGGGTTCTTTTATAGCACCATACATGTTCCATTTAGAACCTTATGAGCATGGTTCTTTATAGAACCTTCAAAAAAAGGCTCCATATAGCACCAAAAAGGCTTCCCCTATGGTTTCAAGCCAAAGCACCCTTATTTGGAACTTTATAGAGCCATTTGTTTTTATTGTGTATTTATGAAGTCTCAGCAGCTTGTGTGAGTCAGAATTGCTCACCGTTCTCTGAGATGCTGTCGGCTAATATTAACCCATCAGTGAGAGCCATGTCAGCCATGTCAACATCAGATAAGTGGCCCTTCTGGCCAGAGGGCTGTCACTGAACTGTTGGCCGTCTGTGTCCGAGGACTGTTTGTGCCATGAGTGTAGTGGAATTGGCGGTGTCAGGGTCAGAGGGTTAATCCAGCCAGGGGCCTCAGCCCCGCCACTCATTTGTGCTGCTCTAGTGAAAAACCGCTGCACTGCCTCGGCACCTCCCGGGAGACTTCCTCTGGAATTAACTATCATCACTTTTTGCGAGTCATGTCACAACCTCCTGAAACACATTCCACAGAGGACTTGAGAACATGAGAGGTGGAAATCAGAGGGGGTGGCATGGTCCATTTGGCTAGTCCGTCCGCTAGTCTGTAGCTCAGCCATTTTCTTAAGGGATCTGGAGGTGCTGTTTTGGACGGCAGCAGAAGGGAGTACTTCATCAATCAGTAGCCTCCAGGGTTTCTGTCGTCCTCTGATTGCCACACATTCTCAAATCAGTGTGCCTTTTCTCCCAGGAATTGCGTAGTACAGAGAACTACCCCTCCAAAAGAAACAGGGCATTTAGAGAGTTATGGTTTGGAGACTGCATTTTCGGTTGTAGAGCTTTGATAGCATACCGTTATGATATGACAAATGGTAGATAATCAGGTACAGTGTTTATTTGGACAGGGGAACGTTTGCGTAGCCTGATTACCAATTCACATTGCTCCTGGCCAAACGCCATGCCCACTAGCGTATCTTCTCCACAATGGAATGTTTGGAGAATGCTGCTCTGTCACTCACGCCATACAGAGTTAAATTCAGGATGAGTTGTCAGGCAAAATGTTTGAGGTGTTAGATTTGCAAACTGTATAAGTCAATCTGTTAGATACAAATGAATTTGTACTTTTGCTCTCTTTTCCCCTCTTTAGTTTATACCTATTTCTACAAAGGGAAGGACTACTGGAAGTTTGACAACCAGAAGCTGACCGTTGAGCCCGGCTACCCCAAGTCTATTGTCAATGACTGGATGGGCTGCCACCAATCAGACATGGAGAAGAACAAGGACCGGCAGCTTCCCCACGATGACGTAGACATCATGGTGACCATCAATGACGTGCACAGCACTGTCAACGCCATCGCTGTGGTGATTCCCTGCATCCTGTCGCTGTGCATCCTGGTCCTGGTCTACACTATCTTCCAGTTCAAAAACAAAGGGGTGCAACAGAACGTCACCTACTACAAACATCCTGTCCAGGAGTGGGTATGACAGGCTTAGGCAGCGCGCCGCCACTTACGATACGAAACTGCGCTGAGAGGGCTACAAAAACTCTGAGCACCATGTGACCAGTGCCTGTCTTGCACAAACCCTTTGCGAGAAGGGAAGGAGGGGGATTAAGTTACTCCCTTTCATCCCCTGGCAAGGACCCATAGCTGAACATCGCCAAAATTGAGTATGTTGAATATTAGCATGAGGCGATGCATAGGACGCTGGGAGGCTTTGAGGGTAAGGACAGAGCACAGCAAATCCGATTGCTCTGCCTTTTGCGCCTCATCTATCTGTTGTCCATTCTTATCTGGCTGTTTCAGTGGGGGTTGTCACACATACTTTACCTCGATGGGACTCCAATACACTTTTTCTCAGGGGGAGAGAGAGGGGGAGCCTACCCTCACATAGCCAGGTACCAGTAATCTGTCCAGTATCAACTTGTACATGAACTTCAAGTATTATCAAGTCAAACAAGATATTTAAAGAAAAAATGTAAACTTGAACAAAAAATGTAGTAGAAAGGCCATAGAAAAGAATACCAAGGATTTCTGTGGATCATTTAATCTTTTCAGTTAGAGAGCTTTGAGTTATCAAGAGGAGAAACTTTGTACATCGCAAATGATAAATGTCTTCATACCCAGACCTCTGCCTCTAGCGATGGACTCACCTAAGCTAGAGGACTGAGACTATAAGTATGTCTGCTGAAGGACCACCGCTATACCAACATCCCCCAGCACAGACTCCCTGCTCCTCTGTCTGGACCAAGGGGCGTAGGGGAGAGCGAGTTTGCATTTAAAGACATTGGTCACAGTTATGTTTCTTAGAATTGTACTTAGTTTTTTACATTTTTTTACATGCCAAGGCGTAGAGGAGTACCTATGGCCGTTTCAATAGGCTAAGCACGTCAGACCAACATAGACTAGGCACAATGAACTGCTGTTGAGGCAGCCTGAATTCCACTCCATACCCCTCTTCATTCCTCCTTATTTCTCTCACTTTCTCTCTTCCTCCAACTGTGTCGCTCTCTCTTTATATACAGTGCCCTCCGTAATGATTGGGAGAGTGAAGCATTTTTTCATCTTTTGTCTCCTCTATACTCCAAAAGTTTGGATTTGAAATCAAACAATGACTGAGGTTAAAGTGCAGACTGACCACTTGAATTTGAGGGTATTTACATCCATATCGGGTGAATGGTTAAGAACTTAGAGCACTTTTTGTACGTATTCCCCACATTTTAGGGCACCAAAAGTATTGGGACAAATTCATGTGTATTAAAGTAGTAAAAAGTTAAGTATTTGGTCCCATAACACGCAATGGCTACATCAAGCTTGTGACTCTACACATTTGTTGGATGCATTTGCTGTTTCTTTTGGTTGTGTTTCAGATTATTTTGTGCCCAATAGAAATAAATGGTAAATACTGTATTGTGTCATTTTGGAGTCCGTTTTATTGTAAATAAGAATAGAATATGTTTCTAGAAAGTTACAATGCACAAATATAATTCCCTCCCTAAAACAAATGCTAACCTCCCCTGTTATTGTTAGTATGTCTTGGGGGGTATGATATTTGTGCATCTGTAACTTTCTCACTTTTCATTATTAACGATTCATACCCTCAAATTAAAGATCACAGTCTGCACTTTAACCTCATAGTCATTGTTTGATTTCAAATCCAAACTTTTGGAGTACAGAGACATTTTTTTTAAATGCTTCACTGTCCCAATCATTACGGAGGGCACTGTATCTAACACCCTACATTTCATTGAAATGCTGTCCTCATGATCTAATTTAGAGTTTTGTTTTTAACCTCGCTTTCAATAGGAAAGATGTTCAATGGGAAAGTGATGTTTAAAAGAAAGATCCAGGTAGAGTCTTTCTGCACTGGGGTGCATTGGTACACTGGGGTAATTACCATACTTTGTCCATCTCTGTAGGGCAGGTCAGGATTTCCTGAGTTCAGCTGTTTCTTACCCTGATAAAAACAAATACACAGATGACCCATGATAAAAGCAAAGTTATTTCATATGTTCCATTCATTTCCCTGTATTTCTATTCACTACTTTTGCTACAGTAGAGAATTATCATGTGTTCATCTCACCCAGATAATAATGTCAATGCAGTTGCCAAGACTGAAACCAGATACAGCTGTAGGATCTTAATCTGATCTTTTGTTGCAGAGAATTTTCCTGTACAGTAGGAAATACAAACTTACAGTTTGAGGTTTTAAAAAGGCCTCTAAAGTTTGTAATTTCCAGAAACATCTACAAAAATGTCCAATAATTATAATCCACATAATTCACATTTCCCATTGCTGCAGGATTATTTTCCTGCTGTAGCAAACTGGTTCAAATTAAGATCCAACATCTGTATAGTCCTTGATACTGTATTTTCTGACTTAACTCTGACCCCAATGGGGTTTGGTACCATCCAGAACTCACACATCAAACATGTAGTCTTTAGATTTTTTTATTGACTTTTAAAACTAGTTTTATTTGTACTTTTATTTGCTGTTGAAATAATGTATTATTATTAGCGAATATCCCGCTCTGGTTGTATGTGTCCTATCGAGCTAGCCTATTCTAAAAATTAATATACGTTTTTTGCAATCACAAATATGAGGAATCTGTTGAAAGGAGACTTCATTTTGCCATTTTGTCATTGCATTGACAATCTGTCAAATTGTTCGTTGTTGTTAAAAAGTTTTGCTTATTTAAATGATGAAACATGACGTGACTAGTCTCATTTATACTGAACAAAAAGATAAACACAACATGGAACAGTTTCAAAGATTTTACTGAGTTACAGTTCATATAAGGAAATCAGTCAATTGAAAAAAATAAATTAGGCCCTAATCTATGGATGTCACATGACTGGGAATACACTAGGTAGGGGTGTGGATCAGAAAATCAGTAAGCATTTGGTGTGACCACCATTTGCCTCAAGCATCGCGACACATCTCCTTCGCATAGAGTTGATCAGGCTGTTGATTGTGGCCTGTGGAATGTTGTCCCACTCCTCTTCAATAGCTGTGCAAAGTTATTGGCAGGCCATGGAAGAACTGGGACATTTTCAGCTTCCAGTAATTGTGTACAGATCCTTGCGACATGGGGCCGTGCATTATCATGCTGAAACATGAGGTGATGGCGGCGGATGAATGACACCACAATGGGCCTCAGGATCTCATCATGGTACAGTGGGGGGGGAAAGTATTTGATCCCCTGCTGATTTTGTACGTTTGCCCACTTACAAAGAAATGATCAGTCTATAATTTTAATAGTAGGTTTATTTGAAAAGTGAGAGACAGAATAACAACAAAAAAATCCAGAAAAACACATGTCAAAAATGTTATAAAATGATTTGCATTTTAATGAGGGAAATAAGTATTTGACCCCTCTGCAAAACATGACTTAGTACTTGGTGGCAAAACCCTTGTTGGCAATCACAGAGGTCAGACGTTTCTTGTTGTTGGCCACAAGGTTTGCACACATCTCAGGAGGGATTTCGTCCCACTCCTCTTTGCAGATCTTCTCCACGTCATTAAGGTTTCGAGGCTGACGTTTGGCAACTCAAACCTTCAGCTCCGTCCACAGATTTTCTATGGGATTAAGGTCTGGCGACTGGCAAGGCCACTCCAGGACCTTAATGTGCTTCTTCTTGAGCCACTCCATTGTTGCCTTGGCCGTGTGTTTTGGGTCATTGTCATGCTGGAATACCCATCCACGACCCATTTTCAATGCCCTGGCTGAGGGAAGGAGGTTCTCACCCAAGATTTGACGGTACATGGCCCCGTCCATCATCCCTTTTGATGCGGTGAAGTTGTCCTGTCCCCTTAGCAGAAAAACACCCCCAAAGCATAATGTTTCCACCTCCATGTTTGATGGTGGAGATGGTGTTCTTGGGGTCATAGGCAGCATTCCTCCTCCAAACACGGCGAGTTGAGTTGATGTCAAAGAGCTCCATTTTGGTCTCATCTGACCACAACACTTTCACCAGTTGTCCTCTGAGTCATTCAGATGTTCATTGGCAAACTTCAGACGGGCATGTATATGTATTCTTGAGCAGGGGGACCTAGCGGGCGCTGCAGGACTTCAGTCCTTCACGGCATTGTGTGTTACCAATTGTTTTCTTGGTGACTATGGTCCCAGCTGCATTGAGATCATTGACAAGATCCTCCCGTGTAGTTCTGGGCTGATTCCTCACCATTCTCATGATCATTGCAACTCCACGAGGTGAGATCTTGCATGGAGCCCCAGGCCGAGGGATATTGGCAGTTCTTTTGAGTTTCTTCCATTTGCGAATAATCGCACCAAATGTTGCCACCTTCTCACCAAGCTGCTTGGCGATGGTCTTGTAGCCCATTCCAGCCTTGTGTAGGTCTACAATCTTGTCCCTGACATGCTTGGAGAGCTCTTTGGTCTTGGCCATGGTGGAGAGTTTGGAATCTGATTGATTGATTGCTTCTGTGGACAGGTGTCTTTTATACAGGTAACAAGCTGCGGTTAGGAGCACTCCCTTTAAGAGTGTGCTCCTAATCTCAGCTCGTTACCTGTATAAAAGACACCTGGGAGCCAGAAATCTTTCTGATTGAGAGGGGGTCAAATACTTATTTCCCTCATTAAAATGCAAATCAATAACATTTCTGACATGTGTTTTTCTGGATATTTTGGTTGTTATTCTGTCTCTCACTGTTCAAATAAACCTACCATTAAAATTATAGACTGATCCTTTCTTTGTCAGTGGGCAAACGTACAAAATCAGCAGGGGATCAAATACTTTTTTCTCCCACTGTATCTCTGTGCGTTAAAATTGCCATAGATTTTTTTTTAACTGTGTTTGTTGTCCGTAACTTATGCCTGCCCATACTGTGACAATCCTCTTCAAGGTTAGGAGTGTTTGTACACAAATTAAGCGTGAGACCGACACAAAATCAATGTTTGTTTCTCCGGCCTGGACCGACCAGGCCGCAGGCGTGATCGAGGATAGCAGGGTTCGGTACACAAATTGGCTTCTCAGTAGATCAGGGTCCAAACAGCCAACAGGTAAGTCCAAACAGTCCAGGTCACACACGGTAAATCCAGCAGATGTATTATCACTTTCTCTTTTCAATGGTTCACAGCTCCTTCCCCTCTTCCTGGTGTGGCTTGACCCCTTATATGTTGGTCGGCCCAACCTTGCGAGCCTTCCCCTTGCTTCTGCGGTCGTCCATTTTGTGCTTTGTAGTTCACCATTTGGCCAGCCCTTAGTGAGAGGGCAGAGCCCGTTTATTAGTTCTACCCTCAAATATCTGCCATTTATCACTCGGCCCCCTTCTTTGCCACAATACCATAGCCCCACCATTCTGTTCACTACATTGATATCAGCAAACCGCTCGCCCACACAACGCCGTACACGTGTGCTGTTGTGAGGCTCGTTGGACATACTGCCAAATTCTCTAAAACATTTCTCTATAGGCTTATAATAGAGAAGCACATTCAATTCTCTGACAACAGCTCTGGTGGACATTCCTGCAGTCAGCATGCCAATTGCACACTCCCTCAAAACTTGAGACATATGTGGCATTGTGTTGTGTGACAATTGCATTTTAGAGTGGCCATTTGTCACCAGCACAAGGTGCACCTGTGTAATCATCATGCATTAATCAGCTTCTTGATATGCCACACCTGTCAGGTGGATGGATTATCTTGGCAAAGAAGAAATGCTCACTAATATGGATGTAAACAAATTTGAGAAATAAGCTATTTGTGAGTATGGAAAATGTCTGTGCTCTTTTATTTCAGCTCATGAAACAAGGGACCAACACTTTACATATTGCATTTTTGTTCAGTGTAATTGATAATGTATGGCAATGACAAAATGACCAAATCTAGACTTTCCTTTTAACATACACAGTATTCCTTATATTTGCAAATGCTAAAAACATATGGGCTGTAGAATGGGATACCTTGACAGGCTACAAGATTAAGATATCTTATTAAGAGATTAAGATCACTTTATTGGTCAATTGCACACAATGTCCAACCAGAATTTGACTTACCCCAACCCATCCGAAAGACACACAAAGGTTTTGGAGAGGTGCAGTGGGGCTGCCACACTGGGGGCCCAGGGAGCTGTTGTTGTGAGGGATTAAGTGCCTTGCATAAGGACATGACGTAAGCCAATGGCATCTAGGATTTGATACCAGCAACCCTCCGGTTCCCTGCACACTTCACAACAGTTTTTTTCCCATCGGACCCAAGATTCCAAATGGCAACCCTGCGGTTGCTGGCTCGCCTCTCTAACTGCTAGGCTACCTGCAACCAGAGTGGGACTTCCACTTCTAATGGGTCTTAATAGTGTGATAAATCACTGGCAAAGTCTTGTTACAATCTTAAGTACAGTATATTTAAACTGTTAATGTTCTTTTCCTAATAATTTGACATGCTTTTTTAAAATCATGCCTATGAAGTACTTTTCTTAGTGTATCTGCGATGTTGCTACGTCATGGTAACTCCTGCGAGATTCTTCTCAGTTTTGTGTCCCTCTCTCCCCGTCTCTCTCACACACACACTCAAACGCCATGTAAACATTTGGATATTACACAATTATTGTTGATAATTGAATAGTTAAATGGCCTGATGTTTCGTATAAAGCTATGTGAAGTGGACTTATTATGGTGAGAATTTGAAATTCTGACAGTTTTCTGGAAGATAACTTTCTCTGTTGTTTTTACATGTTTGCCTTAAGGATTCCTTTAGTTGCGAAAACCCATATCAGAATTCTGATAACATGTACTATGAAATTACATTTGAAAGTAACTGCATAGATTTTACAAATATTTTCTCATTATCCACATTTCTTAATCTCAGATGTGCACACTGATGTTACTTCTATAACACTGCTCCCTCCTTGTCATAATGTAGTACTACTAACAAAGCAATTACATCTATGGTTTTATCCGTAACTAAGTCGGGGAGAGCTTATATACTGCAGATATGGCTGCATTGACAAAGTGCCAAATCACTTTCTCTCCTATCATGCATTTCAAAGCATATCCCATTCCAAATCATTCATCAGCAAAACCATCAGCTGAACAAAACAATCAATTATGTGGCTTTTGTGTAACATCCCCAAGGTCTCTGAGAATGGGTCTATACTATCTATTCAGCTCTGCCACCATTGACCTCTCTGTATCCTTTATGCTCCTAGTCAAGAGCTCTCTAGTTCTGTGTTGCACTGAATGTGTGAGCAATATGTACTAAGACGCACAACAGCCCTCCCAGTCTGGTCTTTGGCTCCGTCTTGGAGGACTTAAAATCTCCAGTAGGCAAAGATACTTTTGTTTTGTGAGATCTGCAACTTGAAAATATGTCATTTACTGTAGGCTACCCTACTTTATTTCTACATCCCTAATCTGCTCAAGTCTTCCAAAATAATCTCCACCATGAGATCTTTACTGAAATAGTGTATATGTCTGACCGTGTCAGTGTCTGCCTTAATAGCCTCTGCTGGTACTTCTGGAAGTTGTGCCTTGTCAAACTTTGCAGTGGCTTGCTCAATGTGCTTTTTTAGTTGACGAACATATACCTCTAAAAGGTTTCTTTCAAGGATAACATCAGACTTAACATTTGTATGTTTGTTGTGTAACTTCTTTTCAAAGGTGTATTTTCCTCCAATCTTTCTCACACTACGAAAATGCACTCAGTTCAAGGATTTTCTTCGCTCTATTATCTTTTCTTATTCTGTCATTTTCTGTTTTCATTTTGAGCAGTTTTAGCGAGTGGCAGAGACATGGCACTGAATCAGAGCAAACTTGTTTTCGCCCATATTTTAATAACTCCATTTCACGATCTCTAGATAAATCATTGGGCAGACTTTTGGGTATTTCTTTGAGTGGCTTTATGCATCTATTTTCAGGCTACAGAGAGCCACAAAAGGAATAGTGATGTTCAATTTCTCCCTCACCATCAGAACATAACTTCTAACTTAAGCCCTGTATGTCTTTATAGGCAAACATTGTATTGAGTGAAGTATCCAACAAAACAAGGTTTATTAGCTGGTGTTATGGGCAGGATCTGAAACCAACATCTTAACTGATAGCTACTGGATCAATTGACAATTGAGTATTTGATGCAGATTACAAAAAATCTGACAAAATAACCCATTAAAACAACCACTCAATGTATGTGGAACATGCTCACATGAGTAGGAAGCCTATGAGTACAATCATGCTTATAAGACCATGTTCTTGGTATTACTCAACTCACATCTCAGCTAAAGATGATGGCAGATGAATGGGAAAGATACAGGGTATTAGCCATGCATTGTTCATTAGATGAACATTTTCCAGGCAAAGCCATTTTCAATCTGCATGGTTATCATGTTGTTAAATCCTATTGTGGAAGGGGGAGCTAAATAAATCTCATTCAGCATATGCTTCATGCTACAAAAAGGACGTATCATATTGGAGGTTACATGCAATTGTTCCAAAGTCAATTTAATTTGTTCATTGATTTCATCACAATGATTGAGTGTACCTACAGAGTAGTCAAGGCAAAACTGTGTAATGTATATATATTTACTGAAACGTAAAATCCGATCTGACATGTCCAAAAGAGTACTAATAAACCACAACATATGTATCGAGCATGGTTGTGTTTGAGAAGATGTAGGGGTACTTGAGATTCATTATAATGACCTTCACTTTCAATTGTTTATTGAACACATGAAGACAACTTTTACTCTAAGGTGCCCCATGCCTTTCCACTTCTCTCTTATTCATTGTAACGGTTTCTACTCTTCTAGGGGGGCGACGAGTCCTCTTCAGTTTGCCTCTGTTAAGGATATGCTGGTGGCTTTAGACAACAGTGAGTTGCCTTTCACTTGCCTGTTGTTGCCTTTTGTTTCTAATGTTTGTTTGTTTTTATAAAATAATGAGGTTAAATCAAAAGGTCCAGATGTTTAAAATTATGTCATTGAAATTCTTTGGATACTACTGATCAAGGGAGATTTTATCAGATACAGCTTTATTAAGAGAAAATTAATTCAGTGGTCTTTCTTAAAATGTTCTGTACATACGCTTTGATTAGTTTGTCGATTAATTAATTTGTTAAAACAACTTGGTAAATTGCGATATTTTGTGGTGGAATCTTATGTAATTTACAATCAAATACACACAAGTATGTGGACACCTCTTCAAATTAGTGGATTCGGCTATTTCAGCCATACCCGTTGGTGACGGATATAAAAATCGAGCACACCGCCATGCCATATCCATAGACAAACACTGGCAGTAGAATGGCCTTACTGAAGAGCTCAGTGACTTTCAACATGGCACCGTCATAGGAAGCCACTGAGTGCTGAAAAATTTTGTCCTCAGTTGAAACACTCACTACCGAGTTCCATACAGAAATGGTTTGTCGAGATCGGTGTGGAAGAACTTGACTGGCCTGCACAGAGCCTATCCTCAACCCCATAAAACACCTTTGGGATGAACGCTGACTGTGAGCCAGGCCTAATCCCAACATCAGTACCCGACCTCACTAATGCTTGTGGCTGAATGGAAGCAAGTCCCCGCAGCTATGTTCCAACATCTAGTGGAAAGCCTTCACAGAAGAGTGGAGGCTCTTATAGCAGCAAAAGGGGGACCAACTCCATTTTAACGCCCATGATTTTGGAATGAGATGTTTGATGAGCAGGTGTCCACATACTTTTGGTCATGTAGTGTATCAGTTTATGTAAATATACTGACAGCTCTAAGCTTTTTAAGATTTTGTATGTCTTTCTCAAAGTTAGAATTTGCACAAAATCGATTACCATTTTCAATAATATGCTTAAATGAAATAGGTTTAGTTAGTTAATGTCTAAAGATATTAAAGCTTTATTTAAAAAAACTCATTTTAATTTAACAGATTAGATCAAATCTTTTATTTAACAATATCACCATGCTCTATTAACACAGACATGTCAATAAAAGAAAGTGAAAACAAGCCTTCTTGTGTGCAATTGTCTTCTGTCATTACCAGTTGGTGAAAGAGATCATGGTGCGCATGTCATCCACTCCCCTGCTGCCATCTGACACTGGGGAAGCTCAGGTCGGGGGACTGTACCTATTGTTCTGGAGGAGGGCTTGGTGGGTGACTCCTTAGGTTGGCTCGAAGTGATCTCACGGTCTTCATGCTATGTGGTCTTCTAATAGCTCTGCCCTCCCCCAATGACTTGATGTCAGACCACTACAGTGTCAGATCCCGTGCATACCTGGTAAAATAATATTTAAAATCCAATCACTAATTATCCACATGTACTCCAATAGCGGTCAGTGCGTCCACACCTGGGTATCAAAATGTGTCCTGTGACAAATTTTGGGGGATGTTTCCTTAAAATGCATCCACATTGTGGATTTTTATATTTGCATTCAACAAGTTTATTTGGACTGCACAACAGACACAATTTGTTTTCGATTATGACTAGTGCAGTCTTATCTGGTCATAATCAAAGCCGCATTTCATGACCAATGTCACTGGCTGGAACCACAATGTAATCATGGGACACATTATTGCCAAGTTTAAAGAAGGGCTAAAATCCCTCTATGCCTGGTGCTAACTTGCTTCCTTTGTCCTGATCTTGTCCACATTCTAATTGTGCCCACATTTTCAGACGATTAAAAGACGCATCCTGCCCTCCTTCGGAGGTAGTTAGGCATGCATTGAGTCTGGATATCTTCCGAGCGTAGACCGATCTGGACAGTAAAACATTTAAATCATGATATTCCCTCTGAAGCTGATACCACAACGGCCCTCAAGGACCTACACTGGACTTTGTGCAAACTGGATGCCACATATCCTGAGGCCGCATTTATTGTCGCTGGGGACTTTATCAAAGCAAATGAGGAAAACACTACCGAAGTTCTAACACATTGCCTGTAGTACTCGCGCTTCAAAAACTCGACCATTATTACTCTCCCTTCTGGGATGGCTACAAGGCCCTCCCCCGGCAAATCAGATAACGACACCATTCTGCTCCTCCCTTCCTATAGGCAGAAACTCAAACAGGAATCACCTGTGCTAAGGTCTATGCAAAGCTGGTCTGACCAAATCGGAATCCATGCTTCAAGATTGTTTTGATCACGTGGACTGGGATATGTTCTGGGTTGTCTCTGAGAATAACATTAATGTATACACTGTCACGCTGACTGAGTTCATCAGGAAGTGTATAGGGGATGTTGTTCCCGCTGTGACTATTAAAACCTACCCAAACCAAAAACCGTGGATAGATGGCAGCATTCACACAAAATTGAAAGTGCGAACCACGGCATTTAACCACAGCAAGGTGACTGAGAAAATGGTTGAATACAGTCAGTGCAGTTATGCCTTCCATAAGGCAATCAAACAGGAAAAATGTGACAAAGTGGAGTCGCAATTCAACGGCCCAGACACGAGACGTATGTGGCAGGGCCTCCAGACAATCACGGATTACAAAGGGAAAACCAGCCAATGTCTTGCTCCCGGACAAGCGAAACAGATTCTTTGCCCGCTTTGATGATAACACAGTGCCACCGACGCGGCCCGCTCCCGAGGACTGTGGGCTCTCGTTCTCCGTAGCTGATGTGAGTAAGACATTTACGAGTCGCAAGGCTGACGGCATTACTAGCCACATCCTCAGAGCAAGCACAGACCAGCTGACTGGAGTGTTTACGGACATTTTCAATCTCTCCATATCCCAGTCTGCTGTCCCCACTTGCTACAAGATGTCCACCATTGTTCCTGTATTTAAGAAAGCAAAGGTAACTGAACTAAATGACTATCGCACAGTAGCACTCACTTCTGTCATCATGAAGTGCTTTGAGAGGCTAGTTAAGGATCATAATCACCTCCACCTTAATGGACACCCTAAACCTACTTCAATTTGCATACCGCCCCAATAGATCTAAGGAGCATACCATCGCAATGCACACTGCCCTATCCCATGTGGACAAGAGGAATACCTATGTAAGAATGCTGTTCATTGACTACAGCTCAGCATTCAACACCATAGTACCCTCCAACCTCATTAAGCTCAGGCCCTGGGTCTGAACACTGCCCTGTGCAACTGTGTCCTGGACTTCACATTGCCAGCCTCCAGGACACCTACAGCACCCAATGTCACAGGAAGGCCAAAAAGATTGTCAAGTACAATAATCACCCGAGCCACAGCCTGTTCACCCCGCTATTGTCCAGAAGGAGAGGTATTTACATGTGCATCAAAGCTGGGACTAAGAGGCCAGACGACTGTTAAATAGCCATCACTAGCTGGCCTCCACCCAGTGCTCTACCCTGAACTTAGTCACTGTCACTAGCCGGTTACCACCCGTTTACTCAACCCTGCACCTTAGAAGCTGCTGCCCTATGTACATAGACATGGAACACTAGTCATTTTAATGTTTACATACTGTTTTATTAATTTCATATGTATATACTTTATTCTAGTCAATGCCACTCCGACATTGCTCATCCTAATATTTATATAGTTCATTATTTTACTTGTGTGTATTGTTAGATACTACCGCACTGTTGGAGCTAAGAACAAGCATTTCACTACACCCGCCATAACATCTGCTAAATATATGTGTTTGCGACCAATAACATTTGATCAAGATTAATTATCAGATCAAACAGCGGATCTCTGTTTCTTGGGATCGATCATCTCTGTTTTGTCCGAGTGTAAAAGTAAAACATGTGCCGTCATTCACTTCCTTATGTCTAACACAGGCTTCCAGGGTAGGCAATTTTAGGGCTTCACCATGTTTCATCGAAATGTACATCTGTCATTTGAATAGCAGTGAAAGTTGACATTGTGTTTCCGAATGACAGAAGTTAGAATATATAGTGAAAACAATAGTGGTCCTAAAAAATAACCTTGAGGAACAGTGTGGTGGCTAATTTCTGCATTACCAAATGAGGAGAGTTACCAACACACCAGTCTGAGTTAAACTACATCTTTAATACTTAAGATACTTTTGCAAAAGCACTTGACCTTCAATTATGCCATTAAAAAAGGTGACTACACCTTCAACACAAAGAGCTTTTATACCCACGGTCCACCCCTCTCAACGTACATGACGAACCACAGATACATAGAATGGGTCACAAGGTTAAGTTTTGTATGAAAAGATATCTATCAAACACAGCAGACAGCAACTGCTATCTCAACAGTGTTCATTATATAGACCAGTGTCTGGTCTCCCTAGGACCGTCCCTCCCTGGTACGGTATTGAACAGAACTATTAGCTCATGTCCTCTGGAATGCTTATTAGGCGTTCTTATCAAAATACACCATAAATCTCCTCTATCAGTGCCATCTCATAGAGGCCCATCCTCAGTAAGACACCTCTTGTTCCCACTCCTGGACAAGCTCACTGAGGGGAGTGACCTGCGCACAGACATTGAGGAGACAAATAATTGGTTCCCCATTAATCACGCCATCCCTTCACATGGTTTAAGAATAGGTAAAGACACATTCACATATGAAGACAATATTTCATTCTGTCCTCCTCTCTTGCTGATATTCTGCATAGCAACAGAGACATGTAAAAAACAAGTCTGACCTCTCCCCTGTCTGGGCCCCAAGGAAACGTGCAACTGAAACATACCAGAGTCCAAAGGACACTTTCTAATGACAAGTATCTCACATAAGCATATTATACTAATAAAACATCTTAATTATCTATGTTACCCAACTAATTCTGATTCATCCACCACAACAGCGAAACGTACCATTGACGTCATAGGACAAACCATCCAGAGACAAACTGATATCTTTGTCAGATAAGATCTAAACCAGGCAAGAGCGTGCCTGTGTTGACCAATTAGGGTTTCCAATCTCTCCAAAAGTATGTGGTGATCGGAGGTGTCAAAATGGGCACTAAGGTCTAGGAGCACGAAGACAGCCTTGGTCTGACGCCATTAAAAGGTCATTTACCACCTTCACGAGTGCAGTCTCAGTACTATGGGGTCTAAAACCAGACTGGTGTGTTTTGATAAGAGCGGAACTACAGCCTGAAGACAGCCATGGTTCAGTGAGAAACATGTAAAATCAACTTTGCGCTCAGCAATGAGGTCATTCGAGATAGGTTTTACTTCACTAAAAGTGCCATATTCAATAAGTGTGGGCCACTCTGCCCCTGGGGCATCTGCCTCAAGGTAACTAATGGAATAAGAACCAAATTATTAACGTTACAACCACATTTTCTGACATACCATTCTGATAGATTGGAGACTGAGATGAGTTCGTATAAACGCAATAGAAGGCAGAGTTAAAAGGAACATAAGTTAGGTTACACACAACCATAGTGCCATTTCTATTGGAGTTGATATGTTTACCAGGTCCTCTGTTGCTTATTCTGACCGGGAACTGCAGCACTACCAGACCCTCGGTCAGTCTAAAACAGTTTGTGATGTTGCTGGAAATATTCCTGGAACCCTTGCGGTTAGGGTGAATCCTGTCTCTTAGAAAAAGGAAATCAAAGTTGTCACAAAAAGAGAGACATTCCTGTCGTTGGAAAGTTCAGGTACTCGCTTAGGGCAAAGAGTCGGCTGAAACGTTTTGAACCCCTTCGGTAGCATGGGAGGGGGCCAGAGAATTATTCTCTTCCCTGAGCTAGCGAGGGTCTTTAAAAAGAAATAAAAAATCTTCCCTCAAATCGCATAAAACGAGTGACGGTGTCAATATTGGAGTAGTTGGCCAGAACCGTGAGCAGGAAAGAGTCATGGACACGGGCTCCTGGGTGACAGTGGACCTTGGTCGGTCCACAGACCGTATGCAGGCCAACATCTCTCACCATCGAGCTGCCCACAATGGTTGTCATGATGGAATCCGATGGGGAAGCGACCTGCTGAATTGTGGTGGCCGTGGGGGAGGGTGCCACTGGGCAGCCACCGGCTGTTGCTATACACCCAGGATCCGTGCTGACTTCCAGGGCTGGTAGGGCCGTCTCAAGTGGGGAAAAGATGTTTGAAAGCTGGATCAGATCTTCTCGGATAGATGAGTGGCCAGACTGCCTCCCCGATCGCCTAAGCCTTGCGAGTGTCCAGTCTCCCATGGGGCAAGAGTTGAGCTTAACATCTGTCCCAACTCATATAGGCCTACTCTATTATTACATTGTGAATCTTTGAGCATTCTCCAGCTATTAATAAAGTGCAGAAGATGTCCAAACTGATGCGTAGAGGCACAGCTTTGAGCGTGGCCAATGTCCAATATAATGTAGGCTTCAATATAAAAAAGGTCTTTAGCTTACTTTTAGATTTACACTTTATAATAAAGCCATAGGATTTGCTTTACATGGGGGCTCCTTGTATTTTTCTTATTGATTATCGCTTTTATCCATGCATTGTCATAATTTGACCGTCTTGCTGTATAGGTTATCATATTACAGGTTCCGTTAGTGAATTTTATACAACGTGTGGTTTGGAATTCATATTTTTAGAGTCTATCCTGTCCATGATATACTAGACAACATACACATGTCCACATTCCTAAAAAGTGCCATTGTTTACATCGTTACCTAGCAAATCACTACTACTTTTACAGATCCACTGTCATCTACCCAGTAATGCAACTACCCAGTAATGCAAACTTGATCTCCACTGCAAAAAGCATCACACGTTATCTCTGACATTTGCAACATTGGAATTCACCGTGTCCCATAATAATGAACGTGTGTGGGGTGTCGGGATGAGACAGGCAGCTTTTCTCAGCCACCCGAAATCAGCATAATTTCATATGAAAAAATGTAAAATAGAAAAACTGGTAAATTGAAATGCAGCTATTTTGCCGTCGTTCCAGCTTTCAGTCTGAAGTGATTGTGTTAGTTGTGTAGTTGGCTAGCTAGCAAAGGGAAGGCACCTCCATATAAACTTTTTTTGCCATAGTTCCAGAACTTTGCAGGTTGCTATCAACCAATGCTTGGGTTGTTTTGGCAGTCCATACAAACAGAATGACCAGAAAACACCTAAAATTGCACTTGACAACCAGTTTTAGTGAATGTAGCGTCACATTTTGTTTATAAATTGGTTTGGTTATGACATTTTCATCATGGCTGTCTTGGTCTACGCTACTCGGCTTCGCCTATGGTTATGACCACATCACAGCCATGATATAAATACAACACATGGCCTCATGTACACAACATGACCAAAAGTATGTGGACAACTTCTTGTCGAACCATGCCTATTTTCTTTAAGCATTTTCTTGAAAATGGTAATCGATATTGTGCAAATTATAAGTGTCAAGAGAGCAACAAATACAAAATGTTCAAAAGCTTAGAGCTGTGTGCAGGCCAGTCAAGTTCTTCCACACCGATCTCAACAAACCATTTTTGTACGGACCTCGCTTTTGTGCACAGGGGAATTGTCATGCTGAAACAGGAAAGGGCATTCCCCAAGCTGTTGCCACAAAGTTTCAAGTACAGAATCATCTAGAATGTCATTGTATGCTGTAGTGTTAAGATTTCCCGTCACTGGAACGAATGGGTTTAACCCAAACATGAAAAACAGCCCTACACTATTATTCCTCCACAAAAACCTTTACAGTTGGCACCATGCACTTGAGCAGGTAGAGTTCTCCTGGCATCCGGAAAACCCAGATTCGTCCATTGGACTGCCAGATGGTGAAGTGCGATTCATCACTCCAGAGAACGCATTTCCACTGCACCAGAGTCCAATGGCAGCAAGCTTTACACCACTCCAGCCGACGCTTGGCATTGCCCATGGTGATCCTAGGTGTGGTGTAAAATCTGCGTTCAAGACACTATCCGAAGGGTGACGCGCCGGCGCATATCGTGACAAAAAAATTCTAAATATTCCATTACCGTACTTCGAAGCATGTCAAACGCTGTTTAAAATCAATTTTTATGCGATTTGTCTCGTAAAATAGCGATAATATTCCGCCCGGGAGACGTCGTTTTCGTTCAAAGACTGAAAATGTAAAATGGACTCTTCACGTGCACACACCCGTTTCATTGTTCTCAGATCGACCACTATCCAAATGCGCTACTGTTTTTCAGCCATGGACTGCAGAGTCATCATTCAACGTTCTGGCGCCTTCTGAGAGCCTATGGGAGCATTAGAAAGTGTCACGTTACAGCAGAGATCCTCTGTTTTCAATAAAGAGGCCAAAGAAGGCCAAGAAATGGTCAGAGAGGGCACTTCCTGTTTGGAATCTTCTCAGGTTTTGGCCTACCATATGAGTTCTGTTATACTCACAGACACCATTCAAACAGTTTTATAAACTTTAGGGTGTTTTCTATCCAAATCAAACAATTATATGCATATTCTAGTTTCTGGGCAGGAGTAATAAACAGATTAAATCGGGTACGTTTTTTATGCGGCCGTGAAAATACTGCCCCCTATCCTAAACAGGTTAACACTTTTTTGGTTACTACATGATTCCATTATGTGCAATTTCGTAGTTTACCCGGAGCGTGAAGTGGTTGGAGTTGTCATCAATGCAGCATGAAAGAAATATGATGCCAAGTTTTTGAACAACCGATAGATTTGTACATTTGAACAACAGCATAAATACAACCATTTCACTTTAGCATGCCAAAACTGAATGTTTTGAACAGATTATACTCTTTAGAAGAGCAGCCAGCTCGCGTATGAACGAGTGCACCAGGGAGAACGCAACAAGCATGCAGATGCGATAAGTAAACACATTATCTAACTGGGAATAGCTAGCTAACAATGTCAAAAGCATGATGCGCTAGCCAGTCATTCTGAAATAATTTAATATTTGAGTTACCGGTAGTCAGATATTTGTTTTGAAAGACTTGAAATTGGCATGGGAACTAACTAGCAAGCAATCTGCTTAAGGTCGATAACTGGTTAATTTGACCAACAACAAATTATTTTACACAAAAGTACCTAATTATTTCAATGTTTCTCAATTACTGTAACTGGGTAATTCATTTGATCATGCTTTGTTATACTCCTGGTTTAATGCGGTTTTAGTATACACAACATGTCACCCTGTCACCTACAGTAGAACCTGATTAACAACATGGTGGGGAAACAATAAACCAACGTCATGGTTCTCTCCTACCAGATTCACAATGAGAAGGTTCTAGCTAGTGTATCCCTCTGTCCTTCGACTACTGTTGGATGAAGATGTTCGGTTTATCAGGTCCCATGACTGTTATTATTTATTTACAAGTTAATTACAATTAGCACCATCTGTACCTGATAGAGCAGATCTAATCTCAAGAAAGTAAGCAAGCAGTCTGGCACTAGATACATATTGGGAGGGAGACTAGAGCAGACCCAGAAGTTCTGACTGAACGTACATTTGAGCATCCCAGGACGGTCCATTTACTTTGTGCTGTTATAATTTATGCAGTTCCCCCTTACAGCAAATAGCTGGCAAAACAATCCAAGCAATGTTGGCATGGCCTATGCACCCATGGAGGCAGAGCTGCTGGCAGTCACTGAGGGGCAGAGTAGCATTTGTATTTATTAGCGATCCCCATTAGCTGCTGCCACTCTTCCTGGGGTCCAAACACATTAAGGTACTTACATTGCACATAAAACAAAAGATAAAAACAGTACATCATTACACCACTAGATATCTACAATACAAAATGTATAATACCAGTCCCTTCAGGATTCCGTGATCGCATAATTCAATGCAAAAAAAAATAAAAATCAACCAAACAGCAGCCTGTGTTTCAAACATAAGGAAGTGGATGGCTGCAAATGTTCTACTTTTAAACTCGAACAAAACAGATATACTTGTTCTAGGTCCCAAGAAACAAAGAGAGCTTCTGTTGAATCTGACAATTAATCTTGATGGTTGTACAGTCGTTTCAAATAAAACTGAAAGACCTCGGCGTTACTCTGGACCCTGATCTCTCTTTTGACAAACGTATCAAGACTGTTTCAAGGACAGCTTTTTTCCATCTACGTAACATTGCAAAAATCAGACATTTCTGTCCACTCCTAGGTTAGACTACTGCAATGCTCTACTTTCCGGCTACCCGGATAAAGCACTAAATAAACTGCTAGAATCTTGACTAGAACCCAAAAATGTGATCATATTACTCCAGTGCTAGCCTCTCTACACTGGCTTCCTGTTAAGGCAAGGGCTGATTTCAAGGTTTTAGTGCTAACCTACAAAGCATTACATGGGCTTGCTCCTACCTATCTTTCCGATTTGGTCCTGCTGTACATACCTACACGTACGCTGCGGTCACAAGACACAGGCCTCCTAACTGTCCCTAGAATTTCTAAGCAAACAGCTGGAGGCAGGGCTTTCTCCTATAGAGCTAAAGTTTTATGGAATGGTCTGCCAACCCATGTGAGAGACGCAGACTCGGTCTCAACTTTTAAGTCTTTATTGAAGACTCATCTCTTCAGTAGGTCCTATGATTGAGTATAGTCTGGCCCAGGAGTGTGAAGGTGAACGGAAAGGCACTGGAGCAATGAACCGCCCTTGTTGTCTCTGCCTGGCCGGTTCCCCCCTCTCCACTGGGATTCTCTGCCTCTAACCCTATTACAGGGGCTGAGTCACTGGCTTACTGGTGCTCTTCCATACCGTCCCTAGGAGGGGTGCGTCACTTGAGTGGGTTGAGTCACTGACGTGATCTTCCTGTCTGGGTTGGCGGCCCCCTTGGGTTGTGCCGTGGCGGAGAGCTTTGTGGGCTATACTCGGCCTTGTCTCAGGATGGTAAGTTGGTGGTTGAAGATATCCCTCTAGTGGTGTGGGGGCTGTGCTTTGGCAAAGTGGGTGGGGTTATATCCTGCCTGTTTGGCCCTGTCCCGGCGTATCGTCGGACGGGGCCACAGTGTCTCCCGACCCCTCCTGTCTCAGCCTCCAGTATTTATGCTGCAGTAGTTTGTGTCGGGGGGCTAGGGTCAGTCTGTTATATCTGGAGTATTTTCCGGTCTTATCTGGTGTCCTGTGTGAATTTAAGTATGCTCCCTCTAACTCTCTCTCTCTCTTTTCTCGGGGGACCTGAGCCCTAGGACCATGCCTCAGGACTACCTGGCCTGATGACTCCTTGCTGTCCCCAGTCCACCTGGCCGTGATGATGCTCCAGTTTCAACTCTTCTGCCTGCGGCTATGGAACCCTGACCTGTTTACCGGACGTGCTACCTGTCCCAGACCTGCTGTTTTCAACTCTCTAGAGACAGCAGGAGCGGTAGAGATACTGTGAATGATCGGCTATGAAAAGCCAACTGACATTTACTGCAGACCTGTTGCACCCTCGACAACCACTGTGATTATTATTATTTGACCTGCTGGTCATCTATGAACATCTTGGCCATGTTCTGTTATAATCTCCACCCGGCACAGCCAGAAGAGGACTGGCCACCCTTCATAGCCTGGTTCCTCTAGGTTTCTTCCTAGGTTCTGGCCTTTCTAGGCAGCTTTTCCTAGCCACCATGCTTCTACACCTGCATTGCTTGCTGTTTGGGGTTTTAGGCTGGGTTTCTGTACAGCACTTTGAGATATCAGCTGTTGTAAGAAGGGCTTCATAAATAAATGTGATATTATGCGAGAGCTCGCAATTTTGACCAATCCCCATACTTTTAGCGCATAAAAGGGTCCAATCAAAAGAGGGTTTGTAATTTTGACCAATTACTGCACTGTTACCGTGGAAAATGGCCCAATCCAACCACACGTCACTTTTTTTCCCCCTGCCTTGTCAGCGTATTCAAGTGCGAAGATGATGGGTGATTGATTTCTGTTCATTGGCAGCCATCAACAATCTCATTTGCCAACAGAAATAACAGCTAACGACCGTGCGAAACAATTTCCAAATGCTTTTGGAAACTAGAGAAAGTCGATAAATCAACAGTCACTTCGAATCAGCAAATCATATGAAAATGTGTGAACAGTTCCCACAGCAGCGGCAGATCACCATGACTGAAGGTGTAGCAGGGAAGACTGGCAAGCGCTGAAAGATTCAAGGTGAGTGGCGTTTTACTCTCACTTTTACTCCGCTAACCTTGGCCTTAGTAGGGTGGTCGGCACTCTGCTCTCCTCAGTCTAACTATGGAGAGCAATTTGTCAACTTTGCCATTTTAAACTCTGTAAAACTTATCACAGATCATGGAGCGTAAGATGGCGCCGGAGCAGAAGGCAGACGTTTTACATGCCCCCAACCGATTCATTTTTTTCCCCCGTTTATCTGCGTCGTTTGTAACTTATTTTTTTACTTGTTGTACTTAATGTTACCGTCTTTTATGACTGAAAATAACTTCTAGACATCAGGACTGCGATTACTCAGACTAGCAGAATCCTTTTTCTTTCACGACTCTGAAGAACAGGAGGATATACGGCTCCCTCAGGAACAGGCCCCGTCCCCAGTTGTCTGCGTGAAGAGGCAGAGAAAGAGAGGCCGGAGAGCAGGCTGCCTTCTGAGCAGTGGTGGTTCTAGACCATTTCAACTGGGGCGGCCAAGCTGGGGCCAGTTGTACTGTTAGAGGGGCCAGTTACATTAGACGTTATTGTTGTCATATCATTTTCTTCACTGCATTGCAGGCATTAGCAGGCAAAAGACCATGTTCATAATCATTAATGTTCCGCGTTGCCACTGTCTAATAACGGATGTAAAAAAAGAACGATAGCAAAAATTTGTTATGTAAAAATGATTTCATACTCCACATTTAGGGGGCCACAAGGGGGTCCAAAATTGTTGTCACAGGGGCACTGCCCCCCCCCCCCCCCAGAACCGCCCCTGCTTCTGAGAAGTCGGAGGCGATCGAATAAACCCCCACTTCCTCAATTCTGCTAGCAAACGTAATATTTGGACAATAAAATTGACCAGTTACTGGGAAGACTAAACTACCAACGGGACATTAAAAACTGTAATATCTTATGCTTCATGGAGTCGTGGCTGAACGACAACAATATCAACATACAGCTGGCTGGTTATACGATGTACCGGCAGGATAGAACAGCGGCGACTGGTAAGTGGTGGCGGTCCATGTATTTTTGTAAACAACAGCTGGTGCACGATATACTCCACACACAGAGATGCATACAAAGCTCTCCCTCCATTTGGCAAATATGACAATAATTATATCCTCCTGATTCCTGCTTACAAGCAAAAATTAAAGCAGGAAGCACCAGTGACTAGATCAATAAAAATTTTTTTAAAAATGGTCAGACGAAGCAGATGCTTAGCTACAAGACTGTTTTCCTAGCACAGACTAGAATATGTTCCGGGATTCCTCCAATGACATTGAGGAGTACACCACATCCGTCATTGGCTTCATCAATAAGTGTGTCGATGACGTCATCCCCACAGTGACTGTACGTACATACCCCAACCAGAAGCCATGGATTACAGGCAGCAGCCGCACTGAGCTAAAGGCTAAAGCTGCCGCTTACAAGGAGCGGGACTCTAACCCAGAAGTTAAGAAATCCCGCTATGCCCTCCGACGAACGATCGAACAGGCAAAGCATCAATACAGGACTAAGATCGAATCGGACAACACCGGCTCTGACACTCATCGGATGTGGCAGGGCCTGCAAACCATTACAGACTACAAAGGGAAGCACTGCCGAGAGCTGCCCAATGACACGAGCCTGCCGGACAAGCTAAACTACTTCTATGCTTGCATTGAGGCAAATAACACTGAAACATGCATGAAAGCACCAGCTGTACCAGAAGACTGATCACGCTCTCTGCAGCCGATGTGAGTAAGACCTTTAGACAGGTCAACATTCACAAGGCCGCAGGGCCAGACGAATTACCAGGACGTGTAATGCGAGCATGCGCTGACCAACTGGCAAGTGTCTTCACTGACATTTTCAACCTCTCCCTGTCCAAGTCTGTGATACCAACATGTTTTAAGCAGACCACCATAGTACCTATGTCCATAAACACTAAGGTAACCTGCCTAAATGACTACTGACCCGTAGCACTCACGTCTGTAGCCATGAAATGCTTTGAAAGGCTGGTCATGGCGCACAGCAACCCCATCATCCCAGAAAGCCTAGACCCACTCCAATTTCCATACCTCCCCAACAGATCCACAGATGACGCAGTCTCTATTGCACTCCACACTGCCCTTTCCCACCTGGAAAAAAAAGGAACACCTATGTGAGAAAGCTATTCATTGACTACAGCTCAGCGTTAAACACCATAGTGCCCTCAAAGCTCATCAATAAGCTAAGGACCCTGGGACTAAACACCTCCCTCTGCAACTGGATCCTGGACTTCCTGACGGGCCGCCCCCAGGTGCTAAGGGTTGGTAACAACACATCTGCCACGCTGATCCTCAACACAGGGGCTCCTTAGGGGTGTGTGCTCACCCCCCTCCTGTACTCCCTGTTCACTCATGACTGCATGGCCAGGCACGACTCCAACGCCATCATTACATTTGCCGATGACACAACAGTGGTAGGCCTGATTACCAACAACAACGAGACAGCCTATAGGGAGGAGGTCAGAGACCTAGCCGAGTGGTGCCAGGACAACAACCTCTCCCTCAATGTGATCAAGACAAATGAGATGATTGTGAACTACAGGAATGAGAGGACCGAGCATGCCCCCATTCTCATCGACGGGGCAGCAGTGGAACAGGTTGAGAGCTTCAAGTTCCTTGGTGTCCACATCACCAGCAAACTATCATGGTCCAAGCACACCAAGACAGTTGTGAAGAGGGCACAACAATGCCTATTCCCCCTCGGGAGACTGAAAAATATTTGGCATGGGTCCTCAGATCCTCAAATGGTTCTACAGCTGCACCATCGAGAGCATCCTGACTCATTGCATCACTGCCTGGTATGGCAACTGCTCTGACCGCAAGGCACTACAGAGGGTAGTGTGAATGGCCCAGTACATCACTGGGGCCAAGCTTCCTGCCATCCAGGACCTCTATACCAGGCGGTGTCAGAGGAAGGGCCTAAAAATTGTCAAAAGACTCCAGCCACCCTAGTCATAGACTGTTCTCTCTGCTACCGCATGGCAAGCGGTACCGGAGCGCCAAGTCTAGGTCCAAGAGGCTTCTAAACAGCTTCTACCCCCAAGCCATAAGACTCCTGAACATCTAGTCAAATGGCTACCCAGACTATTTGCGTTGCCCCCCCACCCACAACTGCCACACTCTGTTGTCATCTATGCATAGGCACTTTAATAACTCTACCTATATGTATATACTACCTCAACTAACCGGTGCCCCGCACATTACTCTGTACCGGCACCCCCCTTTATAAATAATTTTTTACTGCTGCTCTAATTACTTGTTACTCTTCTCTTATCCGTATTTTTTGAAACTGCACTGTTGGTTAGGGGCTCGTAAGTAAGCAATTCACTGTAAGCTCTACACCGTTTGTATTCGGCGCATGTGACTAATAAAATTTGATTTGAAAGCACAATCTTTCAGGATTTTTGGAATAGTGCATGTCAACCACAACTCTATTTTAATGTTTTCTGTTCTTTATCGCCCTTCCGACCCTTCCGACCCTTTCAGAAAATAAATCACAATCAAGTTTTTTGAAGACAACTTATTAGAATGAAATACCGATCCTCAAATTGAAAGCGATTGATCAGCTTTGAATCTATTTGTTGTTTTTTAGAGAGTGAGAAAGAGGGTGAGTAGGAATGGGAGGTGCATCTCATGTTGATAGCAAGCTATAAGTCTGATGGAGAGGTGTGTGTGTGTGTGGATTATGACAGACGTTTGTTCAGGAAAATAAACAAAATTGAGCACTTTAGATGTTTCTAATTGTTTTTATATTAGGTTTCAAATCATCTTAAAACTGAGCACATATGACATTGCTTTGTGAGAAAAAAAAACTAGCGCAAAATGTATTGCAGATTTTCAGAAAAGCTACCACAATCAAGCATTTTTGGCCGCAGAAATCACACACAAAAATAAAATTCTGGAGGGACTGTAAATACCACCATACAACAATATTACAATGTACGTGTGTGTAGAGTTTGTGTGCTAGCGCTTGTGTGCGTGTGTCTGTACGTGTGTGTGTGCATCAGTTACTTGATGTGGAATACAGTTCCATGTAGTCATGGCTCTATGTAGTACTGTGCGCCTCCCATAGTCAGTTCTGGACTCTGGTGACATGTCTTGTGAGGTATGCATGGGTGTCCGAGCTGTGTGCTAGTAGTTTAAAACAGACCTCTTGGTACATTCGGCTTGTCAACACCTCTTACAAAAACAAGTAGTGATGAAGTCAATCTCTTCCACTTTGAGCCAGGAGAGATTGACATGCATATAATTTATGTACTTCAAAAAGGTCCAGCTGTGCTGCCCTGTTCTGAGCCAATTGTAATTTTCCTAAGTCCCTCTTTGTGGCACCTGACCACACAGTAGTAATTAACTGAGCAGCTTATTTTGAACAATGTTTTTTTTTTTTTAACAGGAAGATGTACACTTAATACACTTCTACGAGCATTTAAAAATGTGTACTTTGGGGGACCACTAACAACTGTTTTTGTTTTACCAATCACAAGTGGGGCGCTAACCCTAATGCCATAACAGGTGGGCCGCCGCTGGCCTAAGTGTCATTTTTATTTATACAGTGCATTCATTGTATTTTGTACACACATACAGATACTCAGCTCTTTTTTTGAAGGATGGGAAAGATTCTTTGAATATTTATTTGTATGGCTGTGGACAAGTCAAGGTTATCGGGAAAGTAGCATATTACGCCCAGTCTTAAAAAGGTAGATTCAACTAAATTACATTTCCACGTGCAGCACCGAAGATATTGAGATGAGTGAGATTAGACTTTGCGCTCACACAGTCATCTGCGAAGTTCGCATCACGCTGTTCACAAGATGTAACCAGTGCAATTTTAAAATGTCATTTAACTAGGCAAGTCAGTTAAGAACAAATTCTTATTTACAATGACGGCCTACCCCGGACGACGCTGGGCCAATTGCGCGCACACTATGGGACTCTCAATCACGGCCGGTTGTGATATAGCCCGGGTTCGAACCCGGGTCTGTAGTGACACCTCTAGCACTGCCTTAGACCTCTGCGCCACTCTCCTATTGATGCCATATGTTGCTTAAAGTAAGAAAATAAATATACGTTTTAAAGAATCTCATAATTTGCATACAGTGAGGTACCAGGAAAACTGGTCACAATCCAGACACAGTAGACGAATAAGAGACATATTTTATGTGTAGATGCATGTCTGAAAATGGGGGCACAATCAGAATGTGGACAAGATCAGGAAAACGGAAACATGTGAAAACCAGGTTTAAATTGAGCTTAAGACATTAGGAACCATGCTTTGATAATGAGTAACCTTGCCTGAGACCTGAAGACTTGTGTTAGCTCCTCGAGTGACTGCCTAAGCTTTACCTCTGCGAGCTAACAGTCTTGAGGCACACAGGAGATTCAAACTCAGTCAGTCACGTCAGAGATTGTGACTGGACGTAAACATTTTTAGGGTGTAGTACATGTAAGACGGCCTTGTGACTGTCGGTCCAACCCAAAAAGGGATCCAACCTTTTGATAAAGTCAGGTGTTACTACGACACTACATCATCATTTATACCTATACCCTCTTGCGTCGGGATATGAAATCCCTAAAGATTGGAGTGGCAACATACTGATGGCACTATCCCACTGACACTGACTGACAACAATTCGACTACAGATCTGACTGCAGTCCAGGTGGGACTTGACCCCGAGTAACCGATGTGAAATGGCTAGTTAGTTAGCGGTGGTGCGCGCTAATAGCGTTTCAATCAGTGACGTCACTCACTCTCAGACTTGAAGTAGGGTTTCCCCTTGTGTTGCAAGGGCCGTGGCTTTTGTGGCGCGATGGGTAACGATGCTTCGTGGGTGTCAGTTGTTGATGTGTGCAAGGGTCCCTGGTTCGAGCCCGGGTTGGGGCGAAGAGAGGGACGGAACCTACACTGTAACATTAAATCTGTCAGTCTAGGTAGGTCCTATGCCAAGAGTTCTAAACCTCTTTCGAGAACACTTAGGATATTTTATCAGAATTATTTGCTGTAGACCTAACAAAGTCATGCAGCATGCAGTTTCAGAATAAGTCACTATATAGAATGCAATCTGTGGCTTTTGACAACCCCTGCTGCTCTCTATGCTGCCCTCTTGTGAAAGACAATTGGTGGAGCAAATTTCTCCTCAAAGCAACTCACCCTCACAACTAATAAAAACATAAGGCTAAAGAAGACCTTTCCCTAGACTGTATATTATGCTCATTATAAGGAAGCTGGTGAAATCAATGTGTTTATAGTTGAACATTTGTGGCGGCACTATAGCCAACTTGAAAGCCATTTAGAGTAACTTAACTTGCGAGAAATATCCTAGCTAACCTTACAGCACAGTGGCAAATAATCTTTAAGGTTGAAAGCGAGCAGATCTATGCATTCAGGAGTTTGATGAGTATGCTTCATGAACACTTTGCTACATGATAAAGGTGTACACTAGATGCCTATAAAAAAGTTTTACCCCATGCAAGCGACCCCCACGAGATACGTATGTGTCTATGTTCCGTTAGTTGTGTGTTTCTAGGCAGAAAAAGCTGGTTGACAGTCCACAGAGTGATGTTCCCCTGCTGCAATGACGTTTCACAGGTGGCTAATACACGTGTCAACAAACAAGACGTCACACGGAGCCCCAAAGTGATTGGCTCTGAAATCGCAGTTGCTATGCGGGTTATTGAATGGAAATGGGCACGTTCGAGGTGATACATTTTGTCTGCCTTTCCAAGTATGTTGCATTATAGGGATAAAACTGTCTGACTTGCGCCTGCATATCGGATGCATGAACTTCACAAAAACCATGTGATCAAAGGTGATGCAGTTTTTGATGAAGCCCACTCACCACGTGACGTCCATGAACGTTGAATTTTGGGCGATATCAGGTCTGTCTTTGCCACTAACGATTCGCCGTTTACCTATGCTATGACGCTGGTAAAGTTGTCTCACGCACCTGCCGCACGAGCGCAGACACTTCCCCAGCTCTGGACAGTGCTGGTCATAAAAAAGCTAGCGAGCTGATGGGTGCAGACAATGTCGTTTTTGGGGAAGAACAATCTGTTTCAGTAGCTATAATTAGCTAGCTAGGTGCCATCTAAAATACCCCTAATTTATAAGACAGTTCTTATTTGATTAATGGTGGTCAGACCCACCTATGTGAAGCTAGCCACAATAAAGGCTTAGACAAGTGGAATTTGCTGTTCACCTTCAAAGTAAATGTCTCTCAATGAAAGTGATGCAAATTAATACAAATAGTTGAATCATGACAGAATGGAATAGATCATGCTAAACGAGGATGGAATGTTGTTATATAAATGCAACAAAATACAATAATTTATTAATTTGAAAAAAATCTGAAATCACACTGGATTTATTAGACTTTAGAATTACATTGTGGGCATGCTTATTTCACTGTACAGCCTTACCTATGGATTGTGGATCAATGACACGGGGTATCAGTCTACTCAGTGACACCCAGAGAATAGTAGCGTCGTAGCTCTTATTACGGGACTCTGAAAACACTGAATTGAGTCACATTTATTGTACCAGTCAACCTATTATATATGTATTGAACACTATTCCAGAGGGAAAACAATACAACATGGATGTTTGAGCCTGATAACTCCGAGGAGGACTTTGGGAAAAAAGCACTTGGGTACTGAGTAGACTGATACCCCATTTTAATTTGATCCCCAAGCCTTAGGTAAAGCTGTACAGTGGAATGTGAATGTCAATGTCAATACGCACAATAGGCTGGCTTTAGGGAAGGGATTTCCCACAGTCAAAGTCCCACAATCAAATTGTAATGGTCACACACACATATTTAGCAGATGTTATTGCGGGTGTAGCAAAATGCTTGTATTGCGGGTGTTCCAAAATGCTTGTAAATAAGAGCTAATATTTGCGTAAACTCTACACAGTTGTGTTCTGTGGGTGTTACCGAGTAGACTGATACCCCATTTCAATGCTCCACATTCCAACACTCTAACCTTGTTTAACATTATCTAGTCTAAATATGGCATGATTCCACCAATTGTAACCTTCTGTATCAATTTCAAAGAGTGACTTATTTTGAAGGCAACACGCAAATTCCGCTATTGTGGCTAGTTTCACAGCACATAACCTGTTCCGGTCAAGCCATACTAGCCAGATGAAGCTAGCTGGCTGCTTATAAGGTTAGTTTTGGATAACAGGGTTAAGTAGCTGGTTATTTCAACAGGAGAACAATCAAGTGGCTATCTAGCTAATACTTACTCACACTGATTCCTCAATCATTGCTAAGAATATTGAAAATGACTGCCATTTCTACTGGTCATTGTTTTCAGGCTGGTTGCATTGGTGCTAGCAATGTGCCAAGCTAAAGCTAGCTAGATACATATGTTATTAGCAACTACTGGGGTATCAACGATATTTGCAAACATTTTTGATCCTGATCTAATTGCAAATGCTGACAAACATTTTTCCCATTCGGTCAGACAAATAATGCCTTATTACCAATGCAGTATTGTACAGCTTTGACAGTGATCGTAATGGTGGCGCATGGCTTGCACGTGCAAATGTAATACACACAACATTCTATAATATAATTGTGTTATTTGACGCATCAAATAGTGTTATTTGACACGTAACGACCAATCGGCGTTCCATACTATTTCGCCCCAAAAAATAGACATGTGTTTAGTCCATCACTTTTATTCCAAATTTAGCCAAAGATCAGCCTGACCGCTAGCTTGCTGTATTGAAAACATGAGATACACGAAAATAACCATATATTGCATAGCCTATATTGATTAAATTAAGGGGACTTCATGGAAATATCTATATATTTTTTGTTGACATTTAACTTGTCAAGTTGTCAGATGTTCTGATATAGGCAGAATATGACTGAAAACGGTCTGTAATCATATGGGTTTATAACAATTTCAATTCGATATTTTTTTTGTTTGGATTGCACTGACCTGCTTGGGGTGTCAGCTTCTTATATCAGGTAAATATTGCCCCATCCACTGCACCATGAAAATGTGTCTACTGCAGCATGAATGACATTTTTAAAAAAAAGGGAATAAAAACATTGAAAATGTAATGCATTTCATTACTATTGTTTTAATGTGTTAGTGTGTTTAATGTGAATCCATTTATTGATCTTGAATCGCATCGCCTGCATAAATTCCAAATCCGCCAGCTGAGAAATACATTCTCATTCCGCTAAGGAGCTCTTGTCTACCAGCAGGAAAACTACTTTCTTCATTTGATCCTCTTTGGGTTTCGTAGGTATGGGTGTCATGGCAACAAAATCAATAAAAGTTATCGTCCATAACCTAAAGGGTGAGCGATGAGATAACTGGAGTGAGGAGCTGGTCGTCGTGAGTTAATAATGTAAGAGTATAAACTGTAACGTTAGATTTTGGTCACATGTAGAAGTGAGGGCGTCTTTTTGATCAATTAACATGCACTTAGAGTCGTGATATTTTGTATTTGTACTCTTGAATGTTACGCTGTATGATACCTACTTTTTTTGCCTGGGGGGTTAAATCGCCGTGGGAAAGGAGGGGGAATTTGTCCGAGCATACGTGCCCTGTCAGCGCTAAGAAGCTAGCAAGCTCGACATAAGAAAAATGCCCTAAAAATAAGGCATGGTTTTTTTTTCGTGATTATTTCAAAACTGCGTCAAGCAGCTGGGACATGTGGTAATATTATGAAACTGGGCCACACAGCGGATGCAATGAACTAGTTATCAGAAGAAGAAAAAAATGCATGTGTCCAGCCAAATAAGAAGGGCTTAATATGGCGCTGAGGGGGAATGAGGTTGGCTAGCTAAATGTACCTACTGTTGTCACGCACTTCTCTGAAATAATGAATTTGATTACTGCACCATTTGTATTAGGTAGTCAGTCAAACATGTTTTAAGCAAGCAAAGTGATTAATCGGGTCCACATTGTTGAATCTTTCACCCCCTCTCTGTGTGCATGTTTCTGAGCACCCTCAGTGACAAAGTTAAAGTAGAGCTGTGCGTTCTTCTTACCGGAGTTTGTTATTGCTGAGTGATAGCCATAATAACTAGCTAGTGATATTGTCATACCAGTGGCATAACTTAACTGTCATGGTAGGATAATGTCAACAGAACAGTTTTTATATATATTGCCATGCTTATTTTTCCCCTCCACAGATCAGCATGGTGTTGGTGAACTGTTAAACAAGGTATGTGATGTAACAATTGGGTTTTTGCATAGCTTTTTCTGGAATTCCAAAAAGCAATTTTTTTTAGGGGGGGGGGGTCTTTCCCTTTCAGGATGATCCGATATTTATGTATATAAGATACAAGAACGATAAGTGTTCACACAGGGGGGAATTATTCAATTTGGTTACAGTGCCTTCAGAAAGTAGTCAGACCTTTTTCCACTTTGTTACATTACAGCCTTATTCTAAAATGCATTAAATAAAACATTTTCTCAGCAATCTACATACAATACCCCATAATGACAGTGAAAAACTGGTTTTTATAAATGTTTAAAATGTATTAAAAATAAAACATACCTTACTTGCATAAGTATTCAGACCCTTTGCTATGAGACTCGAAATTGAGCTCAGGTGCATCCTGTTTCCATTGATCATCCTTGATGTTTCTACAACTTCATTGGAGTCCACCTGTGGTAAATTCAATTGATTGGACATGATTTGGAAAGGCACACACCTGTCTATATAAAAAGGTCCCACAGTTGACAGTGCATGTCAGAGCAAAAACCAAGCCATGAGGTTGAAGAAATTGTCTGTAGAGCGCCAAGACAGGATTGTGTTGAGGCACTGATCTGGGGAAGGGTACCAAAAAAATGATGCAGCATTGAAGGTCCCAAAGAACAGTGGCCTCCATCATTCTTAAATGGAATAAGTTTGGAACCATCAAGACTGTTCCTAGAGCTAGCTGCCCAGCCAAACTGAGCAATCGGGAGAGAAGGGTCTTGGTCAGGGAGGTGACCAAGAACCCATAAAGGGTCTGAATACTTATGTAAGTGTGATATTTCAGTTTATTTGTAATGAATTAGCAAACATTTATAAAAAACTGTTTTTGCTCTGTCAATATAGGGTTGATGATGGGGGGGGGAGAAATTACTCAATTTTAGAATAAGGCCAAAACTTAACAAATTTGGAAAAAGTCGAGGGGGTCTGAATACTTTCCGAAGGCACTGTATATTTCACTGACAAGATCTAAATGTTGCCATTATACTTGTTTGATTGTTGGGGAGTGAGTATTTGTCTTTTATAAACATTCTTGACAGCGCTGGAGAGAACCTGTCAGGCTGAGGTTTACATCCATGCAGAATATATAAATTATTGAATGCAGTATAGTACATTTTGATTACAGGTCTAGTTATGGTTGTTAACTTTAACTCGTCTTCAAACATGTATTGTGTGTAAATACACTGTTGCCCGATGGAAAAGACTGTTCCCTGACTGTTCCCTGACATTTGTGGCCCATGCCCTGGGGAAGGCTTGTTCAGGGACAGTGGTAAGCAAGGCTGCGTTCAACATGTGTTGTCCTGCATTGATTCAACTGCAACACTTTTCCATTCATCAGATGAGTTATATAATTGTCTCTTTTTGCAGGGTTAGTGTTTGAAGTCTTCAACTTCATTCCCAGACTCATGTTTTGAGGATTCTTCTGGGCTACCTGGCCCAGACAGGGAGAGTCCACTACTTATACAGGTGAGCGTACAACAATGTTTTATGTTGTGTATATAAACATTTTTAAAAAGCCTATGAAAACTGAGCATTTTGTTATAGGAAGTGTCCATCTAGTCCCGCCTTGTTGAAGTCAGTTCTTCTGTTTGGTGCTTAACGGTAACAACCCTCGTGTCCTTTCCCCTGTCAGAGCTGCTGCAGTTCATGCTGGGAGGGATGCAGAGCCACCTGGACAGCAGCATAGTGTGTGAGGCATGGTGGTGGGGGAGTGTCTCCGCTCCTGCATGGACATCAACAGAGTCAAATTCAAGGTACAGTATGGCACCTTACCCAAGGTTTTGGGTGCATCTCAATAGTCTGTAGTGGCTCACTGTCACTATTCTGTTTTCTGCTCATACTGATCTGAATGAACTGGACAGGTGAAAACAAATAACATAATGCTTTCACCTATCTGCTGTTCAGATCAGTGCAAATGAAAGAAAGGAGAAGATGGAGGAAGCCACTGTAGACTGAGGTGCACCCCTACAGTAGGCTATAACTGCCTTGTTATGAGTCCTCTGTAGGACACGGGGAAGGATGTGTTCAGTGTTTCTTTTCCTCAGGATGAGGAGACCAAGGAGCTGCTCTCACTGATGAATCCACTGTCTAATGAAGAAACAGATTTGACCTTGAGGAAGATCCTAGGGCAGACTGTACCCTCTAAGGCAATACCAACCCAGGTTGCTTCTGTGGCCCAGAAATCAGGAGCGGACCCAGACTCAAGCGTAGGGCATTATCATAATCAAACCTGTAACACAATACCGCTTGTTATACACTACATTTATTAACAATGTTGCCTGTGAATCTGAAGTTTTATCTTTCATTGAAATCATTACAACTTAATGAATCTTCCCACGGGCACTTAAGCATGGTGTAGGACTCGCCAGCTTGTAGTCCTAAAAAACAGAAATGAGTTACCTCTTGTTTGTTCAGCCATTCCTGTGGGGAAAGAATAGGGTTTTGGGTTAAATGCCAAAAATAAGGTCTGAGGTCAACACAGGTGGAGATCTTATACGTTTTGTTCTATGAGATAATCAGTCAGTTAACATCACCTTTATAAATTGAAGCCTTTGTGCCTATAATGATTACATAAATGCTTCAATATTCACAGTGACGTTGGCTGAAAGATTCTCATAACAAAACATAAGATCTCCTAAGCCTGTGTTTACCACCAACCTTCTGCTCTGCATTTATACAAAAATGGCAATAATTTCCCCATAGAGTTGAGTTAGAGCCTACAAAGAGACCATTTCTATCTCTATAGTAGTGTTGTATTAACTAGGCTCTCTGTCTCTGTCCTGTGTGTATGAACCAGTGATGATTCGATCACTCCCTATGATATATCCCTACGGGCAGGGCCGTTATTGGCAGGCCTTAGGGGGCCTGGCCCGCCCCGCCCTACTGTACCTCCTTGCCCATCCAAATAAAATACTGATCATTTACAGTGCCTTCGGAAAGTATTCAGACCCCTTGAATTTTCCCACGTTTTGTTATAGCCTTATTAAAACATTTATTAAATTGTTAATCCCTCCCACCCCCCTCAATCTACACACAATACCCCATAATGGCAAAGAGAAGAGAAAAAAAAAGGGTTCGAATTTTTTGCTAATTTATTAAAAAGAAACTGATATCACATTTACATGATCATCCAAGATGGCATAGCAGTCAGACGTTCTTGTCTTGCCGTGTCTCATATATATATGATATGCGAAGAAAAATATTTACATTTTTCTTCGCATATCTTTTTATATTTTTCTAAACACTCAACTTCAAAACACTCCTGCAACCTGCCTCACCAATTGTTTAACTTTTATGGGCGAAATACAAATACCTCAATGCTATAACTTCAATTTCTCAAACATATGACTATTTTACACCATTTTAAAGACAAGACTCTCGTTAATCTAACCACATTGTCCGATTTCAAAAAGGCTTTACAGCGAAAGCAAAACATTAGATTGTCAGGAGAGTACCCTGCCAAAAATAATCACAGCCATTTTCAAAGCAAGCATATATGTCACCAAAACCACAGCTAAATGCAGCACTAACCTTTGATCTTCATCAGATGACACTCCTAGGACATTATGTTATACAATACATGCATGTTTTGTTCAATCAAGTTCATATTTATATCAAAAAACAGCTTTTTACATTAGCATGTGATGTTCAGAACTAGCATACCCATCGCAAACTTCCGGTGAATTGACTAAATTACTCATGATAAACGTTGAAAAAATACATAATTATTTTAAGAATTATAGCGACAGAACTCCTTTATGCAAACGCTATGTCAGATTTTAAAATAGCTTTTCGGCGAAAGCACATTTTGCAATATTCTGAGTACATAGCTCAGCCATCACAGGCTAGCTAATTTGACACCCACCAAGTTTGGGGCTCACTAAACTCAGAATTACTATTAGAAAAATTGGATTACCTTTGCTGTTCTTCGTCAGAATGCACTCCCAGGACTTCTACTTCAACAACAAATAATCCATAGTTATATCCAAATACCTCCGTTTTGTTCGTGCGTTCAGGTCACTATCCGAAGGGTAACGCGCGAGCGGATTTCATGACAATTTCAAAATATTCCATTACCGTACTTAGAAGCATGTCAAACGCTGCTTAAAATCAATTTTTATGCTATTTTTCTCATAAAATAGCGATAATATTCCAACCGGGCAACGTTGTATTCATTCAAAGGCTGAAAGAAAAAAAATATGGAGAAGTCTCGTGAACGCTCATCTCAGTCTCACTGTCCCCAAGCTGACCACACAAACAGAGCTGCTGTACTTTGCCCAGAGACAGCAGACACCCCATTCTACTTTCTGGCGGCTTTAGAGAGCCAATGGAAGCCTTAGAAAGTGTCACGTTACAGCACAGATGCTGTATTTTTGATAGAGATGCAACAGAAGGACAACAAATTGTCAGACAGGGCACTTCCTGTATGGAATCTTCTCAGGTTTTGGCCTGCCATATGAGTTCTGTTATACTCAGACACCATTCAAACCGTTTTAGAAACTTTAGGGTGTTTTCTATCCAAATCTACTAATTATATGCATATTATAGTTTCTGGGCAAGAGTAGTAACCAGATTAAATCGGGTACGTTTTTTTTATCCGGCCGTGAAAATACTGCCACCTAGTCCCAACAGGTAAAAAAAAAAAAAAAGTGTTATTCACCTCAAATCTGAAATCCACAACAGAAGCTAGCCAGAAGTTAGCCAGGTGTCTTTTTAGACTAAACTCTCCTTCCAGACTCACATCAAACATCTACAATCCAAAGTTAAATCGGCTTCCTATTTCGCAACAAAGCATCCTTCACTCATGCTGCCAAACTGACCATCCTACCGAACTTCGGCGATGTCATGTACAAAATAGCCTCTAATACCCTACTCAATAAATTGGTTGCAGTCTATCACAGTGCCATCCGTTTTGTCACCAAAGCCCCATATACTACCCACCACTGCGACCTGTACGCTCTTGTTAGCTGGCCCTCGCTTCATACTCGTTGCCAAACCCACTGGCTCCAGGTCATCTACAAGACCCTGCTAGGTAAAGTCCCCCCTTATCTCAGCTCGCTGGTCACCATAGCAGCACCCACTCGTAGCACGCGCTCCAGCAGGTATATCTCACTGGTCACCCCCAATGCCAATTCCTCCTTCGGCCACCTCTCCTTCCAGTTCTCTGCTGCCAATGACTGGAACAAACTACAAAACCTCTGAAACTGGAAACACTTATCTCCCTCACTAGCTTTAAGCACCAGCTGTCAGAGCAGCTCACAGATTACTGCACATAGCCCATCTATAATTTAGCCCAAACAACTACCTCTTCCCCTACTGTATTTATTTATTTTGTTCCTTTGCACCCCATTATTTCTACTTTCTTCCACTGCAAATCTACCATTCCAGTGTTTTAATTGCTATATTGTATGTACTTTGCCACCATGGCCTTTTTTTGCCTTTACCTCATTTGCTCACATTGTATATAGACTTATTTTTCTACTGTATTATTGACTGTTTGTTTTACTCCATGTGTTACTCTGTTGTTGTATGTGTCAAACTGCTTTGCCCCATCTTGGCCAGGTCGCAGTTGTAAATGAGAACTTGTTCTCAACTTGCCTACCTGGTTAAATAAAAAAACTATTATTCCGACCTTTTACTCAGTACTTTGTTTGAAGCGCTTTTGGCAGCGACTATAGCATTGAGTCTTCTTGGGAATGCTTTGTCAGGTTGGATGGGGAGCATTGCTGCACATCTATTTTCAGTTCTCTCCAGAGATGGGTTCCATTCTGGGCTCTGGCTGGGCCACTCAAGGACATTGAGACTTGTCTCGAAGCCACTCCTGCGTTGTCTTGGCTGTGCGCTTAGTGTCATTGTTCTGTTTGAAGGTGAACCTTCGCCCCAGTCTGAGGTCCTGAGCAGGCTCTGTACTTCGCTCAGTTCATCTTTGCCTCCATCCTGACTAGTCTCCCAGTCCTTGCCACTGAAAAACATCCCCACAGCATGATGCTGCCACCACGCTTCACCGTAGGGATGGTGCCAGGTTTCCTCCAGACGTGATGCTTGACATTCAGGCCAAAAAGTTTGGTTTCAGACTAGAGAATCTTGTTTCTCATGGTCAGAGTCTTTAGGTGCCTTTCCGCAAACTCCAAGCGGGCTGTCATTTGCCTTTTACTGAGTGGGTGCCGTCTGGCCACTCTACCATAAAGGCCTGATTGGTGGAGTGCTGCAGAGATGGTTGTCCTTCTGGAAGGTTCTCCCATCTCCACAGAGGAACTCTAGAGCTCTGTCAGTGACCATCCGGGTCTTGGTGGTTCCTGCTGTGTACCTTTCCAAATCATGTCCAATTAATTGAATTTAACACAGGTGGACTCCAATCAAGTTGTAGAAACATCTCAAGGAGGATCATTGGAAACAGGATGCACCGGAGCTCAATTTCGAGTCTCATAGCAAAGGGTCTGAATACTTATGTAAATAAAGTTTTTTTTTATAGAATTTGCAAAAATGTCTAAACCTGTTTTCGCTTTGTCATTATATGGTATTGTGTGTAGATTGAAGACTTATTTAATACATTTTAGAAGAATAAGGCTAACGTGGAAAAAGTCAAGGGGACTGAATCATTTCCGAATGCACTGTATGCACCCAGGAAACGGCCACCTTATGTCCAGGGCCAGCTCCTTGTTGACCTCTTGGTAAGCCAGTCCAAGCGGATTATTATTTGTTCAGATGGTGACGAAACATAAATATGTAGAAAAGGAAAAATACAAAAGGGCATGCCCAAACTAAAGACTAAAAAAAAAAAAAAAAAGGCCCAAACAAAACCAACAGCTATTCCAGCTGGGACACTGACTGATGATCACCCTAATTGGCTACAGCTGATGTGCTTATAAAGGCTAAACTCAGCACCTAAATCCAGTTGCTGCCATCTGGGAATAGAGTGTGGAAGTGTATCCTGGATAGTGTCTTAACACGAACATCAAAAACTCATATTCACCACTATCTATTTTCTTGAATTTTCATAGTTTTTATATTTTTTCCCCCCATATTTCTTTTCCATAAAACATCCTTAACTGAAGAGACAAAATATGGACACTATAAGCACCAGTGATGTTACTTTTGATAATGGAGCTCCAAGGCATGCATCAAAACATTGAAGTAGTGTGGCGATGCGTGTATCACTTTATCAGAAGTATATCTTTATTTTATATATTTTTTAAATGTAACCTTTAACTAGGCAAGTCAATTAAGAACATATTCTTATTTACAATGACAGCCTACACCGGCCGACGCTGGGCCAATTGCGAGCCGACATTCAGAGAACCTAATGAGACCCATCTCACTTCCCCTGAGTCTCAGTGTTAATCACACCAGCATTTCCTATCAGGGAAAACACTAACCATGCTCTCCTTAACTCTTAACAGGAGTCACTTCCTCACATGTCAAACTCATTCCATGGAGGGCCGAGTGTCTGCTGGTTTTCGCTCCTCCCTTGTACTTGATTGATTAATTAGTAACAAACTCCCCTCTGGTTGTCTAGGTTTTAATTGAAAGGAAAAAATTAAATACAGCAGAAACTAGGCCCTCCATGGAATGAGTTTGACACCCCTGCACTCCATACTGTAGGAACTGTCGACCACCTCACAACAACCAGAAGTGAAAACACACATCGATCTGGCTTCTCCACCAAACTCACTTCTTCAAGCTCCTTATTCTCATCAAAAGACACCGCAGTGTCACCCCGCAAAACCCAGACCGGGTCTTCCAGAGGATCCTTACTAACGTCACAACATGACAACATCCTTTCACAATTTGATTTGATTTGACAGGGAAGTGTTTCCAGTTTACACTAAGTCCGGTGAAGTTCCTTGAGGACCGTCATGGTATCGGCTTGAGGGGGAATATAAACGGCTGTTACTATAACCGAAAATAATTCTCTTGGGAGGTAATACGGTCAACATTTGATTGTGATATTCTAGGTTGGGTGAACAAAAGTACTTGAGTTCCTGTATGTTATCACAATCACACCATGAGAAGTTAATCATGAAACATAGACCACAGCCTTTCTTCTTACCGGAGAGTTCTTTATTCCTGTCTGCGCAATGTACTGAGAACCCAGCTGGCTGTATGGACGGGGACAGTATATCCGGAGAGAGCCATGATTCCGTGATACAGAGTATGTTACAGTCCCTAATGTCTCTCTGGAAGGAGATCCTCATCTACTTTATTTTCCAAGGACTGAACATTAGCGAGTAAAATACTCGAAGCGGTGGATGGTATGCATGACTCCTGAGTCGGACTAGAAGTCCACTCCGAATACCTCTTCTCCGCCGGCGGCATCTTGGAGTAGCCTCTGGGATAAGTTCAATTGCCCTGGGGGGTACGAACAAAGGATCCAATTCGGGAAAGTCGTATTTCTGGTCGTAATGCTGGTGAGTTACCGCCGCTCAAATATCCAAAAGTTATTTCCAGCTGTATGTAATAAAACAAAAAATGTTCTCGGCAAATAATGTAAGAAATAACACACAAAAAAATGAAATACTGCAAAGTTGCTTAGGAGCTAGAAGCAGAGCCGCCATTTCTGTCGGTGCCAACTTAAGTGTGTGATTACTTTTAGTAGTTGATAATCAGTTGGAATACCAGGTTCGCATCTTACATCATGCTTCCCTTTTTTTGATAAAGGTTTAAAAGGTGAAATATGAAGATCTCGTACAATGCTGTGTACTACTCCCTTCACGGAACAGTGCAAACTGGATCTAACCAGAATAGAAAGAAGAGTGGGAGGCCCCGGTGCACAACTGAGCAAGAGGACAAGCACATTAGACAAGTACATTAGAGTGTCTAGTTTGAGAAACAGACGCCTCACAAGTCCTCAACTGGCAGCTTCATTAAATAGTAGCCGCAAAACAACAGTCTCAACGTCAACAGAGTTCCTCTATCCAGTGTCTTTTTCCCATCTTAATCTTTTATTTTTATTGGCCAGTCTGAGATATGTCTTTTTCTTTGCAACTCTGCCAATTTCTCAATAGTAGTACACGGTGCTGTACGAGATCTTCAGTTTCTTGGCAATTTCTCGCATGGAATAGACTTCATTTCTCAGAACAGGAATAGACTGATGAGTTTCAGAAGTCTTTGTTTCTTGCCATTTTGAGCCTGTAATCGAACCCGCAAATGCTGATGCTCAGATACTCAACTAGTATCTTCTTTAACCTCTCTGGCGCAGGCGTTCCGTTAGCAACCCACCTCGACAACATCCGGTGAAATTGCAGAGCGTCAAATTCAAAATACAGAAATACTCATAATAAACATTCATAAAAGATACAAGTGTTATACATCGGCTTAAAGATTAACTTCTTGTTAATCCAGCCGCTGCGTCAGATTTCAAAAAGGCTTTACGGCGAAAGCATACCATGCGATTATCTGAGGACAGTGCCCTGCTTACAAGTAGAGGAGTCACGAAAGTCAGAAATAGCAATAAAATTAATAATTTACCTTTGATGATCGTCATATGGTTGCAGTCACAAGAGTCCCTGTTACACAATAAATGTTTGTTTTGTTTGATAAAGTCCCTCTTTATTTCCCAATAACTCCGTTTTGTTGGCGCGTTATGTTTAGTAATCCACTGGCTCAATGGCGGTCACAACATGCAGACGAATACATCCTAACAGTACCGGTTTGTCGAAACATGTCAAACAATGTTTATAATTAATCCCCAGGTTGTCTATTGTCTAAATAATCAATAATATTTCAACCAGACAATAGCGTATTCAATAGAAAGGAAAAAGAACGAAGGGCGCAAACCAGCTCTGCTTCATTCTACAGTCCACTTAGAAAATGGTCTCATTCTTCCTAATTTTTCAGAAAACAAGCCTGAAACAATGTCTAAAGACTGTTGACATCTAGTGAAAGCCATAGGAACTGCAATCTGGGTCCTAACCCAATACATACTGTATAGGTATTCAATTAAAAACTACACACATCAAAAATATCCCACTTCCTGGATGGATTTTCCTCAGGTTTTCACCTGCCATATCAGTTCTGTTATACTCACAGACATTATTTTAACAGTTTTGGAAACTTTAGAGTGTTTTCGATCCAACTCTACCAATTATATGCATGTCCTAGCTTCTGGGCATGAGTAACAGGCAGTTTACTTTGGGCACGTTTTTCATCCGGACGTCAAAATACTGCCCCCTGCCCCAGAGAGGTTAATCAGGTTAAACAGTTTTCAGCTGTGCTAACATAATTGCAAAAGGGTTTTCTAATGATCAATTAGCCTTTTAAAATGATAAACTTGGATTAGCTAACACAACGTACCATTGGAACACAGGAGTGATGGTTGCTGATAATGGGCCTCTGTACGCCTATGTAAATATTCCAGCTACAATAGTCATTTACAACATTAACAATGTCTACCCTTTATTTCTGATAAATTTCATGTTATTTTTTAAATGGACAAAAAAATTAGCTTTTCTTTAAAAAACAAGGAAATTTCTAAGTGATCCCAAACTTTTGAACGGTAGTGTATTTCACATCGGTTTAGATGGTACAATGATTCTCCACACATTGCTTGTTTTGTAACAAACTGAAATTTGGCAAACTATTCACATTTTTGCATCCAGGAAATGGCGGAGCGATTTATACATATGGCACCTTTTAAACCTTTATCAAAAAGAGATGAGGAAAGGATGGAGGAGAGGAGGTGAGTGAAACCAAGTGAAATTCATCCACAGAGTTGTCAAAGGCAAAGTGACAGTCTACCACAAATCTAGGAAGATGAATGGTGTGTGCAGCACTAACCAGGTTTCCATCCAACCTTTTTATGCAAGTAAAGTACATATCGGGTAACAAATGTCATGACAGGCCTGATGGAAACAGAATTTTTTCCTGGTAAACATTACAAAATGCCGACAAAACAAAATACGCTAGACAAGGTGGGATCTTTTTGTGTCTGTAAAATTAATTATGCAAAAAATTATGCAAGTAAACTTGGAGTCACATGATGACATGTTGTGTGGTCCTCCCACTACGACTCTAAGGGAGAACATACAGTTTATTAGGTTACATATGAAATAAATGAACTTCACAGGGTGGTGAAAGTGCAAGGTGATGAGCATGATGCCCCTTTCCAATAAATATTGACATGACAATCGATGCTTGGCTTCCATTTGACAAATAAAATGAATCTCGCTCTTTTGTTCATAATAATAATTTCATCATGTAAGCTATATGTGTGCTCTAGCGCTGTTGGCTAGGGAGTGTGTGCCAATACCAGTGTGCACAATCACTATATAATGCAAAATAAATTTGTGAGAAAACCATCAGCAGAGTAAAAATGTAATTGAAACCCGTTTAACTTTTAACCCATTTTTTATTCGGAACATGGGAATTTATCCACAAAATATATTTTATGTTCACTATGTCATGCACAGCCTTACATGCTGACTACATCGCTCGCGTTGCTGCCTGCCCTCAAAGACATCTACAGCCAGGGGTGCCACTTTGGTATTAGAAGTGGAGGGGCACAACCTGGTGGGGTGTCTGGGGGATATCCCCCTGAATTTTTTTTGTCCATCTAAAGCTCATTTCCTACATTTTTGCACAATCTATTTTTTAAAAATCAAAATACTTTTTGGGGGCAGAAATGCCTTCTAGAACATGTGAACTTTAATGTGCCTTAATAAAAAACTTGTATGCCATCTGGAAATACAAATAAAATTGTTACATTTACGAGCCTAGTTGGTTTAGCCATGGAAAACGACAGCAACCTTCCCACTAGCCATGATTGGCTGAGATAATGAGTGGGCTGGACATGCCGAGAGATGAGTTCGGATTGGTCTGCCATGTAACACGCTTATGTCTATAATATGAGCTGGTCAGTATGTGTAGGTAATCCATTCTAACATGTTTAAAAATATATATATCACGTAGTAGAACTGCATAAGTGTTGATCTCCACTTTCTGGAGAACAGGAGTTTTGAAATCAGTGGAATTAGAGCATGATAGCTAAGGAGATGGAGAAAATTCTGGCGTTTGATTGCAAATATGCAGACAGAGTCGAAAAGAGAAGACAAGGCTCTGGATTACATCTTCAAACTAAGGGCAATCATGGCATCTGTGACAGCAAGAGAGAAGTGTCCATCCATGTATACGGACGGGTAAGAGAGTCAAGCTAAGCCTCCTGAGTGGTGCAGTGGTCTAAGGCACTGCAATGCAGTACTAGCTGTGCCAATAGAGATTCTGGGTTCGAGTCCAGGCTCTGTCGCAGCCGGCCACGATCGGGAGACCCCATGGGGCGGCGCACAATTGGCCCAGCGTCGTCCGGGTTAGGGGAGAGTTATCGGGCTCTAGCGACTCCTGTGGCGGGCCGGGCGCAGTGCACGCTGACACGGTTGCCAGGTGTACAGTGTTTCCTCCGACACGTTGCGGCTGGCTTCTGGGTTAAGTGGGCATTGTGTCAAGTATTGTTTCGGAGGATGGCTCTCGACTTTCACCTCTCCCGAGTCCATACGGGAGTTGCAGCGATGAAACAAGACCAACTACCAATTGGATACCAAAAAATTGGAGAAAGAATATATAATAATAGAGTCTAGCTAGCTACATTACCAGATATTACATGTTTCTAATTTTGTCACAAAGTCGTTTTCATTTCAAGTTAGTGTACTGTTAGCTAGCTAGCTAACATTCCGTGTATGATCTGTGTAGTAATGTTATTCGTATCAGAGCCATTGGCATTGCTAGTTATAGCCTAATGTTAGCTAGATTATATTGAACCTGGTTGGTTAGCTACCTGCAGATTCATGCAGGGTAGTAACGTTATGAGTTGGGGTTATGGTTCATTGTTTAGCTAGCTACATGTCTAAACAAAAGACTCCACCATCCATGTAAATATTTCAAGAGAATGTTTATGATGTCACTGCGACAACTGTCGATAGACGTAGCTGGTAAATTCGCTCTGCTGAATTTACGAACGCTCAACACCTGTTGAAATATGACCGATGTCAGTAAATGTTGGCAAAAAAAGCATAATTAAATTGTTGCTAGTAGCACAGTTGCAGTCACCAAAGCTCTGGATAACATAAAAACAGCCTAACCAGCTCTGCTAGGGTAAGTAAAATGGTCAGAATGAGCTGTTCTCTCATTTGTGTTGAGGTACAGTACCAGTAAAAAGTTTGGACACGTACTCATTCAAGGTTATTTCTTTATTTTTACTATTTTCTACATTGTAGAATAATAGTTTTTGTGAAACGCAGAGTAGGTGAACGGATGATCTCCGCATCTGTGGTTCCCACCGTGAAGCGGTGTCAGAACCAAAAATCTAAAATTTAGACTCATCAGACCAAAGGACAGATTTCCACCGATCTAATGTCCATTGCTCGTGTTTCTTAGCCCAAGAAAATCTCTTATTATTATTGTTGTCCTTTAGTAGTGGTTTCTTTGCAGCAATTCGACCATGAAGACCTGATTCACGCAGACTCTGAACAGTTGATGGTGATGTGTCTGTTAGTTGAACTCTGAAGCATTTATTTCGGCTGCAATTTCTGAGGCTGGTAACTCTAATGAACTTATCCTCGGTCTCTGGGTCTTCCCTTCCTGTGGCAGTCCTCATGAGAGCCAGTTTCATTATAGCGCATGATGGTTTTTGCGACTGCACTTGAAGAAACATTCAAAGTTCTTGACATTTTCCGGATTTACTGACCTTCATGTCTTAAGGTAATGATGGACTGTCATTTCTCATTGCTTATTTGTGCTGTTCTTGCCATAATATGGACTTGGTCTTTTACCAAATAGGGCTATCTTCTGTATACCACCCCTACCTTGTCACAACACAACTGATTGGCTTAAACGGATTAAGAAGGAAAGAAATTCAACAAATTAACTTTTAACAAGGCACTCACCTGTTAATTGAAATGCATTCCAGGTGACTACCTCATGAAGCTGGTTGAGAGAATGCCAAGATTCTGCAAAGCTGTCCTCAAGACAAAGGGTGGCTACTTTGAAGATTCTAAAATAGATTTTCATTTGTTTAACAATTTTTTGGTTACTACATGATTCCATATGTGTTATTTCATGGTTTTGATGTCTTCATTATTATTTTACAATGTAGAAAATAATAAAAATTCAGAAAAACCCTTGAATGAGTATGTGTGTCCAAGCTTTTGACTGGTACTGTTGTTCGCAAGCTAGCCAGTTAGCTCAGGTGCTTGACTGCTGTTGTTAGGTCAGAACGGTCGGATCAACCCTACTTTTCTGCCAGAGCGTCCAGTGTGCGCTCTGAAAGTGAAAGGCTCTGAATTTACAAACGGCCAATCTGACAACGCTCTGAGTTTACGAACGCCCAGAGCACACTCTGGCACTCCAGATAAAATGTATGAACACACCCGTAGTATAAACCAGCCTTTAGTGTTGATATCTTTGGTTGTTTTGTACATAGCCTCACATGAGAATCCTTAAAGAGATAGCTGGGGCTAAAGTTTAAGATGTGAACAATGCTGAATGGGTGTAGACAAAGAAGAGCTCTCCAGTAGGTGTACCAAAACATTCAAGGACATTTTCTCAAAAGTGAGGTTACAAGTTTATCAACTTTCATAGCAGAATTACTTTCCCATTGTTCCGCAACTGTAGTGTATGATATACAATTTTCTAGCTCTAAGTCTACTTTTATCTAATGTAAAAAGCACCATTTCAAATGTTGCTAGGTTAGAGATAATTATTAAATATGTTTAAGTAATGAATAAGACTGAACAAGATCAAAGGTAATTAAATAATAAATATTGTGTTGCACCTTTAACCAATAGCCAAACAAATGAACAACTCTTGAAAAAATACATAGACTTTTGATTGTCTTTATTAAGACATCCTCTAAATCAAATTTCAGCCAGCCTGACCCCCACCAGTCTTGTCAATAACTCAACTCACCCAACACAATTTCCTTCCCAGTTCACACCTTTTAAAAAATGTAATTCCCAAGGGAAAGGTTTGGAAACAAAAACAAAATCCCACTGACCTGTTCATTGGACGTGCTACCTTGTCCCAGACCTGCTCTTTTGTACCCTCTCTACTGCACCTGCTGTCTCTAACGCTGAATGATCGGCTATGAAAAGCCAACTGACATTTACTCCTGAGGTGCTGACCTGCTGCACCCTCTACAACTACTGTGATTATTATTATCTGACCCTGCAGGTTATCTATGAACGTTTAAACATCTTGGCCATGTTCTGTTATAATCTCCACCCGGCACAGCCAGAAGAGGACTGGCCACCCCCCCCGAGCCTGGTTCCTCTCTAGGTTTCTTCCTAGGTTCTGGCCTTTCTAGGGAGTTTTTCCTAGCCACCGTGCTTCTATATCTGCATTGCTTGCTGTTTGGGGTTTTAGGCTGGGTTTCTGTACAGCACTTTGTGACATCGGCTGATGTAAAAAGGGCTTTATGAACACATTTGATTGATTTGATTTGATTGACTTACACCTCAAATATACATTAACACACAGAAACAGCAAATCCTCCATATAATTACTCTCATAGGACTAATAGTACTGTAGAGCTGTTTTAACTTGCACACAATATAGCTGGGTCGCCCCATCCTGTCCCTAGGGTTCCACCACCCTGCAGCACCCCAACCCAACAAACCCCACTCAGCTTTAGGATCTTAACCTCTTTGCGCTAGGGGGCAGTATTTTCACGTCCGGATGAAAAGTGTGCCCAAAGTAAACTGCCTGCTACTCAGGCCCAGAAGCTAGGATATGCATATTATTAGTAGATTTGGATAGAAAACACTGACGTTTCTAAAACTGTTTGAATAATGTCTGTGAGTATAACAGAACTGATTTGGCAGGCAAACCCCGAGCACAATCCATCCAGGGAAAAAATGTTGAGCTCAATCTGTTTTCCATTAGTTTTCTATGGTAAGCCCTTTTTTAATATGCTTGCAGTTCCTATGGCTTCCACTAGATGTCAACAGTCTTTAGAAAATGGTTGATGTTTTTCTTATGAGAAATTAGGAAGTATTCCTTTCCTTTCCATGTGTCACTCAAAGGGACTCAAGTCTTTTGGTACACGCCACCTGGAACGCACTTCACTTTGTTTTCGTCCGGTATTGAGCACAGTATTTCCCGTCTTAAATTTGATCGATTATTTACGTTTTAGGATACCTAAGTTTGGATTAGGAACGTTGTTTGAAATGTTTGGACCAAGTTTACAGGTAACTTATTAGATACTTTGTAGTCATGTTGGGCGAGTTGGAACCGGTGTATTTCTGAATGAAACGCGCCAAATAAATGGACATTTTGGGGATATAAAGAAGGAATTTATCGAACAATAGGACCATTTGTGATGTTTCTGGGACATTTTGGAGTGCCAACAGAAGAAGATCTTCAAAGGTAAGGCATGAATTATATCGTTATTTCTGACTTGTGTGTCGCACCTGGCTGGTTGATATATTATTTGTATGTGTTTGTATGCGGGGTGCTGTCCTCAGATAATCGCATGGTTTGCTTTCACCGTAAAGCCTTTTTGAAATCTGACATGGTGGCTGGATTAATAAGTTAAGCTTTATTTTGATGTATTACACATGTATGTTTTGTGAATTTTTATTATGAGTATTTCTGTTTTTGAATTTGGCGCGCTGCAATTTCACTGGATATTGTCAAATCAATCCCGTTACCGGGATTCGAGCGGGAATGGGGGTGAAGGGATCCCTAAGAGGTTTTAATGAAGCATTTATTATTGGTTTCGGGTGTGTTAGGCCAAGGCCAGAGTGACAACCCACAGGAGAGAAAACCCCCAGGGCCAGGACTGAGCAGCCAGGGATTGCCTAAATGAGTATCTCCCCTGACGTGGGCATGTTTTCAATACACTCCTTTCTTTAGTTGAACTGTATTCCATATAAGGCATCCATACCTTATGAAAGTTGCACAGTACACCCTTAATCTTGTAATAAATCAAATCTAGTGATACATAACTTGACATATAAATTAGCATTTTGCTACACCCTCAATAACATCTGCTAAATATGTGTATGCAACCAATAACATTTGATCTGATTTATCTGCAACAAGTTAATTTGATGGAAACACATCTTTGGTGGGAAAATGTGCATCTTTTTTTTATATTTGTATGAAAGTCTGTTGCTAACTGGATGGAAACCTAGCTACTGATGTATAAAAAAACTGTATGTTTGTCTAGATGCACCATGATTGATAAAATGTATAGTACACAGGATGTATAGCCTACACTGGACAGAACACCTATAATTACCATATAATATATTTTTTTAAATCGAAATCACTCATTTACTCTACATAGCTCGGTTTTTGTTACAAGTAAGGAGTAGGCAAATTAGAGGTACAAATGGCAACAATGTAAAATGCAACAGAAAAGGCAACAATATTTTGAAAATTACAAAATAATATAATTGAGGGTCAAGGACCGGAATGTTCGGTAGTGGAAAGACATAGGAAGAAGAGAGATCATGATACAGAAAGTGTCTAGTAAAGAAAGCCAAAATAGGAAGCAAGAGTATTTGGAGTGGAAAGTGGTGATAGTGTTGGATGAGACCCCGCCCTATCCGACTAACTAATTTAGTAGAGAAAGAGATAGGTGAAGTGAAATTAGCTTGGTTCATTGGAAATGGTAGATTGTTAATATTGTGTGGTAGCCAGGCTCAGCAAGATACGATTTCTAAAAATGGAAAAGCTTAATGGGAAGAAGATTAAAAGCCATGTCCCCAGTGCTTATGCTAGTCATCACTGGGGTCCGAATATCAATGTCCACAGTTGATATTAAAGAAAATGTGGTGGGAGGGAGCGTGATTGAGGCCAAAAGGTTGATCAGTAGTAAAGAGGGTTAAAGAAGTGAAAGCTTATCAGTGATGCAATAGTTTGAGAAAGTCTTGCCAGGAAAAGTTTGGGATTTATTTGGTTTTGAATTTTATTTTCATGATAGTACAGAATTGGGCTGATCAGGATTGATCGTACATTCCAGCACAGTAGGTGGCGGCATGCACTTTAAACGTTTGTTTGCAGACCGCCATGATATCATAGAAGAAGACGTAAACGTTTAAGTGAACACGTGTGGGGAAAAGAAGGGATCCACGCTTGCCGAGAGGTCACACTTAAGTAGGTAAAGTTCTTGTTATTTACATTATCCGATATGTCAAAAACATCTGGCGACTATTCAAACGTAGGTATATAGCTATAGTTTGTATGGGTACCAGCCAGTGATACTGGATTTTCTTAAAACGTTGGTTAGCAAACGTTACTCAATTTGAGGCAACTTCCCGCTAGCCACTCGGCTAGCTTGCTAAACTACCGTATCTATATGGATCGCTTCGTAATATATTGCAAGGAATCATGGTAGTTGTCATGTTTGTATGCGCCATTGTAGTAATACAGCCATCGAAAGCCACAATCTTATAAGAATATCATTTGTCAGTCTGGGCTAACTGATGCCTAGCTCACTTGGCTAGTACTAATAGCTAGGCTTGACTAGCAGTAACTTGTTAACGGTAGCTAGTTAAGTGCGTAATCTTCACATTGTCTTTTGTTTAAGAAACGTTCTGCCTCAACTGTAAAACTTCAACATGGCTGTCAGGGCATCTTTCGAGAAGAACAACGAAATAGGCTGCTTCGCCAAATTAACAAACACATACTGCCTAGTTGCAATTGGCGGGTCAGAGAACTTCTACAGGTAAGATCTCTTATCGAGAATAGCATCTACGTGCGGTCGACCATTAACGTTAGCTACGTTGGTATCCCGTCGCGGAACGCTATATTCCAGTACCCCGCAAAATATGTAACGTTACCAGTCCTTTAACGTTTTGCAACAAAAACTAATTTTATATTGGACAGATTCAGGTTGGTCCCTCTCGGGTTTGGTTCGTAAAGTTTCAGTTACAAGATTTAATGAATAAGTGTTTCCGGAAAAAAGTTGCCTGTCACCGAATCCGGAAAACTTTACCAGTCAGTACGGGTTGTGAAATGTGTGAACCACTAAAAATAAACGTTTTAAATCTACATTTTCCAAAGCTCACTCCCTAGTAGATACTTGGTGGTAGTTGCCAAGCGGGATTACTGCGTGATCCGAGATGGCGGCGCACTTTAGGGTGATGGAGTGAGTTCGTTGAGCTCTGGAAAAGTTGTATTTTAGTGGTTCACACGTTTAACCTCTACTAACTGGGAAAGCATTCCGCATTATACATATGCCTTTGACGGGGAACGTTTTTTTTGAAGCAGGTAAACCAGTGGGCTGGTGTGTATTTTGTGGGGCATCTTATTTAACCTTTATTTAAATAGGGGATATCGCGTTCAGCGACGGGAGACCAATATAATGGTCTACTAAGCATTGAGGCTAATTGAGACTACATCTTGAGAATGTTTATGACAAAAGGGTGGAGGACTGAAGCTATGTAATACCACAAGTGTTCCTGGTGTGATTGTATGACACTAACAAAGTGGGGACAGTACTGGCAACTAGAGGACTGATGTCAGATCCCAGGTGCTATTGCCTACCATTGTGCCCTTGAGTAAGGCACTAAACCCCATAAATAGCTGCACTGTGGCTAACCCTGTATTCTTCTCACTGTCTGTCTAATTGGGGACTGAAAACCGAGCATAAGAGTTATTTCCATTAATGGACAAGTAATTTTATTGAAAGCTTACATACAGTAATGTCAGCCTTCTCTGGGGAGTGTTTGTTATACAATCAGCATTGTTGTCATGGTAACATGCAATTTATGATTAGTGTCTTCGAAGGCGAGTTGTCCGAAACCATCCCGGTTGTACATGCCTCAATAGCAGGATGTCGGATAATTGGAAGAATGTGTGTGGGTGAGTATGGCTCTGCAAGTGCACAAATGTCATCAGTTCAATAGGAGAATGGTATACTTAATTCACGTGTGAGTTCCAAATATCTGGAACATCTCCCAAGCATGAGTTTAATTTCATTTTTTCTGCTTGTGATGACAATGTTCCAAAATGTGATAATTAGCAAAGGACAGTTAACCTGTGCTGCCCTCAAACCAAGGCACACTGACTGCTAATTATCTATAGGCTGTTTCAACTTGTCAATTTCAAATAATTTTTTAACAGTTTGAGTTGAGGTGTGTTCTGCCTCACTAATTCACAGAAGTAGCCCATTTCACTATTGCGGACAATTTGTTTGAGACTTTAATTCTCTCTTCGACAAGAGCCCATGCGCACCCAGTGTTTCACCAGATCAAGTATGAAGACATTGCTCATCTCTAGTCAGAACAGGCCTTCCAAACTTTCCCCCTGCCACATTGTTTTCTTTACAAATAATAAATAATTTGGTTATGCTTGTGTTCCTATCAAAGTGCCTTATTTTCTGTATATCGTGATGTCTTATCTACTGTAGTGTACCGTATGTATGGAGCATAATGTATTTACTGTTTACCAGTAAGTACTGGTGACAAATAATGCATTCTGATTCTTGTATAGATTGTAATAGACGTGTGTGTGTGAAATACTTTAGACGGCTGTACTGACTATGACAAACTAAGCTATTTGCGGCGCCATGTTTGACATCCTACAATGCATTCTGGTTGTCACGTAAGCATCTGTCAGACCAAATGAGCTTAAGGGATAGTTCACTCGACTGACTTATGGTGCTTTCAAGACAACTGGGAACTCTGAAAAATACGAGGCTCAATCATGACGTCAGGCTCAATCATGACGTCAGTGATCTTCAGGTCAGAAAGAGGCCCGAGTTGGCTAACTGTTCAAAAAAAGGTTTTTCCCAGTTGGAGCTCGGTTTGAGTTCCCAGTTTTGAACACAGCATCAGATTGTAACTATGGTATCTCAGGGTTGCCAGCTCAGACCCCTCTTTTCTTTAGCGTATAAACTTCTGTTTGACCCACATTTTTTGTTAAATCCCTCATCGTAGTTATGTTTCCTGCATCATATCCCCACGATACCTTCCTCCATGTACTTAAACCCTCCTAAAATGGTTTCATCCCTGTTTAGCTTTCGCGCTACGGCTAGGCAGTAGGCTTGTATTTGGGGTGATTTAAAAAATTTAAGAGCCACACTCTAGGTGCTCAGATGTTATTTAATAACCAATGTTTCGACAGACAAGCGGTCTTCATCGGGGTATCGCTTGTCTGTCTCAACTTTGGTTATTAGGTTAAGTTCTTGCATATGAGCTCCTAGAGTGTAGTTCTGTTTGAGTGGATGATGAATTTCACATTTTTTACAATAGAAGGTGAAATTGAGGGTTAAAGTTGTTGAGGACCTCAGAACATTGTTTAGATGCTTTTCAGATGTGAATGTTGCTTCATTACGTTCCAATCACATATTTGTGATGGTACGCTGCAGGGACCACTTAACAATGATCACAAATATGTGATCATATGCGTCAAAGCGTTCATTATCCTTTATTTAATAGATTAATACTGTACTTGACATTTTATAAATGATTTAGGTAAATGACTTGTGATAAATAAATTAATGTACAGCTAAAACTACTACTTCTACCTTGTAACTTTGCTCACCAGGGAATCGTCATGGGCTCCTGGTGCCCAACAACACCACGGACCAAGAGCTGCAGCACATTAGGAATTGTCTCCCAGACACAGTGACGATCCAGAGGGTAGAGGAGAGGCTCTCAGCGCTGGGGAATGTCATTGCCTGTAATGACTATGTGGCCCTGGTGCATCCTGACCTGGACAGGGTGAGGGGAAACAATGAGACGATGTCTAAATATTGTCCTGGGCTAGTAAAAGTTATCTGTGGATAACCAGTCTGACTAGCTGCTATGTGCCTTAATTCATCAGAAGTTATGTCCCTTGTTTGTATTTGATTACAATGAGTACTCAACTTTCAAAAGCAAATATTTAGCAGGTAAAATTGATTTAAAAAAATTGAGTGCAGTGTAAATGTTATGTTTTGAGTTGTATCAGAACAACCGTTCATTGGCGCATACGGCAAACTGCCTTATCCAGCCACATTTAAAACCTTAACATTAGAGTCCTTAATCATTTTCATGATTACTCAAACCGAAATGACTTCAAATGCCCATCCCTAGGACATTGTCTGACGTAGGGGATGTTAATGCATTTCCCATCTTGGTTTAGGAGACAGAGGAGATCCTGGCAGACAATCTGAAGGTGGAGGTGTTTCGTCAGACAGTAGCAGAGCAAGTTCTAGTGGGGAGCTACTGTGCCTTCAGCAATCAGGGGGGACTGGTACACCCCAAGACCTCCATAGAAGACCAGGATGAGCTCTCCTCCCTACTCCAAGTGCCTCTGGTGGTTAGTGGTCATGGTGCTGCTTAAGCTCATTTCTACTTTGTCTCTATCCCATAATATTTAAGTAGATCTAAATAAATCTGATACATATAAGCAATGTAGTAATACAGCTACCTTGCCCTCTGATTGGTTATTCTCAGATCTACTGAAGTGCACGGGGGGGCACGGCACATTGCATCAAGTTGGTGATAAGTGCTTGACTAATTCCCAACTCTCCCTCTCTGTACGCCACAGGCAGGAACGGTGAACCGTGGTAGCGAAGTCATCGCTGCGGGGATGGTGGTAAACGACTGGTGTGCCTTCACTGGACTGGACACCACCAGCACAGAGCTGTCCGTCATCGAGAGTGTGTTCAGACTGAGCGAGTCTCAGCCTAGCGCCATCGCTACCACGATGAGAGACTCTCTAATTGACAGGTGAGTGATCACTTCTGACAACATGAAACTCAGTTATTATAGGCTCCGTCCAGAGGTAGCTTAATTTCTTCCGGTAAAGGGGGGAAAAAATAATTTATCAGATGACAGAAGTGCAAAGCTATTTGGCTGGCAGCCACAGTAGATGAGCTTGCAAGGTGTTTTTTGAACAAACGATGCATGGCCATTTTGTAGCCAGCTACTTCCCTTTAGCTCAGTTGGTAGATCATGGTGTTTGCAACGCATGGTGTTTGCAACGCCAGGATTGTGGGTTCAATTCCCACGGGGGGCCAGTACGGGGAGAGAAAAAAAATTATGAAATGTGAATGCATACATTTCATACATTTTCTACTGTAAGTCGCTCTGGATAAGAGCGTCTGCTAAATGACTAAAATGTACATTTCCTAATGTTTTGCTTAAGTTAGTCTTGAATTTTACCTCTGAGAAAAAAGCTAAATCAGTCACAGCGCTGGCTGCTGATAGAATGCCTGTTCGTGAATTCTCATCAGAGTGGAGAAGCACCAAATTAGTCTGACTTGCTAGTTAAGTAACTGAATAAGGTGGTGGGGTATCATATTGTAAGCTTTGTGCAGTGTTTGAGAAGTCAAAGCCCTTTGAAGGAGTTCTGCACAGCTGCCACTCTTGATTTCCTTGCCTTTTTTCTCCATTCTCTGCTGTCTCCTCCTTCCTCCTCTCAGAGCAGACAGGCCCGTTGCCCTAGCGTTGTACACATGCTGCTTCAGAGCAGACAAGCATGTGTCAAATTTGTGCAAATGAACAATGTCTCTCGTTCACATTCGCTTGTAAATTATCTAAACTCACCAAAAGTTACGTTTGGTAGCTCCTACCTATACAACTTTGAGCTGGATTGCCTATTTTAGCAATTCATTTATTTTCATTTGCGCTCATTAGTATATTTAGCTAGCAGCCTCACTGGAAATTTGCTTTTACTTGTGTTAATTTTATTAGCATTCTGGTAAGATGCCCAATGGTCTTCACATTTTGGCGCCCCCTTGTATACTAAACTGGTAATCCCGTAAATGGGAGGACGGTATGAAAATCTGGAAACTGCCCAACCCTGATTTATTAAAGACTAATAGCCCCAAAGAAAGTAAACATTGGCTGTTTATTACATCACTTTTTTCACATGGTGAGGTCTTGAGCCTAAAGTTTGGGAACCCCTGCCCTACTAGAAGTTAAGGCCAATGACATAACAAATCACCTTTGTAAACCCTTTCTTTTGGGGTGGTTATTTTTTGAATGCGCAGAAAAGTCTGAAGCCATTTTGCTTAACATTACTGTATTTATAGTTAGGATATTGTTTTTCACCAGGAACAGTTTTTAAAAAACACGTTAAGATGTTAATGGAGATTTACTGGAGCCTTTGACATACAATTACCAGTGCAGATAAAAGCCTATACTGTGGGTATATTATAATATTTCATTTTATTTTCCAGCCTCACATAAGATGCCATTCTACCTTGAAAGGTTTGAGGCACCTCTGGGGGGGAAAAACTGCTGCAGAATGCAAGAAGCTGGACATTTCTCCCATAAAATACTGTTATTTCATATGGTTAAAACCTTCAATGTTTATTGGAATTTTATATGGTATATCAATGCTAGAGTTCATAATTCCTTAATTAAATCTACTCATGGTCTGGCAATATTAAATCAAGATTTTACTGTAAACAGTAACAATGTTAGTTTTAATGGTCCATATGTGAAGTGGGATATGTACATTACAAGTGTTTCTGCCAATTGCATTACAGTAAAGCCACGCATGGCAAACAGTTGTGTGGATTTTTGGAATGTACAATAAATGGATTACCCTTTAACACATTGCATTTGTCACAATCGGTTTCTAATCATCAAATTGTTCGTACCTACTTTGTATTTAAGTGACACCTGTAAACCAAATTGCATTCATGGCTCAAGTAATCTTTATTGGCAAAAGGTCTATTTGTAGCGATACTGCTTGAATTTATATACAGTTTCAAACAATTAACATTTTTATAAACTTCAAGTTATCTAGTGTAAATAAGTCAACATGTTAGGTATGTAGTGCATCACAAGCCCTTCATTTAAAAAGTCAATTTACCGAAGGCATATGGAGAGAATCAGTCATTTTTAAATTCAACGCTTAGTCTTACTGTATTAATTTGTGTAAAGAAGGCTAGTATTTAGTAGTGGAAACAAGCTATCACAATTTCACCACTTATGTAACTAGGCAAGTCTTATTTGCACTGCCCTATGGGACTCCTAATCATGGCCAGATGTGATGCTGGATGTTCATCTTGCCCATGGAACCAGTCAGCTACCCCAGACTTATGATTCAAAAGGTGACACACTACTGAATAAGCCTTCATCACAATTATTGTAAAGTACTGTTTTAATAAAGAGGGAAGACCCTAAAAACAGCCATTGCTGGTCACTACACCATATTAGCATTTATTAGGGCACAATTGTTAATTTTCAGTTGAAAAATGTTTTACTATGTCCAGGTAGTCCATCCAGTGCCTGAATATGACTCATCTTTTAAATTAAACCAACTGGAGGTGTTGCAGGGTTTCTATTCTGAAGCAAGCATAAAGCAGACATACACTGAACAAAAATATAAAACGCAACACGTAAAGTGCTGGTCCCATATTTCATACGCACAAAAAGCTTCTCTCATTTGGCTCCCAAGTGGATGGGTGTTTGTCTTGAAGCAAGATGTCAGTGATGTGACTGGTTTTCTTTTTGTAGTCGGTGATTTACTGTAGACCCTGCCACGTGTGAGCCGTTGAATTGCGACTCCACTTTGTCTCTATACTAACATTTCGCTTGTTCGATTGCCATGAGGGAATAACTACACTTTGTATTCTGCCATATTCCCAGTCAACTTTACATGGTTAAATGCGTTGGTTTGCGCAAATGCTGTCATCTATCCATGGTTTCTGGTTAGGATAGATTTTAATAGTCACGGGTACAACATCTATGCACTTCCATAAACTCACTCACCGAATTGGCGTATAAAATCGATATTCTGAGGCTACCCGGAACATGTCCCAGTCCACGTGATCAAAACAATGTTGAAGCATGGATTCCGATAGGTCAGACCAGCGTTGAATAGTCCTTGCCACGGGTACATCCTGTTTGAGTTTCTGCCTATAGGAAGGGAGGAGTAAAATGGAGTCGTGGTTGGATTTGCCAAAGGGAGGACCTTGTATGCATTACGGAAGTTAGAGTAGCAATGATCCAACGTTTTGCCAGCGCGAGTACAACAATCAATATGCTGATAGAATTTAGGTAGCCTTGTTCTCAAATTTGCCACGTGTGCACATTTGTTGATATTCTTTGCTCAGTTTCGAGTATAGGTCAGTACAGCTTCCTACAAGAGCACAAAACGTGTAAGCTTGAATATGCAAATAAGCCAACAGAGGGGTAGCCTACATTGTCTAATTCTGTTGGTAATAACAATTCATTGTATTTTTTAAAGTGGTTTTTTTGAATTTAGTCTCCTATTTGGCCCATGGTGTTATAGACCAAGTAAAAAAAAATAAAAAAAATATGAATTAATGTCAAGCCCTTCAATGTAAAAACGTTTAAAAGTATCATGCAATGTAGGCCTACAATGAACACCACATATAGGCTACTGTAGGCTATATCATAGAACTCAAAAGCTATTTCCATGTGAATTATCGGATTTGTGCCAATGGTTTTGTTGGTAGACTTACATTATGCTCAAATAGATATTAGCCAATAGGCTAACACTGTATGGGTACAGCCTCAGTGTTCACTGTAAACGCGCACTGGAAAGTTGCAAATTACTCACAACGTTCAAGTTTCCGCTCACAAGACCAAACATTTTCTCAGTGCCCCAAAAACTTAGAGGGTACTACTAGAAAGTGTGTGCCCTCAGACCTGGAGGGAAGCAAAAGTCATTCCGCTACCCAATAATAGTAAAGCCCCCTTTATTGGGTCATGTAGCCGACCAATCAGCTTGTTACCAACTTCTGGGGGGAAAATGGTGTTGGACCAGATACAATGCTATTTTACATTAAACAAATTGACAACAGACTTTCAGCACACTTATAGGGAAGGACATTCAACAAGCACAGCACTTACACAAATGACTGATGATTGGCTGAGAGAAATTGATAAAAAGATTGTGGGGGGCTGTTTTGTTAGACTTTAGTGCAGCTTTTGACATTATCGATCATAGTCTGCTGCTGGAAAAACTTGCTATATGTGGATAAATATTTACTTGTCAAACAAAACACAGAGGAAGAACACTGTTCTTTAATGGAAGCCTCTCCAACATAATCCAGGTATAATCAGGAATTCCCCAGGGTAGCTGTCTAGGCCCCTTACTTTTTTCAATCTTTACTACTAATCTTTGCGGATGACAACACTATACACGTCAGCTACTACAGCAACTGAAATGACTGAAACACTTAAAGTGCTGCAGTTAGTTTCAGAATAGAATAAGTTAGTCCTAAATATTTCCAAAACCAAAAGCATTATATTTGGGACAACTCATTCCCTAATCCTCAACTACATCTTGTAATGAATAATATGGAAATTGAGCAAGTTGAGGTGACTAAACTGCTTGGAGTAACCCTGGATTGTAAACTGTCATGGTCAAAACATAGACATAACAGTAGCTAAGATGGGGAGAAGTCTGTCCATAATAAAGCCCTGCTCTGCCTTCTTAACAACACTATCAACAAGGCAAGTCCTACAGGCCCTAGTTTTGTCGTACCTAAACTACTGTTCAGTAGTGTGGTCAGGTCTCACAAAAAGGGACTCAGGAAAATTACAATTGGCTCAGAACAGGGCAGCACTCCTGGCCCTTAAAAGTACACAGAAAGCTAACTTTAAATGATATGCATGTCAATCTCTCCTGGCTCAAAGTGGAAGAGAGATTGACTTCATCACTACTTGATTTTGAAATGTACAGAGCTTAAACTACTAGCACACAGCTCGGAGACCCATGCATACCCCACAAGACATGCCACCAGAGGTCTCTTCACAATCCGCAAGTCCAGAACAGACTATGAGAGGGGCACAGTACTACAGAGTCATGACTACATGGAACTGTATTCCACATCAGGTAACTGATGCAAGCAGTAGAATCAGATATTTTTTAAATACAAAGTGGGGACTGTGAAGAGACACACAAAAGGTACAGACACACATACAATCGCTAGCACTCTACACACATAGTAATATTGTTGTATGCTGGTATTATACATTTTGTATTGTAGATAAGTAATGGTGTAATAATGTTATGATGTATTGTTTTATCTTTTGTTTTATGGGTAATGTACAGTATATAATGTGTTTGGACCCCAGGAAGAGTAGCTGCAGCAGCAAATGGGGATCCCTAATAAATACAAATACCAGCCAATGCCACCTCAAAAGCTGAGGAAGTACATTGTTTAGGATTGCCTACTGCAGTTGTTCGAGAGATGTCCAGTTTGCAGCCGAACATGCAACATAGAGAAGACCAGCAAGGGGACTCTCGCATCACACAGACATGCCCTCACTGTGAGCATTCCTATAAATGGAACAGGGAGGACATTTGACCTGGTCAAAACAGTTTGGAGTTTTGTCCCAATTCACCGTCATAACCTAGCCTGGTGGAACCAGCCTGATCACTGCGTTTGCCATTCCATTTCACTTCACATATCATGATACCTGAAGTGAAATAGAAAGGTGAATGCAGCTATCAGGTTGGTTCCACCATGCTAATAATATCCACCATTGATAATGTAATCAGTGCTCTGTGTGTGTGTGACCGACCAGTATCTTTGAGGGGCCAGGAGCTGATCTACCATGCCCATCAATGGGGAGCTGGCAAAAACCTTACCTTAAGCCTCACCTCTTGCCTGCTCACCAACGGTCGATGGGGTGCCCCAGATTTAGGTAGGTTTAGTCTTATCTATATATAATATATATATATATATATATAGTATATATAGTATGTTGACGTTTGAACAGGTAACACCGATCCTAACTGCCATTGGTAATATAACCTCGACTGTGTTCACAGAAACATGTATGGAGCCAGCACAGAGACTTGCAAAATGATGTGAGAGAGGCTTGATACTGACGTCTCTAAATAGAGCGAGACCAGGCACTCGGCTTAAATGTTTACTTGTATTGTCTTAAATAAATATGTGTGTTGAAGTCCGAAGTTAACATAGACCTCAGCCAAATACATTTAAACTCAGTTTTTCACAATTCCTGACATTTAATCCTAGTAAAAATTCCCTGTCTTAGGTCAGTTAGGATCACCACTTTATTTTAAGAATGTGAAATGTCAGAATAATAGTAGAGAATTATTTATTTCAGCTTTTATTTCTTTCATCACATTCCCAGTGGGTCAGAAGTTTACATACACTCAATTAGTATTTGGTAGCATTGCCTGTAAATGTTTGACCCAAGTTAAACAATTCCAGGTAGCCTTCCACAAGCTTCCCACAATAAGTTGGGTGAATTTGGGCCCATTCCTCCTGACAGAGCTGGTGTAACTGAGTCAGGTTTGTAGGCCTCCTTGCTCGCACATGCTTTTTCAGTTCTGCCCACAAATTTTCTATAGGATTGAGGTCAGGGCTTTGTGATGTCCACTCCAATACCTTGACTTTGTTGTCCTTAAACCCTTTACATTGAAGATCTGTAAAGTTATTTGGATACTTACGAATTCTCTTTGGAAGACAGGGTCCTGAAAAAGAGATTTTTTTGCTGAGTTTATATCACCATGGACAGACAAACCGACTGATGATTAAATCAAAATAAATAACTAAGGCAATCTCAAATATTATATTCTGGGTAATTTGTTCAAATCTCTCAAGCTACCGTACTAGTGCCAGTTGTATGAAGCATTTGCACAATAGCAAAGTGTGCACCTTTTATTTCCAGGGCGGCATGAGAGTAAGAAAAAAAAACCTGCCTTAGACATGACTTTGTGCTCATAGGCCTTACTCTTCCATTTTGTACCTAATTTTTCTAACTTCTGTGTTCTATTCCCCTGGAAAAGAACAGAAGTGAACTCAGTGCATCCAAAATGGTGCCCCGCTCTGGTCAAAAGTAGTGCACTTTATAGGGAATAGGTTGCCATTTGGGATGGAGGGAGTACCACAGTGAAGCAGGAACATGATTAGTTGAGTCTCTGTAGGTTGACCTAGGTACTATGCAGTGTGGATATTTACTAACTATCTTTTAAAGACAGGGTCCTGAAAAAGGGATGTTTTTTGTTGTTGCTGAGTTTAGCTAGAAACAACTGATTTTTAATGGAATATCTACAGAGGCCCATTATCAGCAACCATCACTCCTGTGTTCCAATGGCACGTTGTGTTAGCTAATTGATCATTAGAAAACCCTTTTGCAATTATGTTAGCACAGCTGAAAACTGTTGATCTGATTAAAGAACAATAAAACTGTCCTTCTTTAGATTAGTTGAGTATCTGGAGCATCAGCATTTGTGGGTTCGATTACAGGCTCAAAATGGACAGAAACAAAGACTTTCTTCTGAAACTCATCCGCCTATTCTTGTTCTGAGAAATGATGGCTATTCCATGCGAGAAATTGCCAAGAAACTGAAGAGCTCATACAACACCTTGTACTACTCCCTTCACAGAACAGCGCAAATTGGCTAACCAGAATAGAAAGAGTGGGAGGTCCCGTGCACAACTGAGCAAGAGGACAAGTACATTAGAGTGTTTAGTTTGAGAAACAAACGCCTCACAAGTCCTCAATTGGCAGCTTCATTAAATAGTACCCGCAAAACACCAGTCTCAACGTCAACAGTGAAGAGGCGACTCTGGGATGCTGGCACATTACACAACACAAAAGATAAAACAGTACATCATATAACATTATTACACCACTACATATCTACAATACAACATGTATACTGTACTACCACCATACAACAATATTACAATGTACAGTCGTGGCAAAAAGTTTTGAGAATGACACAAATATTAATTTTCACAAAGTTTGCTGCTTCAGTGTCTTTAGATATTTTTGTCAGATGTTACTATGGAATACTTAAGTATAATTACAAGCATTTCATAAGTGTCAAAGGCTTCTATTGACAATTACATGAAGTTAATGTAAAGAGTCAATATTTGCAGTGTTGACCCTTCTTTTTCCAAGACCTCTGCAATCCGCCCTGGCATGCTGTCAATTCACTTCTGGGCCACATCCTGACTGATGGCAGCCCATTCTTGCATAATCAATGCTTGGAGTTTGTCAGAATTTGTGGGTTTTTGTTTGTTCACCCGCCTCTTGACCACAAGTTCTCAATGGGATTAAGGTCTGGGGAGTTTCCTGGCCATGGACCCAAAACATCGATGTTTTGTTCACCGAGCCACTTAGTTATCACTTTTGCCTTATGGCAAGGTGCTCCATCATGCTGGAAAAGGCATTGTTCGTCACCAAACTGTTCCTGGATGTTTGGGAGAAGTTGCTCTCGGAGGATGTGTTGGTACCATTCTTTATTCATGGCTGTGTTCTTAGGCAAAATTGTGAGTGAGCCCACTTCCTCGGCTGAGAAGCAACCCCACACATGAATGGTCTCAGGATGCTTTACTGTTGGCGTGACACAGGACTGATGGTAGCGCTCACCTTGGCTTCTCCAGACAAGCTTTTTTCCGGATGGCCCAAACAATCAGAAAGGGGATGCATCAGAGAAAATTACTTTACCCCAGTCCTCAGCAGTCCAATCCCTGTACCTTTTGCAGAATATCAGTCTTTCCCTGATGTTTTTCCTGGAGAGAAGTGGCTTCTTTGCTGCACTTCTTGACACCAGGCCATCCTCCAAAAGTCTTCGCCTCACTGTGCGTGCAGATGCACTCACACCTGCCTGCTGCCATTCCTGAGCAAGATCTGTACTGGTGGTGCCCCGATCCCGCAGCTGAATCAACTTTAGGAGACGGTCCTGGCGCTTTGCTGGACTTTCTTGGGCGCCCTGAAGCCTTCTTCACAACAATTGAACCGCTCTCCTTGAAGTTCTCGATGATCCGATAAATGGTTGATTTAGGTGAAATCTTACTGGCAGCAATATCCTTGCCTGTGAAGCCCTTTTTGTGCAAAACAATGATGACGGCACATGTTTCCTTGCAGGTAACCATGGTTGACTGAGGAAGAACAATGATTCCAAGCACCACCCTCCTTTTAAAGCTTTCAGTCTGTTATTCGAACTCAATCAGCATGACAGAGTGATCGTCAGCCTTGTCCTCGTCAACACTCACACCTGTGTTAACGAGAGATTCACTGACATGATGTCAGCTGGTCCTTTTGTGGCAGGGCTGAAATGCAGTGGAAATGTTTTTGGGGGATTCAGTTCATTTGCATGGCAAAGAGGGACTTTGTAATTAATTGCAATTCATCTGACTCTTCATAACATTCTGGAGTATATGCAAATTGCCATCATATAAACTGAGGCAGCAGACTTTGTGAAAATTAATATTTGTGTCATTCTCAAAACCTTTGGCCACGACTGTACGTGTGTGTGCGTATGTCTCTTCACAGCCCCCGCTGTTCCATAAGATGGTAGGGCCTGTGACAGGGTGATACAATAGACAGCCAAGTGGGAATTTGCATTTTGTTATAAGGACAAAGCTTTTTGATAATGCACTTCACAACCAAAATGACTACTATACTGAACAAAAATATAAACGCAACATGTAAAGTGTTGGTCCCATGTTTCATGAGCTGAAATAAAAGATCCCAGAAATGTTCCATACGCATCAAAGATTATTTCTCTCAAATATTTTCAAAAATGTGTTTACATCAATGATAGTGAGCATTTCTCCTTTGCCAAAATAATCTATCCACCTGACTAATTGAACAGCATGATCATTACACAGGTGCACCTTGTGCCGGTGACAATAAAAGGCCTCTAAAATGTGAAGTTGTGTCACAACACAATGCCACATATGTCCCAAGTTTTGAGGGAGTGTTCAGTTAGTATGCTGACTGCAGGAATGTCCACCAGAGAATTTGGAAGTATGTCCAACCAGCCTCACAACCGCAGACCATGCCAGCACAGGACCTCCACATCCGGCTTCTTCACCTGTGGGATCGTCTGAGACCAGCCACCCGGACAGCTGATGAAACTGTGGAGTATTTCTGGTCAGAAATAAAGCTCCTTTGTGGGGGAAAAATTATTCTGATTTGGGAGCCAGGCCCAGCCAATGGGTGGGCCTATGCCCTCCCAGGCTCACCCATGGCTGCACCCCTGACCAGTCATGTGAAATCCATAGATTAGAGCCTAATTAATTAATTTCAATTGACTGATTTCCTTAAATGAACTGCAACTCAGTAAAATCATTGAAATTGCTGTATTTATATCTGCTTGGTTGTGTAATTAACCACCTAGTTTATCAAACCAGGTACTTTTTTAATACAACTTTTCACATAACATCCATTATTTAGTTTTGCCCTAGACAATACACGTGTATGAGCTTTGAACTGATTTGCAAATCCGACTTGCTAGCATTATCAAATGATAACGTTACATAACCATCAGTTTCTAGACAATACACAATAAACGTGTATTAGCTAGGACCTAACTACGTTGTAATGAGGTAGTTAGCTAACTAGTTATCTAGCTTGCTACACTGACGTTAGCTAGCCTGCCTCACTTTATCAAAAGATAACTTTATTGCTGGTTATCTAGGTAGCTAACGTCGTTAGCTAAGTTATACCAGAGGTCATTATTTTCAAGTATCTGGTTATACTCCCCACCACCAGTCGTTGCACACCAAGCTTGCGTTACTGGTGAAGACTTGATTTGTTGACATAATTGTAATCCAAACCCAACCTCAATAGCCCTTATGCACATTCCATGATCGAACGTTCTTAACACACTTCCTATCGGTGTGGCAATTTCCGGTCAGTCTAGTTGTTTTCGACAATATAACGTTACTACCACTATGTTGCAGTTTTTTACTAGGTGTTTTCAGGACTTGCCTCAAATTAATATTGATGATGTAATCAGCCCCCGAGACTCCAGCTAGCAAGAATGAAAAGCGGTTCAAGATGTATATAGGAAGCTACATAGACAACTATGAAGGTGAGTACCAAGTCAGATATACAGATACAGATATAAAGTTAGCTAGCTACAATCATTAGCTAGCTAATTTAACTTGTTGGGTTTTATTTCACTTATTAGATGTGATGCATTACCATTTACAGTAGATGTAGGCCTAAGTATGAATGGACTGTAATGCACTAAGAGGTTTATATTGTATTAACATAGATTGAGCAACATATAATAGACATGACTAACGGGAGGGGCTGGTAGAATGGAAGATGGCTGTAGCATAAAAACAGGCACTGTCCTTGAGTGTCTGACTCTCGGTTACACACACGAAGATAAGCTAGAAGACAACTATGCTTGGCAACAAAGATGCGTCTAGAGGCTGGGACCAGCCTGCACGCCAACGATAGGCTGGAGTAAGTCTAAACCACACCCAAGCCTCTACTATGACAGGCCCTCAGGGAGAGGGAACTACGTCTGTCAAGAAGTATTTAAGGAACTTATGTCATTTCAGTTCTCTGTTTTGCCCTGCGAGGTGTTACAGGGAGCCCGTATATACGAACCACCTATTTACCATTCAAGTGTTTGCATTAATTAAAGTACAAAGAAATCAGAAGTTACTATGTGCTGACTATTTTGGTCTGATACCAGATTCGAATTGACGCAACTTGACAAACTATAGCTAGCTAGTAACTTCGTAAAATGATGTAACATTGACAGAATCTACCTGAGAATGTGTGTATTTACGTTAGCTTGGTTAAATTATGATTGCTAGCTAAAAATAATTGTTATTCATGTCTTCTACACAGTATCTAACAAAGACACATTGACAGGGGAGATCACCGCGAGGGCTGCCTGCCACAGGTCTATGAGGAAGAGTGAAAAGCCGCACAGCATGAGAGTGGGGAAAGGTTATAGATAGCTACTCGGGACCTTGTTAAACATCTCCTGTGGGACACTGTCATCATGGTCAAAATGTGTTGGAGACAGTGTCAACGTTGAATCTTATCAATAGATATATATTAATGATGGGTTCCAATCCCAATTTAGAATTGCCCACTTAACAGGTTATTTGGTAAAGATCTGTTGATGCAGTGTTTGGGAATTGTGTTACGGAGACACAATCTAATCCTGTATAGTTAAATGAGCCCCTAGTTAAGAAGACTAGACACTACTATGTTTATTGTTATTTATGGGCCGCATCATTCTTGTTTCTCACTTCAGTCTTTCATCACACTTATCTTCACAGATGGTGTTAAAGCACTCCGTACCAGTGATCGTGGTCCAAAGCCACTGCTCCTGTGTTGCAGGAAGTGCTCTGTGCAATCATCTGGTGGCCCTTCTTTACCAGACAGCGCACTACTCTCAACTAAACATTCCTGCTGCACCACCAATTCACAGCTGCACAGACACAGAACAGTTTTGGCACAAGCTAAGAACACTTGTGAGTTTATCAATATCCATAAAGAAATGCACCTTAAAAGTATTCAGCCTATGTAACAGTAAATCCTGTTAATTAGGGTGTGAAGCCAGGTCCGGTTGATGGGATGGAGTTCCATAAACCTACTAACTCGTGTGCTGATGGAATAAGGTAAGTTGGAGGTTCCTAGAATGGAAACATTTTAGAAAACATTTTCTTGTGATTGTTTTTGTATCCAGATGATAAGCCTGAACAGTGGCGTCTTTACGATGTTGTCACGTTCGTTGTTAGAAATGGACCAAGGAGCAGCGTGAGTAGCGTTCCACATCTTTATTATATAAAGTGAAACTAAGCAAAATACAAAACAAACAATAAATGAATAAATAAACTGTGACTACAGAGATGCTACGTGCAATAGCTCAAAAACAAACAAACAATATCCCATAACCCACAGGTGGAAAAAAATTCTACTTAAGTATGATCCCCAATTAGAGACAACGATAACCAGCTGCCTCTAATTGGGAATCATATAAATCACCAACATAGAAAAATGAACCTAGAACCCCACATAGAAAATATAAACTAGAACAACCCCCCAGCCACGCCCTGACCTACTCTACCATAGAAATAAAAGCTTTCTATGGTCAGGACGTGACAGATGTAATGACAAATATTTGGGACAAAGACTGGGGGGGAAATATATACTGCTCAAAAAAATAAAGGGAACACTTAAACAACACAATGTAACTCCAAGTCAATCACACTTCTGTGAAATCAAACTGTCCACTTAGGAAGCAACACTGATTGACAAATTCCACATGCTGTTGTGCAAATGGAATAGACAACAGGTGGAAATTATAGGCAATAAGCAAGACACCCCCAATAAAGGAGTGGTTCTGCAGGTGGAGACCACAGACCACTTCTCAGTTCCTATGCTTCCTGGCTGATGTTTTGGTCACTTTTGAATGCTGGCGGTGCTTTCACTCTAGTGGTAGCATGAGACGGAGTCTACAACCCACACAAGTGGCTCAGGTAGTGCAGCTCATCCAGGATGGCACATCAATGCGAGCTGTGGCAAGAAGGTTTGCTGTGTCTGTCAGCGTAGTGTTCAGAGCATGGAGGCGCTACCAGGAGACAGGCCAGTACATCAGGAGACGTGGAGGAGGCCGTAGGAGGGCAACAACCCAGCAGCAGGACCGCTACCTCCGCCTTTGTGCAAGGAGGAGCAGGAGGAGCACTGCCAGAGCCCTGCAAAATGACCTCCAGCAGGCCACAAATGTGCATGTGTCTGCTCAAACGGTCAGAAACAGACTCCATGAGGGTGGTATGAGGGCACGACGTCCACAGGTGGGGGTTGTGCTTACAGCCCAACACCGTGCAGGACGTTTGGCATTTGCCAGAGAACACCAAGATTGGCAAATTCGCCACTGGCGCCCTGTGCTCTTCACAGATGAAAGCAGGTTCACACTGAGCACATGTGACAGATGTGACAGAGTCTGGAGACGCCGTGGAGAACGTTCTGCTGCCTGCAACATCCTCCAGCATGACCGGTTTGGCGGTGGGTCAGTCATGGTGTGGGATGGCATTTCTTTGGGGGGCCGCACAGACCTCCATGTGCTCGCCAGAGGTAGCCTAACTGCCATTAGGTACCGAGATGAGCTCCTCAGACCCCTTGTGAGACCATATGCTGGTGCGGTTGGCCCTGGGTTCCTCCTAATGCAAGACAATGCTAGACCTCATGTGGCTGGAGTGTGTCAGCAGTTCCTGCAAGAGGAAGGCATTGATGCTATGGACTGGCCCGCCCGTTCCCCAGACCTGAATCCAATTGAGCACATCTGGGACATCATGTCTCGCTCCATCCACCAACGCCACGTTGCACCACAGACTGTCCAGGAGTTGGCGGATGCTTTAGTCCAGGTCTGGGAGGAGATCCCTCAGGAGACCATCCACCACCTCATCAGGAGCATGCCCAGGCGTTGTAGGGAGGTCATACAGGCACGTGGAGGCCACACACACTACTGAGCCTCATTTTGACTTGTTTTAAGGACATTACATCAAAGTTGGATCCGCCTGTAGTGTGGTTTTCCACTTTAATTTTGAGTGTGACTCCAAATCCAGACCTCCATGGGTTGATAAATTGGATTTCCATTGATTATATTTGTGTGATTTTGTTGTCAGCACATTCAACTATGTAAAGAAAAAAGTATTTAATAAGATTATTTCTTTCATTCAGATCTAGGATGTGTTGTTTAAGTGTTCCCTTTATTTTTTTGAGCAGTGTATGATCTATAAATCTCTATATTTTAAATTATTTTATTTTAACTTTCGGGCTTGTGCTGTTTCTGGAAAAGTTACATGAGTCTTTGTCATAGTAATCTCTCCAACCTGATGTTAAGGTTTTAAAATGTTTTGCAGAAGTTCTCTCTTCAAAGCACTCAATGGATACATGCCTGACATGGACCTTCTCCGCATCTCAGAAACGTATGCCAACTTTTCTCCACTTACTGCCCCTCTTGTAACAACAATGGAAACCTACGAGATGTCACACAAATTCAAGGTTGCTACAAGGGAGCAGAGCAGCAGCCCAGAATGGCATAAGCTTAGGAAAATGAGAATAACATCCTCTCGTTTCTGAGGTTTGCCATGTCCAGGGAGAGACCTCAGCTGACTACCTAGCTGAGCAGATGTTCAAGGGATCTGGTATGCAGACCATGGAGATGAAGAGGGGGCTAGCCATGGAGCCATTGGCTGTACAGGAGTACTGCACACTGAAGAATGTTAACTTCTTTCCGTGTGGCTTCGTAGTGCACCCAGATGCTCCGTGGTTAGGATCCTCTCCAGATGGAATCATATTTGATCCCAGTGTGAGACCACACTTTGGACTCTTAGAGGTCAATTGCCCAAATGTACCAAGTTATGTTGACTGCCCTTACCTGAAGATACAGAATGGAGAGCTGAAGTTGAAGAGATCTCCTGCTTACTACTGGCAGGTGTAAGGTCAAATTTTTCTCACAGGTTGTAGCTGGTGTGACTGTCATCTGTGCACAGGAGGACATCCTAGTTGAAAGGATATAGAAAGATCTACAGTCCACTCCACCCCAGGGAATCGTTGGTCAACTTCTCCACACTTGTTCCTTGTGTGCCTTTGCAGGATTGTCTCCAATTTTCTGGAAGTGTCAGACTTGATTTCAGCTACTGTTAGCAATGAATGGTTTCCATTGTTTGACTGTGCTCTTGATCCATTGGAGTGTTATCATGAAGTCTGTCAAGTAGTGAACTTCTACATCACTCATCTTCAAGTTGTTCTTTAGAAAGGAGAAGTAATAGTTTCCTAATATCGCTCCTAGGAGTTCTAGTATGGGTAGTGATTATTTTCAATGGAACAACTCGTCTTTCTGAGATTAGACTAGGGCTGTTACAGTGACCGTATTGCCGCCACACCACGAGTCAAGACATCAGTCAAATTCCACGTGACTGTTTAGTCAGGGTAACCAGGCTTCTCCAAGCTCTGATGCTGCTGATGGTCATTAGTAGCCTACCAAACTTGCTAACTGCCTGGTACTCAGCACTTCATTGTCCCTCTAATCACTCTGACATCAATGTAAAAAGTATTGAAAATCTAATCAAACACTTCACGAGAGCCCATAAGCTCATGTTGCGCAACATTCCTATAGGCTATGCGTTTGGTTGAAAACAGAGTGATGGCCTCCATTAAAAAGAAGAACCCATCAGCTTTTTATAGGCTAGGCCAAGTATATTTATTCCTGAACTTTCCTAATATTAAGCGCAATGCTTGTGTTTACAACAGAAGTACAGCCTACCTGGTTGGTATGAAAATGAACCACAGGAAAAGCGTCCTCCATTCGCTATTTAAGTGCATAGATGACATGTATTTTTTTTCCTGTTTCGAGACAGGTGCATGATAACGGTCCATTATAAATATAGCCTTCCCTGTGGCTCAGTTGGTAGAGAATGGTGTGTGCAACGCCAGGGTTGTGGGTTCGATTCCCACGGTGGGCCAGTACAACAAAAATGCATGAAATGAAATGTATGCATTCATTACTGTAAGTCGCTCTGGATAAGAGTGTCTGCTAAATGACTAAAATGTAAAATAAATCATAACTAATTTAACAAATATTATTTAGTATGTCATCCTGGTTTGGAGCGAGTAGTCGCACTTCGCTTTACATTTCATTACAACGGTTTGATTTGTTTGATCTGAGCAATTTTTCTTAGCTAGCTACATAGCCGTCTTTGTATCAAAGATAATTGTGTAGTTTAGAGTAATTATCGAGGTTAGCTAGCCAGCTATTTTCGTCCTTCTAACGTAGTCAACACTGCTAGCTAGCCAACTAGCCAACTTCTACCGACTAGCAGCACTGTAGAAACTATTACATTACAACGGAACGACTTGATTAGTGTAGTGTTAGCTAGCTACATAGTTGTCTTTGCTGTCTTTGTATCTAAGATAATTGTGTAGTTTAGAGTAATTATCGAGGTTAGCTAGCCAGCTATTTTCATCGCCGCGCCACCGTTCTCCTACCTGGTCAACAACTGCTAGCTAGCTAGTCAACTTCTACCGACTAGCAGCACTGTAGAAACTAATACATTACAACGGAACGATTTGATTAGTGTAGTGTTAGCTAGCTACATAGTTGTCTTTGCTGTCTTTGTATCTAAGATAATTGTGTAGTTTAGAGTAATTATCGAGGTTAGCTAGCCAGCTATTTTCGTCGCCGCGCCACCGTTCTCCTACCTGGTCAACAACTGCTAGCTAGCTAGTCAACTTCTACCGACTAGCAGCACTGTAGAAACTAATAATACATTACAACGGAACGATTTGATTAGTGTAGTGTTAGCTAGCTACATAGTTGTCTTTGCTGTCTTTGTATCTAAGATAATTGTGTAGTTTAGAGTAATTATTGAGGTTACCTAGCCAGCTACACTTTCAAACAAAGTCAACAACGCAGCCACTGCTAGCTAGCCTACTTCACCAGCCAGCAGTACTGTATCATTTTAATCATTTTAGTCAATAAGATTTTTGCAACGTAAGCATAACTTTCTGAACATTCGAGACGTGTAGTCCACTTGTCATTCCAATCTCCTTTGCATTAGCGTAGCCTCTTCTGTAGCCTGTCAACTATGTGTCTGTCTATCCCTGTTCTCTCCTCTCTGCACAGGCCATACAAACGCTTCACATCGAGTGGCCGCTGCCACTCTAACCTGGTGGTCCCAGCGCGCACGGCCCACGTGGAGTTCCAGGTCTCCGGCAGCCTCTGGAACTGCCGATCTGCGGCCAACAAGGCAGAGTTCATCTCAGCCTATGCTTCCCTCCAGTCCCTCGACTTCTTGGCACTGACGGAAACATGGATTACCACAGATAACACTGCTACTCCTACTGCTCTCTCCTCGTCTGCCCACGTGTTCTCGCACACCCCGAGAGCTTCTGGTCAGCGGGGTGGTGGCACTGGGATCCTCATCTCTCCCAAGTGGACATTCTCTCTTTCTCCCCTGACCCATCTGTCTATCGCCTCCTTTGAATTCCATGCTGTCACAGTTACCAGCCCTTTCAAGCTTAACATCCTTATCATTTATCGCCCTCCAGGTTCCCTTGGAGAGTTCATCAATGAGCTTGACGCCTTGATAAGTTCCTTTCCTGAGGATGGCTCACCTCTCACAGTTCTGGGGGACTTTAACCTCCCCACGTCTACCTTTGACTCATTCCTCTCTGCCTCCTTCTTTCCACTCCTCTCCTCTTTTGACCTCACCCTCTCACCTTCCCCCCTACTCACAAGGCAGGCAATAACCTTGACCTCATCTTTACTAGATGCTGTTCTTCCACTAATCTCATTGCAACTGCTGCCTTTGATACTGTGAACCATCAGATCCTCCTCTCCCCCCTCTCCGAGTTGGGCATCTCCGGCGCGGCCCACGCTTGGATTGCGTCCTACCTGACAGGTCGCGTGGCGAGAATCTGTCTCCGCACCACGTGCTCTCACCACTGGTGTCCCCCAGGGCTCTGTTCTAGGCCCTCTCCTATTCTCGCTATACACCAAGTCACTTGGCTCTGTCATATCCTCACATGGTCTCTCCTATCATTGCTATTCAGACGACACACAATTAATCTTCTCCTTTCCCCCTTCTGATAACCAGGTGGCGAATCGCATCTCTGCATGTCTGGCAGACATATCAGTGTGGATGACGGATCACCACCTCAAGCTGAACCTCGGCAAGACGGAGCTGCTCTTCCTCCCGGGGAAGGACTGCCCTTTCCATGATCTCGCCATCACTGTTGACAACTCCATTGTGTCCTCCTCCCAGAGTGCTAAGAACCTTGACATGATCCTGGACAACACCCTGTCGTTCTCAACTAACATCAAGGCGGTGACCCGTTCCTGTAGGTTCATGCTCTACAACATTCGCAGAGTACGACCCTGCCTCACACAGGAAGCGGCGCAGGTCCTAATCCAGGCACTTGTCATCTCCCGTCTGGATTACTGCAACTCGCTGTTGGCTGGGCTCCCTGCCTGTGCCATTAAACCCCTATAACTCATCCAGAACGCCGCAGCCTGTCTGGTGTTCAACCTTCCCAAGTTCTCTCACGTCACCCCGCTCCTCCGCTCTCTCCACTGGCTTCCAGTTGAAGCTCGCATCCGCTACAAGACCATGGTGCTTGCCTACGGAGCTGTGAGGGGAACGGCACCTCCGTACCTTCAGGCTCTGATCAGGCCCTACACCAAAACAAAGGCACTGCGTTCATCCACCTCTGGCCTGCTCGCCTCCCTACCTCTGAGGAAGCACAGTTCCCGCTCAGCCCAGTCAAAACTGTTCGCTGCTCTGGCACCCCAATGGTGGAACAAACTCCCTCACGACGCCAGGACAGCGGAGTCAATCACCACCTTCCGGAGACACCTGAAACCCCACCTCTTTAAGGAATACCTAGGATAGGATAAAGTAATCCTTCTAACCCCCCCCCCTTTAAAAGATTTAGATGCACTATTGTAAAGTGGTTGTTCCACTGGATATCATAATGGTGAATGCACCAATTTGTAAGTCGCTCTGGATAAGAGCGTCTGCTAAATGACTTAAATGTAAATGTAGTATATGTAAAGACAAGATTAAATCAAGAATAGTCTGATGGGTGACAATGTTAGCCTATCACTTGTGAATGATATATTGTCACTTGTGAATGTTGCCCAGCTTGTGTACAGTAAGGCAAAAAACAGCGCATGTCTTTTGTTTGCAACTTTTTCAGGCTACACCTCATGTAGCCTAGCCCATAGGCCTATCTGTTTTGATAAGGTTTGTATCATAACTAAAGTGGGCAAATAACCTCTTAAAATTAAGTACATTAATACGATTTACAATGGGTGTAGTGCCTAACTGGCATACATACGCAGCGCGTGAGTTTCAAGTTTGGGGAAGATCATTTTTACCATATAAATGCACATTTTTATAATAAATGCATAATCGCATTTGCAGTCACTTTTGAGAATGGTGTCTTCCCACGAATTGATTGCATGTTGGAACATTTGCACTTACTGCCATGTACGCATTTCCAAGCTTATAACATGAAGAAATAGCCTAATAGTTTATCAACATTTTAAGCTAAACATTCTGATGATCTGTTGCATCAGCCTCACTGCTTAAATATTATTTTTTATGCTAATGGTTGTATTAAATGTGGGATCTATCGCATCCCACAACTGTCCCAACTATGTTTGGAATATTTATTTCTCGACACACAAACTTTTGTACTATGGGGGATAATAGATTGACATAGGCTAGTGCTTTTGCTGTTTGTTAGGCCTACTCATCTTGTTGGCTGACGAAAACTAAATGTGGACATATCTTCAATATGCGTTTAGGAATTGGATAAGGACACACACACACTTGCATCCCCGATGTGTCTGTCTTCACTTGTAGACTGTGAGAAAGACCCAATCACATGATGGCATTGGCTAATAAGAATTTAGATATCTGAGAGAGCCATATGAGTGAGAGGTGCTTCGGAGCACTCAGCTGGCAGAAGGGAATTATAATGATTATGTTCAGCCCAAGGGCACAATGGCCACTGGCCGCAAAGGCATGGATTTCTTTTAGGAGGCATTACGGCCACACAAACGGGAAGTCCCCGGAAAATTCGAGGCATTATCAAGTGCGTGTCAAATTGTGAATGAGAGACTGATGAAGTGTGTGCAGCCTGCACACAAAAAACAAAGCAGAGCTCATGCGTTTCATGCGACTTTGTGCATATCATAATTGTTTGCATCAAGCAGCCTTAGAATGTATTAAAAATCTAAACACATAAGCCAAAGTTTGCATCACAACTAAAGTTGCATAAATAACTATAAATTAAGCATATATGAGGACCTGTTTCTTTGATAACCGCTCAACACTTTCTAGCTGCATGTGCACGCACCCTCAAATCGTTTGGAGAAAATATCCTTTCTATTTTATTCAGCTATGTTCAATTGTATTCTTCATACTATAAAATAATGCCACGGAATTCTAAGCAAATCTTGTCTGTTAAATGAACTAGTGTAGCCCACAGCCATATGGCATAGACAGATCAGGGCCTAACATAAGGACAACTCAGAGTATGCTATTCTTTTCTTCTGAAATAGACTACATTTTTTTTCATATCATCACCTGTCTAAAATAAATAATGGATTTATTGTGATGGTGTAGGCTATATTACATGGATTTATTAGACTTTTTAAAGCGTTAAATGTAGATGTCCATTGGCATGTAGACTCTATTGGCTCCAAAAATGTAGAATCCATTGGCTCCACCTAGTGAATAAATCTTGTGGAATGTCTTCGTCCCATGACAGGCCCTGTTGCCACATATCTTGTTTGATATTACTGTCGGAGCTAGAAGCACAAGCATTTCGCTACACCCGCAACAACATCTGCTAATCACGTGTATGTGACCAATAAAATTTGATTTAGTAAAAGATTTGTCATATCACATTTAATGTGCATTACCTTTTATTGTGTCATAAACACAATTTACCAGTCATGATGTTTTCATCTGATTATCAAACAATCACTTCAAAAAGGCACTCCTCCTGTTGTCGACCCTCGCATGTTCCTCCACTCACAAAATAATTCCAATATCCAATGAACTGTTTACCTGTAATTTGATGAATGGAAAGACATCTGTTAAAAAACACATACTTGTATTGTAATGACCTTCATCGATTGTCATAGTCCACCACAGTATGAGTCAAAATATCCATAAAACCTAGCGGTCAAACACAGAAATAGTTTTTCCACCATAACATTTTATCCATTGTGGATTTTAGAAACGCTTCAACGTTGACGTTTTGAATACCGTGTAAACCGCTCTTGGACAAGGTGACTTGTATCCCCCCCCCCAAAAAAAAATATATGAAATGCTAATTAGATGCTAATGTACTATTATACAGAACTACAAATGTTTCAAGCTTCGTCACTCACCAGGGCCATGATGATCTGGATGAGACTGCCGAATCGAGCCAAAGGTAAGAATCTCTTAACTATCTAATGTTAGATAAATGTAGTAATTAATACATTGGCAGAAGTTGTTTAAATTGACAATTCTGTGAACTGTCTTGGGGAAGTTTTAAATGGAAAATGCCTGTTATCTAACCAGCTAGCAACAGCCTGGCTAGATTAGCCGTCTAATTTGTCTAGCCATTTAAATGCATGAGAAGCTTGCTAGTTAACTAGTTAGCTAGCTTAGATGGTGAAGGTAGGGTTAGGTGTTCTTGATTGTGTTTGTGGGTGTAGCCTACTTCATGTACTACTTGACTTGTAGCTACCCTAACTGGCTGTATTATTTTAGTCTGACTTTTTGAGAGGTTTCATAGATGGACTGATTAGCATATACAGGTATTTGAAAATAGCCATGGGAAGGTTTTTCAATACAGTCAATACCTTTGAAACTTTTTTTTGTTTTAGTTTTTGCAATATATTTAAATATGTACCAGCAGTTTACTAGGACAAAAAGCAGATTGCGTTCTTCATTTCACCCGCCACATTATGAAGCTTACCAATGTTCCCCAGAACAATTGAGCCATTCACATGTTTGTTTGATTGTAAATAGCACAATGGGAGAAAGCGGGAGCAGGTAAGTCCAGCTGTGTATTGACATGGGTCGTGTTTTATATTGAAAGTCAAGGTTTTTTTTCCTTCAATAGAGTGATCAGGGATTTGCAACTATAGTTTTCCTTCACAGAAAATACATTAGTGTAACACATTCAGCAGAAAATAGCTTCATTTTAATCAGATTACAACAGAAATGCAACGCTATTTGGCTGGCAGCCACAGAAGTAAATGAACTTACAATGAAAAAGCAAGGTATTTTTTGCAAAAAACCTTGCATGGCTATCATATTTCTAATGTTTATCATAGAAAGAATGCAGCCAGCTACATTTCCTGATGTTTTGCTTAAAGTTAATCTTGAATTTTCTCCACTAAGTGGAGAAAAAAGCTACACATCAGTCAGAGCGCTGTCTGATGATAGACTGCCCATTCCTGAATTATCATGTGAGTGGAGATTGCAAAATTAATCTGATGCTGAGCAGAAATAAGAAGCATTTTAAATCTGTGTTTACAAAACAAAGCAAGAGATTTCTTACATGTTTCTTTTTTTTCTACGTGAAAAACAAACACTTTTGCGTTAACTAGCAAGTTAAACTTAGGGGCCGTGTTATCTAAGTATGTACTGAATTAATAAGGGGACAGGGCATCATACTGTGTAAGCTCTGTGCCGTGTTTGAGAAGCCAAAGTTATCTTTTGATTTCCTTGTACACATACTGCTTCAGAGCAGAAAAGCATGTGTCAACTTATTTCTCTCTCCACATTTTGTTGCGTTACAGCCTTTTTCTAAAATGGATTAACCTCTCTAGGGGGTGTGGGATGGTAGCGTTCCACCTGGCCAACATCCAGTGAAATTGCAGAGCGCAAAATTCTGAAAATACTAAATTCAAGTATTTAACATTCTTGAAAATATATGTGTTGTACATCAAAATAAAGCTTAACTTCTTGTTAATCCAGCCGCCATGTCAGATTTCAAAAAGGCTTTATGGCGAAAGTAAACCATGCGATTATCTGAAGACAGCGCTCAGCACACAAAACATTACGTACAGTTACCAGCCAAGTAGATTAGTCACGAAAGTCAGAAATAGCAATAAAATTAATCACTTACATTTGATGATCTTCGTATGGTTGCACTCACAAGATTCCGTGTTACACAATAAATGTTCGTTTTGTTCGATAAAGTCCCTCTTTATATCCATATTTGTTCAGTAATCAAATGGCTCAAATGCAGTCACAAGAGGCAGACGGAAATTCCAAATAGTATCCGTAAAGATCGTAGAAACATGTCAAACGAAGTTTATAATCAATCCTCAGGTTGTTTTTAGCCTAAATAATTGATAATATTTCAACCGGACAAAAGCTTTGTCAATATAAAATGGAAAACAAGAAAGGCGTGCTCTCGGTCGCTCTGAGGACATCCCAGGGTCCACTCACTCAGTGTTGTCATTCTCCCTAATTTTTCAGAATAAAAGCCTGAAACAATGTCTAAAGACTGTTCACAACTAGTGGAAGCCATAGTGAACGGAATCTGGGTCCTATCCCTTTAAATGGTGGATAGGCTTTCATTGGAAAAACAGCCATTTCAAAGTAATGGCACTTCTTGGATGGATTTTCCTCAGGTTTTCGCCTGCCATTTCAGTTCTGTTACACTCAAAGACATTATTTGAACAGTTTTAGAAACTTTAGAGTGTTTTCTATCCAAATCTACCAATTATATGCACGCTTTTTTTTGGGCACGCTTTTCATCCGGAGGTGAAAAGTGCCCCCTACCCTAATGAAGTTAAATTGATTTTCTTCATCAATCTACACACAAAGCAAAAACAGGTTTATAAAAATAAATAACAGATACCTAATTGACATAAATATTCAGACCCTTTGCTATGAGGCTTGAAAAGGAGATCAGGTGCATCCTGCTTCCATTGATCATTCTTGGGATTTTTCTACAACTTGATTGGAGTCCACGATGGTAAATTCAATTGATTGGACATGATTTGGAAAGGCACACACCTGTCTATTTAAGGTCCCACAATTGAAAGTGCATGTCAGAGCAAAAACGAATGAGGTCGAAGGAATTGTCCGAAGAGGTCCGGGACAGGATTGTGTCGAGGCACAGATCTGGCGAAGGGTACCTAAACATTTCTGCTGCATTGAAGGTCCCCAAGAACACAATGGAAGAAGTTTGAAACCACCAAGACTCTTCCTAGAGCTGGCCGCCCGACCAAACCAAGCAATTGGGGAGAAAGGCCTTGGTCAGGGAGGTGACCAAGAACCTGATGGTCACTCTGACAGAGCTCCAGAGTTCCTCTGTGGAGATGGGAGAACCTTCCAGAAGGACAACAATCTCTGCAGCACTGCACCATTCAGGCATTTATTGTATAGTGTCCAGACGGAAGCCACTCCTCAGTAAAAGACATGACATCCCGCTTGGACTTTGCCAAAAGGCACTTAAAGGGACTCTCAGACCATGAGAAACAAGATTTTCTGGTCTGATGAAACCAAGATTGAACTCTTTGGCCTGAATGCCAAGCGTCATGTCTTGAGGAAATCTGGCACCATCCCTACGGTGAAGCATGGTGGCAGCATCATGCTGTGGGGATGTTTTTCAGCAGCAGGGACTGGGAGACTAGTCAGGATCGAGGGAAAGATAAACAGACTACAGAGATCCTTGATGAAAACCTACTCCAGAGTGCTCAGGACCTCAGACTGGGGCCAAGGTTCACCTTCCAACAGGACAACAACCCTAAGCACACAACCAAATACGACGCAGGAGTCTCTGAAATGTCCTTGAGTGGCCCAGCCAGAGCCTGGACTTGAACCCGATCGAACATCTCTGGAGAAACCTGAACATAGCTGTGCAGCGACGCTCCCTATCCAACCTGACAGCGATTGAGAGGATCTGCAGAGAAGAATGTGAGAAACTCTAAATACAGGTGTGCCAACATTGTAGTGTAAGAATGTTTATTTTTCCACCCTTTTTTTATAAATTTGCATTTCTAAAAACCTGTTTTTGCTTTGTCATTATGTTAGGTATTGTGTGTAGATCGAGGGGGGAAACTATTTAATCAATTTAAGAATAAGGCTAAAGTAAGAATTATGGAAAAGGTCAAGGGGTCTGAATACTTCCGATTGCAATGTATATACACTGAACAATAACGAAAACGTAACATGCGACAATTAACAATTTTACTGAGTTAAAGTTCATATAATGAAATCAGTAAATTGAAATAAATTCATTAGACCTATGACCATGACTGCGTGGCCAAACACGACTCCAACACCATTATTAAGTTTGCTGACGACAACATTGGTAGGCCTGATCACCAACAACGATGAGACGGCCTATAGGGAGGGGCTCAGAGAACTGGCAGTGTGGTGCCAGGACAACAACCTCTCCCTCAATGTGAGCAAGACAAAGGAGCTGATCGTGGACTACAGGAAAAGGCGGGCCGAACAGGCCCCCTTTAACATCGACAGGGCTGTAGTGGAGCGGGTCGAGAGTTAAGGACCTTGGTGTCCACATCACCAACGAACTATCATGGTCCAAACATATCAAGACAGTCGTGAAGAGGGCACGACAATACCTTTTCCTCCTCAGGAGGCTGAAGGGATTTGGTGTGGGTCCCCAGATCCTCAAGGGGTTCTACAGCAGCACCATCGAGAGCATCCTGGCCAGCAGTATCACCGCCTGGTATGGCAACTACTCGGCATCTGACCGTAAGGCGCTACAGAGGGAAGTGCGAGTGGCCCAAGCTTCCTGCCATCCAGGACCTATACAATAGGCGGTGTCAGAGGAAGGCCCGTGAGGTTGTTGGAGACTCCAGTCACACAAGTTATAGACTGTTTTCTCTGCTCCGCACGGCAAGCGGTAACGGAGCGCCAAGTTTAGGACCGGTAGGCTCCTTGGCAGCTTCTGCCCCCTTAGCCATAGGACTGCTGAACAATTCATAGTCACCTACGGACAATTTGCATTGAACCCCCCTCCCTTTTGTACACTCGCTGTTTGTTTTTTACCTATGCATAGTCACCTACATGTACAGATTACCTCAATTAGCCTGTACCCCTGCACACTGACTCGGTACCGGTGCCCCCTGTATATAGCCTCGTTATTGTTATTCTTATTGTGTTACTTTTATTATTACTTTTTATTTTAGTCTACTTCGTAAATATTTTCTACTTAAACTGCACTGTTGGTTGAGGGCTTGTAAGTAAGCATTTCGTGGTAAAGTCTACAATTGTTGTATTCGGCGCATGTGACAAATAAAATTTGATTTCACAGACATGGGAGCCAGGCCCACACACTGGAGAGCTAGGCCCAGCCAATCAGAATGAGTTTTTCTCCACAAAAGGGGTTTATTACAGACAGAAATACTCCTCAGTTTCATCAGCTATCCAGGTGGCTGGTCTCAGACGATCCCACAGGTGAAGAAGCCGGACGTGGAGGTCCTGGGCTGGCATGGTTACATCTGGTATGTGGTTGTGAGGCCAGTTGGACATACTGCCAAATTCTCTAAAAACATTGGAGGAGTCTTATGGTAGAGAAATTAACATGCAATAGCTCTGGTGGATATTCCTGCAGTCAAAATGCCAATTGCACGCTCCCTCAACTTGAGACATCTGTGGCAATGTGTTGTGACAAAACTGCACATTTTAGACTGGCCTTTTATTGTCCCCAGCAAACGGTGTACCTGTGTAATCATGCTGTTTAATGCCACACCTGTCAGGTGGATGGATTATCTTGGCAAAGAAGAAATGCTCACTAACAGGGATGTAAATATATTTGATCACAAAATTGGAGAGCAATTAGCTTTTTTTGTGTATTGAACATTTCTGGGATGTTTTATTTCAGCTCATTTTTATTTAACTAGGCAAGTTAGTTAAGAACAAATTCTTATTTATAATGACGGCCTACCGGGGAACTCCGGGGCAGAACAACAGATTTTTACCTTGTCAGCTCGGGGATTCGATCCAGCAACCTTTCGGTTTCTGGCCCATGGGACCAACACTTTACATGTTGCATTTATACTTTTGAGAGATAGATAGATCTCACACACATGGTCAAAAGTTTTATACACCTACTCATTCAAGGGTTTTTCTTTATTTTTACTATATTGTAGAATAGCGAAGACATCAAACCTATGGAATCATGTAGTAACCAGAAGTGTTAAATCAAAATATTTTACATTTGAGATTCTTCAAATGACAGCTTTGCACACTCTTGGCATTCTCTCAACCAGCTTCATGAGGTAGTCACCTGGAATGCATTTCAATTAACAGGTCTGTCTTGTTAAAAGTTACATTTGTGGAATTTCAGTTGTGTTGTGACAAGGTAGGGGGGGTATACAGAAGATAGCCCTATTTGGTAAAAGACCAAGTCCATATTATGGCAAGAACAGCTCAAATAAGCAAAGAGAAATGACAGTCCATCATTACCTTAAGACATGAAGGTCAGTCAATACGGAAAATTCAAGAACTTTGAAAGTTTCAAGTGCAGTCACAAAAAACATCTAGCACTATGATGAAACTGGCTGTCATATGGACTGCCACAGGAATGGAAGACCCAGAGTTACCTCTGCTGCAGAGAATAAGTTCATTAGAGATACCAGCCTCAGAAATTGCAGCCCAAATAAATGCTTCAGAGTTCAAGTAACAGACACATCTGAACAGTTGATGTTGAGAGGTGAATCAGGCCTTCATGGTCGAATTGCCGCAAAGAAACCACTACTAAAGAACACCAATAAAAAGAAGAGACTTGCTTGGGCCAAGAAACACGAGCAATGGACATTGGACTGGTGGAAATTTGTCCTTCGGTCTGTAGTCCAAATTGGAGATTTATGGTTCCAACCGCTACGTCTTTGTGAGACGGGGTGTGGGTGAACGGATGATCTCCGCGTGTATATTTCCTGCCGTAAAGCATGGAGGAGGTGGTGTTATGGTGTGGGGATGCTTTGCTGGGGACACTGTCTGTGATTTATTTAGAATTCAAGGCACACTTAACCAGCATGGCTACCACAGCATTCTGCAGCGATACGCTTAGTGGGACTATAATTTGTTTTTCAACAGGACAATGACCAAACACACCTCCAGGCTGTGTGAGGGCTATTTCACCAAGAATTAGAGCGATGGAGTGCTGCATCAGATGACCTGTCCTCCACAATCCCCCGATCTCAACCAAATTGAGATGGTTTGTATTTATTATGGATCCCCATTAGCTGCTGCTGCTGCAGCTAATAGGGAAAGAACACCACTTGTTAGCTGCTTTTCCTTCACTCTGCGGTCCGTTGAGTCGGAATGCAGTGTGAAGGAAAAGCAGCCAACAAGTGTTCAGCATATGTGGGAACTCCTTCAAGACTGTTGGAAAAGCATTCCAGGTGAAGCTGGTTCAGAGAATGCCAAGAGTGTGCAAAGTTGTCACCAAGGCAAAGGGTGGCTATTTGAAGAATCTAAAATATATTTTGATTTGTTTAACAGTTTTGGTTACTACATGATTCCATATGTGTTATTTCATAGTTTATGTCTTCTATTATTCTACAACGTAGAAAATTGTAAACATAAAGAAAAACCCTTGAATGAGGTGTCCTAAAACCTTTGACCGGTAGTGTATACACACACAACTTTGAGCACAACGTTGCAATCAGTTTATTTTCATTTGTGCTCGTTAGCATATTTAGCTAGCATCCTCTATGGAAATTCACTATTACTTGGGCAAATTTTGCTAGCATTCTGGTAACCGATGCCCAATGGTATTTTCTTTTTTTTAATGGCGCCCCCTTGTGTATTAAGCCGGTAATACCGTAAATCCCGAGATGAGAGGACGGTATGAAAATCTGGAAACTGCCCAACCTTAGTCCTCAATGCTTAAATTGTATTTTCTATGGCTCAATTTTTGAAAATGCTGTGATCACTGCGTCTTTAATGTTGTGATTCACAGACACACGATGACCACAATTTAAAAGCTGCAACTGAGACGGAATTACATCGAGGGACACACGCTGAGACGAGTATGACTGGACATGGGCCGGACATGGGCCGCACCCCATTTTATGTTTATTCCATGGCCAACCATCTTCTAGCTACCCCTTACTCCACACTGCCTTTTCTGCCCTATGGTCCCTCAACTTCAGACACTTTACGGCCTAGGAACAGTGGGTTAAACTGCCTTGTTCAGGGGCAAAACGATAGCTTTTTACCTTGTCAACTCAGGGATTCGATCTAGCAACCTTTCTGTTATTGGCCCAACGCTCTAACCACGAAGCTACCTTCCGCCCCAAATGTTAAAGGTGCACCATACAGAAATCTCCCTGCCATTTCCTGGTTGCTAAAATTCAAATAGTTTGCCTAATTTCAGTTTGTGACAAAACAAGCAAGTATGGTGTTGAGCCCTCAAACTCAACTCTGGACATCGAAGCCAGTTCCACTGAATTTTTTCCATTGTTCCCCTCTAATCAGGGACTGATTTAGACCTGTGACACTAGGTGTGTGCAATTAATTATCAGGTAGAACAGAAAACCAGCAGGCTCTGGACCTCATAGGGTAAACTGACTACCCCTGGTGTAGAGAATCATTGTACCTTCTAAACCACTGAAATATATTTTCCATACCACTTCTTAGACTTGCTTTCAATGAGAATGACAGAAACCTGCTCCTTTTTCTCTCTATTCTGGACGTCACAGACGACCAATTCTTATAGCTTTTAGCCATACCCATTCTTCTCTGCTCCTCTGGGGATGTAGAGGTGAATCCAGGCCCTGCAGTGCCTGGCTCCACTCCTACTCCCCAGGCGCTCTCTTTTGATGACTTCTGTAACCGTAATAGCCTTGGTTTCATGCATGTTAACATTAGAAGCCTCCTCCCTAAGTTTGTTTTATTCACTGCTTTAGCACAATCTGCCAACCCGGATGTCCTAGCTGTGTCTGAATCTTGGCTTAGGAAGTCCACCAAAAACTCTGAAATCTTCATCCCTAACTACAATGTTTTCAGACAAGATAGAACGACCAAAGGGGGCGGTGTTGCAATCTACTGCAGAGATAGCCTGCAGAGTTCTGTCCTGCTATCCAGGTCTGTACCCAAACAATTTGAACTTCTACTTTTAAAAATCCACCTCTCCAAAAACAAGTCTCTCACCGTTGCCGCCTGCTATAGACCCCCCTCGGCCCCTAGCTGTGCTCTGGACACCATATGTGAACTGATTGCCCCCCATCTATATTCAGAGCTCGTGCTACTAGGTGACCTAAACTGGGACATGCTTAACACCCCAGCCATCCTACAATCCAAGCTTGATGCCCTCAATCTCACACAAATTATTAATGAACCCACCAGGTACAACCCCAAAGCCGCAAACACTGGCACCCTCATAGATATCATCCTAACCAACGTGCCCTCTAAATACACCTCTGCTGTTTTCAACCAAGATCTCAGCGATCACTGCCTCATTGCCTGCACCCGTAATGGGTCAGCGGTCAAACGACCTCCACTCATCACTGTCAAACGCTCCCTGAAACATTTCAACGAGCAAGCCTTTCTAATCGACCTGGCCCTGGTATCCTGGAAGGATATTGACCTCATCCCGTCAGTAGAGGATGCCTGGTTCTTTTTTTTGAATGCCTTCCTCACCATCTTAAATAAGCATGCCCCTTTCAAGAAATTTAGAACCAGGAACAGATATAGCCCTTGGTTCTCCCCAGACCTGACTGCCCTTAACCAACACAAAAATATCCTGTGGCGTTCTGCATTAGCATCGAACTGCCCCCGCGATATGCAACTTTTCAGGGAAGTTAGAAACCAATACACTCAGGCAGTTAGAAACGCCAAGGCTAGCTTTTTCAAACAGAAATTTGCTTCCTGCAACTCAAACTCTAAAAAGTTCTGGGACATTGTAAAGTCCATGGAGAATAAGAACACCTCCTCCCAACTGCCCACTGCACTGAGGATAGGAAACTCTGTCACCACCGATAAGCCCACTATAATTGAGAATTTCAATAAGCATTTTTCTACGGCTGGCCATGCTTTCCACCTAACTACCCCTACTGCATTCAACAGCACTGCACCCCCCCACAGCTACTCGCCCAAGCCTCCCCCATTTCTCCTTCTCCCAAATCCAGTCAGCTGATGTTCTGAAAGAGCTGCAAAATCTGGACCCCTACAAATCAGCTGGGCTTGACAATCTGGACCCTTTCTTTCTAAAATTATCTGCCGAAATTATTGCAACCCCTATTACTAGCCTGTTCAACCTCTCTTTCGTGTCGTCTGAGATTCCCATAGATTGGAAAGCAGCTGCTGTCATCCCCCTCTTCAAAGGAGGTGACACTCTTGACCCAAATTGCTACAGACCTATATCCATCCTACCCTGCCTTTCTAAGGTCTTCGAAAGCCAAGTCAACAAACAGATTACCGACCATTTCGAATCCCACCGCACCCTCTCCGCTATGCAATCTGGTTTCAGAGCTGGTCATGGGTGCACCTCAGCCACGCTCAATGTCCTAAACGACATCGTAACCGCCATCGATAAGAAACAATACTGTGCTGCCGTATTCATTGACCAGGCCAAAGCTTTTGACTCTGTTAATCACCACATCCTCATCGGCAGACTCAGTAGCCTTGGTTTCTCAAACGATTGCGTCGCCTGGTTCACCAACTACTTCTCTGATAGAGTTCAATGTGTCAAATCGGAGGGCCTGCTGTCCGGACCTCTGGCAGTCTCTATGGGGGTACCACAGGGTTCAATTCTTGGGCCAACTCTTTTCTCTGTATACATCAATGATGACGCTCTTGCTGCTGGTGAATCTCTGATCCACCTCTACGCAGACGACACCATTCTGTATACTTCTGGCCCTTCTTAGGACACTGTGTTAACAACCCTCCAGACGAGCTTCAATGCCATACAACTCTCCTTCCGTGGTCTCCAACTGCTCCTAAATACAAGTAAAACTAAAAGCATGCTCTTCAACCGATCGCTGCCTGCACCTGCCCGCCTGTCCAGCATCACTTCTCTGGACGGGTCTGACTTGGACAACTACAAAGACCTAGGTGTCTGGTTAGACTGTAAACTCTCCTTCCAGACACACATCAATCATCTCCAATCCAAAGGTAAATCTAGAATTGGCTTCCTATTTCACAACAAAGCATCCTTCACTCATGCTGCCAAACATACCCTCGTAAAACTGACCATCCTTCCAATCCTCGACTTCGGCGATGTCATTTACAAAATAGCCTCCAATACCCTACTCAACAAGCTGGATGCAGTCTATCACAGTGCCATCCGTTTTGTCACCAAAGCCCCATATACTACCCACCACTGCGACCTGTACGCTCTCGTTGGCTGGCCTTCGCTTCATAATCGTCGCCAAACACATTGGCTCCAGGTCATCTACAAGACCCTGCTAAGTAAAGTCCCCCCTTATCTCCGCTCACTGGTCACCATAGCAGCACCCACCTGTAGCACACGCTCCATCAGGTATATCTCTCTGGTCACCCCTAAAGCCAACTCCTCCTTTGGTCGTCTCTCCTTCCAGTTCTCTGCTGCCAATGACTGGAACGAACTACAAAAATCTCTGAAACTGGAAACACTTATCTCCCTCACTAGCTTTAAGCACCAGCTATCAGAGCAGCTCCCAGATCACTGCACCTGTACATAGCCCATCTATAATTTAGCCCAAACTACTACCTCTTCCCCTACTGTATTTATTTATTTTGCTCCTTTGCACCTTACCAGGTCGCAATTGTAAATGAGAACTTGTTCTCAACTTGCCTACCTGGTTAAATAAAAAATCTATAACCCACATTTATATGCGAATTTGGTTCGCTTTAATTATGATCGGCCTACACCCAATATTTATTTTGCTGGGATGCCATACCAGACCCCTGGTATAACCACTACAAAGATGATGCTTGCTAGTTAGCCTCTTCCATAGACTTGTAAACTCACAATGGCTGCCTGGTATTGTGATGCAATCATTTCTATGGTCATTTGGAATGTTCTATCAACTGATGCTGGATTGCCATGGTAATGTACAATGTGTATCATGCAATGGAATGTATTTGTTGTAACGTCAGTTGAATTGAGTCACAGCTTGAAGGGTACACTTCCTGGCATTGGTATGCTCAAAATGGTTGCCAGTCCACCCATTATGCCATCATTGACTTAAATGGGGAAGTCTGTTCTATTCATTCTAATTTATATTACCAAAACAGTTCTGGTTTGGGCAGAGAGGAAGAGGCGAAGCGAGATGTTTTACTCCGACTTAATTAACTGACATAATTCAGCAAAACAATTTTGAAGGCATTTCAATACTGGATTACCCATAATAATCGTTGATTTATGTCAGGTTTGGCTTCCTAATGGAGGACAGAAAAGCTTGATTTATGTACAATAATTTAATTATGATAAAAATATTTTATACTCAACTGTTTTCTAAAAACTATCCCTCTGTTTTTTTTAACTAGATAAAGTTGTATACGAAATCTCTGAAATTACTCATCTAAAACAAGCCCTGTCTTTAAAATAATATTTGTACTTTGATCCCAGATTAGACCACCTTTGCTTATACACTTTTATTAAATAAAAATGTTGCTCAGTCTGTATATTTGAACCAATTTTATTTTTGTATGTATAATGTGCCTGTTGCACCAGGAAGTAGGAAGGACTTTCATAAATTACTATCACACAGGTCACAACCTTAGTTGTGGAACGCACCCAGAATATGACTTTGCTTTTACTAGTGCTGAGCGATTAACTGATTTATTTTTGGGGGGTTATTAAACTAAATAATTGACTGATGTCGGTTCAATTACTTTAATTCCATTGAGCCCAACGTGCCGTTTCATCAGAGAGAAATCAAATCATTCACGAGATAAATCAAGTCGAACAATGTGGGACGATGTGCTGAACGGAGCTGTAGTTTTCATTAAGCAAATATTCAACCTAGTTCAGAGCAGAAACATGGTAATTAACTACAATGACCATAATCCATTGCGCCCGTTCTTTCAAGCTCAGACAGAGACGGGTACACTTTTAACAAAGATATAAGTAATCCAAGATAGTTAATCTGTGTCGTTTACAGTGGGAGCAAATTAAGGATAGTGGGCAGAACAAGCAAGGAGGTGGGCAAAGCCAAGCACAAGCCAGTAAGATCCTACTGCAGCATGTATTTGGATATTTCCATTAGGGAACGCTTCCTCTGTAGTGCACTTGCTCACAAATTCAATTAGACTTTGCACACCTTCAAAACAATGCAATTTTTTTTTTAAGTTAATGCACTATGTTCGTAACAGATTCTAGTTTTGGGAACAAATATATTGATCAGATCCTTCGTCGATGAGAAAATGTGCAGAATGTCGGCCCAGTTTCAACTAGTTCCATCCTCTCCCACTAATGTAAACTCACCCCATTCCGTACAAATGTGCGCAACCGCGACATTCAAACGAGGCTACAATGAAAACGAATGGGACTGTAGCGACTTCAAAATCTGGGGTGTGAACTACGTTTCTATTCAAGCGTTGATCGACATGGTAATGGCTATATAGTATTGGAGAAAAGTTGAAAAAAACTGACCCTCCGTTACATCGTGACGTGTCATGCCGTAACGTACAGCACGCATAAAGCAACTATTTCAGACTTACAATCTCTCTCCAGCTGGTGTAGCACTTTTCTCATCGTTTAAAAACAATAAATGGACAGTGACGGGGTAAGGGGGATACCTAGTCATTTTTTGCGTCATCACTGTAAGCAATCGTGACTCTCAAAGCCGCTGTTTACTTCTGAAGATCCCTTTAGCACCGCCCTAAAAACACGATTAAAATTCGACACAAACCTTCAAATAGGTATGTAATGACAAACTCTTTATAGTGTTCTATTTACATTTTAGAGGCGATAAGGTGATAAATTGGACAGATTGAGTGAAAAAAAGCAGTTTTCCCACACATCTCCTCTCCTTCTCACTATCACGCATTAGTTTCGCTTCCCCACCCGCCATTTTTTTTTAAAAAGACCCAATGGAGCGCATTGCCTTCTTGAATTATGCAGAAACGGGCAGCGTGGAGGCCATGTCATTAATTTTGTTGGAAAGGGGAGAAATTGTGCTTTACAATGGTATTGACATTACAGTTGATCTGGAAGTATTACGTTTTTGGGGCGCTAAAATAAAAGGTCAATTGTACAGACCAAGGCGATGTACAAAAGTGAGTGAGTTTACCTTACCCATGACTGGACTACCTCTCACTACCATATTTGGTGGTGAGAAAACATTCTAAACGGATGCTTCAGGTTCACAGCCCCCGTGACGTGTTTGTGTTTCCCCTTCTGTCTGTGCTTTTGAACCTGCTACGTTAGGCTAGATACACACTGACAGCATAGGCGAGGAATGTACACAACACATGAGAGAGAGGAATATGGTAAATTCGTATAACTATGCCTTATCTACCTTGAAGAACTAGTAAAATGATTTAATCAAACTGCTCTGCTGCATGCTTAGCCAGGCTAGCTAAATAGAATATATGTACCTTTATTTAACTAGGCAAGTCAGTTAAGAACAAATTCTTATTTACAATGACGGCCTACCAAAACGCAAAAGGCCTCCTGCGAGGACAGGAGCGATTTAAAAAAAAAATGTAATATAGGACAAAAAACACATCACAACAAGAGACACCACAACACTACATAAAAGATAGACCTACGACAACATAGCATGGCAGCAACACAGGATGACTCAAGACAGTATGGGGAGCACAGAGATAACATTGTCTGGATGGCTGCTACAGCCTGACTAGAGATGAGATGACTTTAAGGAATGAAAAATCAAAACTAGTAATATACACCGTTGAAATAGTAGAATTTCATAGTAATTTCCTATTTATGTCTACCCAATGTGGGCCTGAGAAACAAATGGGATATTTAATGTTTTTGCAATTTATTGTTCTCTTTTGGGCTTTAAAAAGCGCAAACAAATCATTTTAAAATGTCTTTTTTTTTACCGAAACGACCTAAAAATAAACTACTCGCTCAGCACTAGCTTTTACAGGCCTGATTGTAAATTACATCATTATATCCTTTTAGCAGTCCCTCCTGGATTTCGACATTTTTTGTGATTTCTGCGGCCAAAAATAATTGATTTTGCACTAGCTTTTCTGAAATGCTGCAATACATAGTGCGATGTTTTTTCCCACGTTAATTTTATAAAACAATAAAAAGTAATGTTCTCAGTTGACGATTTTAAACAGAAATCAAAAACAATTAGAAACATCTAAAGTGCTCAATGTTGTTTATTTTCCTGAACAAACAGCTGTCATAATCCACTCACACCTCTCCATCAGGCTTGCTATCAACACGAGATGCATCGCTGTCGCCATTTTTTTCTGAAAGGGTCGTAAGGGAGATTTAGAATAGAAAACGTAAAAAGAGTATTGTGGTTGATATGTACTATTCCATTTCTAAAAAAATTCCTGTGCTTCCGTGATCCTTAAGTTTTAGAGTTTAAAAAGGCTAAGTTGCATTCAGTGCTTTGAGCAGCGCTCTCCATAGTTAGACTGAAGAGGGCAGAGTGCCGACCACCCTACTAAGGCCAAGGTTAGCGGAGTAAAAGTGAGAGTAAAACGGCACTCGCCTTGATTCTTTCAGCGCTTGCCAGTCTTCCCTGCTACCACTTCAGTCATGGTGATTGCCGCTGCTGTGTTAACTTCAGACATTTTCATATGATTTGCTGATTCGAAGTGACTGTTGATTGTCGACTTTCTCTAGTTTCCAAAAACATTTGGAAATTGTTTCGCACGGTCGTTAGCTGTTATTTTTGATGACAAATGAGTGATTTCTGTTCATTGTACTGCCTGTCAGCCATCAACAATCACCCATCTTCGCAAGTGAATACGCTGACAGGCCAGGGGGTTGGATTGGGCAATTTTCCACGGTAACAGTGCAGTAATTGGGCAAAATTACGAACCCACTTTTGATTGGACCCTTTTATGCACTAAACGTGCGGCGATTTGTAAAAATTGCGAGCTCTCGCATAATATGCGCTTATTGGTTGATTTTTTTGCATTGAATTATGCAATTGCGGAAGTTCTTAGTGTATGAGAACCAATTGTTTAGTGGACTGCAGGAATGTGTACTCCCAATAATTCAAGGCCTCTAGACTGATAAGGAGTCCTGTGATTGCATGGAGGAGCACGGAGAAATCCTGGGTGATGGCGAAGTACTGAAGTACATCTTTGTGGAAGGGGGGGTGAGAGCTCATGATATAAGTGGACACTGCACTGAATTGATTTATTCATCTGTACATCTTTGCTGAACAAACATTTGAAATGTCACTGAGTTTAGGCTCTTTTGCATGATAAATGTTTATTGTATAGATCTTATCAGTCCTTACAAGGTACCAACATAAAATGATGAAGCAGATGTGTTATACACTGCTCAAAGAATATTGTTAAAACCTATTGGATTCAAAACCAAAAATAAATAAGTTAATGTTTCAAATGGTTTAAGGACTTCGCCCCAAAATGACAGTCAACGATCCTTTATAAGGTTATGTGCCAATAAAGAGCGTTTTGGACAGGGGAGATGGAACTGCAATGATTAAACATGAACATACATATATCAACCCACCCATGATGATATGAATCAAGCTCCCAAAAGCTTATTGTACAACTTATCATTTTGCTAAAACAATAAAATAAACATTTGGCCATTAAATAGAAAAAACGAATACGGCAAAGAGATGGTGGAGGTGATCCTCTCAGTCTGAAGGGTTCTGAATGACAATGAGGAAATAGTCTTTATCTGTAGGGGAAAGCAAAATGGGTATTATTCTAAACAAATATACACTGAACAAAAACAGAAAACGCCACATTTTCAAAGATTATACTGACTTAAAGTTCATATAAGGAAATAAGTCAATTTAAATAAATAAATTAGGTCCTAATCTATGGATTTCACATGACGGAATACAGATATGCAGCAACTTCGCACAGCCGTTGAAGAGTGGGACAGCATTCCACAGGCCACAATCAAATGTTTGATCAACTCTATGCACTGCATGAGGCGAATGGTGGTCACACCAGACACTTACTGGTTCTGATCCATGCACCTACCTTTTAAGTTACTGTATTCTGTGACCAACATATGGATACCTGTATTCCCATATATTTCAATTGACTGATTTCCTTATATAATCTGTAATTTAGAAAAATCTTTGAAATGGTTGCATGTTGTGTTTATTTTTGTTGATTGATATTATTTTTTTTTTTATCAACCCGTTATTTCTATTTTGATATTGACACTGCACTGTTGAGGAAGAGCTTGTACAGAGAATTTCACTGTACTGTTTACACCTGCTGTATCCTGTGCACGTGACAAATAAAAGTTCATTTGAAAACCCTAATCTTAACTTTCTAGAGATTCTAAACATTTCTGTAGTGTCAGTGTCCTCTCTACAACAAATTACTACTACTGCAGCATTGCATTTGACAAAATTCAACATCCAAGATAAATGTGGGGGTAATGCAACCACGGGACACCGATGTTCAAAAGCCATGCTATTTGTGACTGAGACAATCATTGTGCATTACCTGGAGCAATCATAATCTCATTCTTCTTGGAGCGGACCCTGAGGAAGGTGAGGTCATTCTGGGGGTCAATGTCCCTAACTGTGCTACGTGCCTTCATCACTAACTGGTGAATGAGTCCAGCATACAGCACTGTGCTGGAGTTGTCAAGGGTGGTCTTGATAGGGATGCCTGGAGAATGTCAGAGGGGAATGGAGAGGGAACCATTGTGCATTGAGTCTGTGGGAGATCATTGCCGTCTTAAATACATTTGAAGTAAACTTTATTATGGTAAATCATGGCACAATTAAGGATATTATTAATGGAAAAGCTAACCAGTTTAAACTATGATAATCATTGAATTAGGCTTACCTTCAGCATTGACAATGATGATTCCTTGCACCCCTTTTTGACCCTGAATTCTCTTGAGGGTTTCCTCTACCTCAGCCTAAAAGACAGCAGTTATTTTAAATATAACTTAAAAATCCCACTTTCCTTAAATTAAAAGCATTATCATCAAGATTGCAACAAGACAGGAAAAAAAAGAAGCTTTTGCTACTGTAGCTAGCTAGCCAGTGACTAGTTCGCTAACGTTAGCAGGCCAACTCAGCTTCAAAGTGACAAAGCATTAGACTGGTCAGTGGTTGCTAAGCAGTTAATCTACTGTTTGTAGGGTGAGTTAGCTAAATTGAAATGATTTCCCTTCATGAAAAAGTACCAAACCAGAATGTTGTTAGCTAACTTGGCTAGCGATCTAGCCAGCGGCCTGCAAAATTTCCTTTCAACAATAATAATACATTTGTTGGGTGCTTATAATTGTCCTATGAAGTGATCTACAGGACTTTAGTAAGGTCCAGCCGACCTTCTGATACAGGATGCAGTGATGAGTATTAAAACTGTCACCTATAATAAAGCAAAGGACGCAATGGTAGAAGGCATCCAAAGGTTTAAGAGTAGTGACTGCTGCATTCTGGTAAATGGTGTCACCATGGCCAAGAACTGGCAGGAAAGTTGACTGTACAATCTGATTCCTGCTGTTCGTGGAGGCAAGATCAATAACAGAACATTTTAAAATAAGCCCACTTTAAATCTTAGCTTTTTAACTAGCTCATCAGTATGTTTTTTTTAAACGTTAGATATTTATCAATCCAAATGCCCAGATATGTATAGGTGGGAACCTATTCGACGAGAGAACCATTCAATGAGTGAATATGTAGCCCATCTGAGACATTTTGCCGTGAATTAGAGAACATATTTACATGTCTTAGTTCAACAAGGTCTTTCTGTAATGTAACAAAATCAGATTGCAGCTCTAACATAGCTTGGTCAACAGTCTGTGCAATGGCATATCCCTGTGGCTCAGTTGGTAGAGCATGGTGTTTGCAACGCCAGCATGGTGTGTGCAACGCCAGGGTTGTGGGTTCGATTCCCACAGGGGGCCAGTACAAAAACAAACAAAAAAAAAATGTATGAAATGTATGCATTCACTACTGTAAGTTGCTCTGTATAAGAGCGTCTGCTAAATGACAAAAAAATAAATAAATATTAAAATAACCGTATCGTTGGCATACAGATGAATATTACAGGATTTAATACACATACATACACATACTAGAGGTCGACCGATTATGATTTTTCAACGCCGATATCGATTATTGGAGGACCAAAAAAAGCGATTTTTATATATTTGTAATCATGACAATTACAACAATACTGAATGAACACTTATTTTAACTTAACAGAATACAAATAAAATCAATTTAGTCTCAAATAATGAAACGTATACATATACAAAAATCAGCATTGGCTTTTTTTGGTCCTCCAGTAACCAGTATCGGCGTTGAAAAATCATAAATCGGCCGACCTCTAATATAAATGCTCCTGTACACTTTGTACTCTGTCCATTTCACCTGTGTGGGTGGTGCCACCAGCCTCCTTATCATGTTTTTTATAAAAATAATACCTTGATTGATTATCGAGTTTATCTCTCCTCATTATTAGTTAAAGGTAGAATTTCCACCACAAAGGTTAGTATGAGTATTCAAACATAGCTCTCTTGCTCCCTGTGGCCTTTGTTGGTACTACATACCTCATTCTCGACACTTGCTAGGCTCATAATCTGTAGCATCAACTGGATCAGATCTACAAATCAACGAGCTAGACCTATCCATTTGGTTTGCAACTACGTGAACCAGCGCAGCGTTCGCTCAATTTGATGCCAATGAACTAACAGATTTCAACACATATCAAATTACCCAGCCGCCATTTAGAAACAACAAATCGTAAAAAAAAAAAATCTTAATTAAAACATGTATACTAGCCGTTTAAAAATCGCCCACATCTTGAAAAACGGACAGGAACATGCGCTTTGTTTAGGTTATACACCTTTTTCTGTAACAAAAAAATATGGTTAACCATATTTGATGGTTATGCACCAACCATCACTAACATTTTGGGTCACCACAACGTCTACCCAGGCGAACAGTGAGCTTGTCCACCACGTAGCCGTAACCTTGTTAATAGAAAATCACCTGAAGTAAGCCTACAAAGGTTAACGCAGGCAGGTCTCATTGCCAGCAATAGCGAAGCTGGCATAGTGACGCAGAACAATGGGCTGGGAATAGTAAGTTCGTTAGGTAGTTGGTGCCACGGTGCTCAACAGAACTAATAGGAGCTGGCAGGTTGAAAAACACCCTAAAATATGTTTTTTCGCGATTAATTCAAAACTACGGCAATATAATGAAACTGGGCTCCATGGCGGATGCAATGAACTACTCATTAGGAAAAAAGCGTAATTAATATCATATGTCCAGCCTACGGAGGTGACAAACACTGCAGCTATGTAACAAGCCCTCTACAGCAACAAAGTTATTGGGTTGAGGGAATATTAGGGGTATGTTCGTAAATTCAATCTGGCGTGCCAGAGTGCGCTCTGAATGTTTGTAAATTCAGAGCGTTGTCAGATTGGGAATTTGGAGAAAAAAAACGAGGCCAAATCACGACGTCAGTTTTCAAATCGAAGTCGGAGCTATAGAAAAATACGGGTTTCTTGGAATTCCGAAATGGTTGGCCGTTCAAAACGTTTTCACCCAGTCGGAGTTAATTTTGCACAAGTTCCTAGTTGTTTTGAACGCGGCATTTGCCTTCGGCTATTCTACGAAAGAAATTTTCGCCACCGGCGTCGAAGCCAAGCTAACTAGCTATGGCAACGCCCAACATAATGTAGCCTATATAGCTAACTAAATACTTAGCGTTATAAAATATTAACTATACAAAGCATGTAAATGACACGAATGTCAAGGTATTCACATAATATACAATGCACTTGCCATTTTGGGGGCGAGGTTGTAACTTGCGTCCAAGAAATGTAGCTATTTAGCCAGAATTCAGCTAACTGCCAAAACGGTAGAGGGTTGTGTCGCCAGACAACTCCACAACCGTTCATGCACACTTATTCTACTGCTGTTTAGTTTTTTGTCGCTAGGCATCCAACGTTATGGTGCAGCATTACCGCCACCTATTGCACTGGAGTGTGGGCCAAAGACAGGGTGGAACTAAATCCTACAGTACATGCCAGGCCTGTTTCTCTTAAAAATGATGATACTGCCCACACTGTATCAGCACATGCTCCACTGTCTCTGTTTCCTGGTAGTAATCAACCTTTCTGTTGGATGATTTCCTATCACATTTAATGTCTTATTCAACTCTGTGTCCCACCCTTATCCTTGTAAAGATGGCCTCCGCTCTTATCTCTTCCTTCCATCCTCCCCGACTTTACTCTGTACTTTGAAAAGATACCTGTCTTAGTGTCTCTGTTCCACCATTGTCCATATAATTTCCTTAGCCTACGCCTTGCTCATTGGCACATCCACCTCCTCTCTCCTAAGGGCCTGTTTAGCTAGCATATCTACTCCTCCCCAACCCCACGGGCTGGGACCCAAGCAAAACTTATCTGGACACCCATCTGTTTCACCTGGGCATGAATTTGGAGTACCTCATATAGCATGTATTGTCTTCTCCATGAACTAAAAGACTTCAGACTCATCCATACAGCACATGAATCAGAACACACAACAACCCTGTCCGGCTTAATTTCGTTCACCCACTGCAAGGCCAACAGTACTACCATCAGCTACACTACATGACCAAAAGTATGTGGACACCTGCTCGTTGAACACCTTATTTCAAAATCATGGGCATTAATATGGAGTTGGTCCCCCCTTTGCGGCCATAACAGCCTCCACTATTCTGGGAAGGCTTTCCACTAGATGTTGGAACATTGCTGCGGGAACTTGCTTCCATTCAGCCACAAGAGCATTAGTGAGGTCGGGCACTGATGTTGGACGATTAGGCCTGGCTCGCAGTTGGTGTTCCAATTCATCCCAAAGGTGTTCAATTCTGTTGAGGTCAGGGCTCTGTGCAGGCCAGTCAAGTTTTTCCACACCGATCTCGACAAACCATTTGTGTATGGACCTCGCTTTGTGCACGGGGCATTGTCATGCTGAAACTGGAAATGGCCTTCCTCAAACTGTTGCCACAAAGATGGAAGCACAGAATAGTCTATCAATCACGATGGCCTTTGTTCCGTCACTAAGATAATTATGAAACCATTAACAGGTGTCAGAGATCAGGCCTATTGAGGACAGCTTATTCAATAAAATAGCATGATTAACAGTATCAAATGCTTTTGACAGGTCCACAAACAAAGCGGCACATTTAATTTGATTGTCTAAAGCATGAACAACTAAAGTGGTTGCTGTAATAGTGCTATGTCCAGGCCTAAACCCTGATTGGTTTACATTCAAAATACATTTCTCAGATAAAAAAGAGAAAAGTAGTACATTTACCAAGGATTCAAGAATCTTAGCTAGACAAGTAAGCCTTGAAATGGGGCGATAATTATTAAGATCACAACTATCCCCGCCCTTATGGAGTGGCAGCACAAGACCTGATTTCCATACTTTTTGAATATTTCCTGATAACAATGTTAAATAAAGAATGTGGGTTATTGAGCCAACAATGCTGGGCGCTGCACACTTAAGCAGATCAGGATCCAATTGAGCCGGCCCCTGTGGATTTCTTGTTGTCTATTGCTAGCAAAGAATCCAGGACTTCTTTTTCTTTAAATAGACTAAATGAAAAGTTTGGAATATAATTTCTCTGATCATTCAGCAAGTTTCCCCTATCAGTATAGGGTGCCGTCTGTGTAGGGTGCCGTCTTTCGGATGGGACGTTAAACGGGTGTCTTGACTCTCTGAGGTCATTAAAAATCCCATTGCACTTATCGTAAGAGTAGGGGTGTTAACCCCGGTGTCCTGGCTAAATTCCCAATCTGACCCTCATACAAACACGGCCACCTAATCATCCTCAGCTTACAATTGGCTCATTCATCCCCATCCTATCCCCTGAAACTATTCCCCAAGTCGTTGCTGTAAATGAGAATGTGTTCTCAGTCAACTTACCTGGTAAAATAATAGTAAAATAAAAATAAAATAATAAAAAAAGTATCCAGCCCAAAACAGTTTTTTTTAATTTTTGTAAAAATCATGTGTATTACATTTTTATTTGGCATGAACACAATAAGATGTTTTCATCTTATTGTCAAACAACACTTCAAAAAGTAGGCTACCTGTGCATGTTCGTCCACTCCAAAATAATTCCAGCATCCATTTGATGAATGGAAAGAGACATCTTTTACAAAAACGGTGATTGTCATTGGGTCTACATTCTTGTAGGCTGAATTCATTTATGTGTCTTGCTGATGTAGCGGGTTTCTTATGCACCACAGGAGAACCAAGAAATGAAGAGCGACACCACGGCTGTCTTTAAGGCTTTTATGTTGATCTGCAATAGTATTATGAAAAGACAGGCACACATCAGTCTCCAATGCAACGCCTGACAAGTTGTTCTTTCTCTCTCAGTGTTTTCTCAGACTCTCACAATCCCACTCATACATAAAGCCATAATGTATAGTATAAAATAATAACCAGTCCTTAATACAAAGAATGTATAATCTTAATTCTTAGACAATAGAACCATACCTGCAATAGTATTATGAAAAGACAGGCCAGGAACACATCAGTCTCCAATGCAACGCCTGACAAGTTGTTCTACACAGGAGCATGAAGAAAGGTAAAACACATATCCTGTCTCACATCCCCAATACATTGCTAGGTACTTTCAGTGTTGATAGTAGCAAAATACAACAACTCATGTACAAAACCACTGCAACACAAACAAGTTACAACGTAAAATCGCCTTAGAGGGCAAAAACTACATCCCCCATAATGCAACACCATCACTAGTCGGCAGCTCAGCTAGCCTTCTGCATCACAGAAAGAAAGTCATGCTAGCTAGCAACACTTTTAGCACTCTGTAACTATATTAATAACAACAATAAAACTCTGAAAGTTACGTGTTTCGATAGTCTCACATCCCCTTATAACAATATCTACAGCATTAACCTTGGGACGTTTTATTTATTTCACGTTACGGACTTCTACAAAGGAGTAATCTGCAACCCGTACCTTTCTCTCTCAGTGTTTTCTCAGACTGAGGAGAGCGGGAGCTAAGGGTAGTACCAGGGTGTTAGTAGGTGACGTAAGCACCCAGATAAAATAAAATACATTTAATGAAACAAAACCTGAAGATGTTAACATCATTCAGCTACTGTAGCTGCCTACCTAACATCAACAGGCATCACCAGTAGCGCAACAATTAAAATTAGAAACCAAAAGTAAAGTTCCTGGCGATCTGACTCCCCCCTTCTGTCTGAACTTGGAATATTCCTGTTCACGGGCTTTGGCCACTGACCCTCAACCTGATTGTTCTGTTCTGCGTTGTGTACAATTCTAATAATTTGAAGTTTGCTGGAATAACCATTTTAACTCTACTACACTGACAAAAGGACATTTTTTGTAGAAAGAAAAGTTGGGACACCTGAAAAGGGGCTGAGATACGGGACTGTACCGGGATGAGAAGCGCAGCCACATGGATTTTTTTTTCGTTTAAACCATGACACAAAGCAGGGGGTGTTTTGTTTAATTTGGAATAAGCTTTTATTTTAATATTTGCCACTGTAGCAGTACAAATGATTTGTGGTTCATGTGGCAATTTTCCTAACTTTCCTTCCTTCCCACCCACCAAGCTCACTAGCTCGCTCATAAAATCCCAGGATACTACTTCTCCCTCTTTGTCAGTACCTCACCACTCACTCTCTTTATGTCTCAATATCCTCTATCGCTAAGGCTGTTACTAGCTATTACTGTGGCTTAAATGCACCATTCTCATGACAGACAGTGGGATAGTAAGTATGACACAAAAGGCAGCTTGGCTGTTTCTGGCTGTTTCTATTGACATAAAACTATAGCCACAGTTTCTAAACCCAGAGGCACAACATTGTGAGACTTCCAGGAACGCTTGCGAAGCAGACCAGGCCGGCTGGGTTTTGGGGTTTGAGAATTCAATGAGAGAAGTGACATTATTTTAGTTGTTAATTTTCAAAATGTTTAAAAGGCGCAACCTAGAATTGAGCCAATGTTTTAAGTAGCTGAACATTTTATTACTCAAACCGTGTGAAAGTGACACTGACAAGTTATCATTTACGTCAAAAACAAATTTAGATCTAAGGATTGGCTTTGATTTGATGGTCTGCACATGCGCAGTTTGTCATGACTATCTTTAGACCCAATGACACGTTTGCTTGAATCGGCCTTATATGAAGATTCTTGGAAATCTTTTCGGCAGCACTAACATGTTCTTATGGTTGTTTTTTTCTTGTGTTTGATTTAGGAGATTTCATCAGGTGACCTCTTAATTTGCACTTGAGGAGATCTCCCTTTGGCAAATAAATTATTAAGGAGCAGAGGAAGCACAGGGAAATCTGTCATGTCTCTGCTCTTGTGAATTCAAACTCCCTCAGGACAGACACTCATGTTTTCTTGTCCTCTCCCATGTTGAGAATCTTAGGTTCTCCCTGGTCCAATTAATGATTGTGTTACCCTTGAAAATACTTTCAAATCTCCATCAGATTTTGTAAAGTGGTCAAGACCATGGACTTTTTGATGAGGAAACAGAATGTTTTCCACACCCATCAAGAGAGGAATTCTCATTTGGGAGAGGAGTTATATCAGTTGTAGTGTTCAACTTTTGAGCTTTTGGCTTGGGTACCTTCCATCCCACACGTGGCAAAAATACTACAGAGCAGTCCTCCTTAAAGCAGAGGTCCCTCCTTGAAACCTCCTTACTCCTTCCAAGTGCTCTGGAGAGCATTTTACAGTTGTCTCGGTTACATTATCCCTTCTAAAATGTGAAAAAGCAATGGCAGTCATGGTTGATCTGAAGACATGGAACCAAAGGGAAACTGTACACTGTATAAGAAGGAAGACAATAAAGGTCAGAGTGAATTAAAGTTGATGTAAAGTCAACATCACACCTTAATGTTTCCCTCAGGTTTTTCTGTGCAATAATTACAGAGATGATATACAATGCTTCAAATCCATGTACAGCATGGTTCACATCCTGGATATGAACATGTTATGAATAATTGTAGCTTTGTAACGGCTGTCGTAGTAATGGAACCAAGGTGCAGCGAAGGATGTGTGTTCATCTTGAAATTTAATTGAAAAAGAGAACACTACAAAAATAAACAAAAGACGACAGCAAAACAGTCCTGTCAGAAAATACTCTAAACAGAAAACAATCCCCCACAAACCCCAAAGGAAAAACAGGCTGCCTATGTATGACTCCCAATCAGCAACAACGAACTACAGCTGTTCCTGATTGGGAGCCACACACGGCCAACCAAAGAAACAAACCAACATAGAAAAATAAACATAGAACGCCCACCCATGTAACACCCTGGCCTAACCAAAATAGATAACAAAAAAAACCTCTCTATGGCCAGGGCGTTACAAGCTTTTGGGTTTTAAGTGGTATCTACCCTTTTTCATTTGAAGAAAACACACAAGCAGTAAATCAGCATGGCAATTAAGTTTTACAAACGTATACCAATGTGTTTTGAATCATTTATCGCCCTTGTTGTACATCTCTGTTGTACATTCCTTTAGGAATATACAAAAGGTTTCCTATGTGCTCTATGGGATGAGTTATGAGGAATTCACCCAATCCTTATTATCATCAATTTAAGGACACATTACCAGACATAATGTATAATCCCATTTCCTTATGGTTCTGCAACTGGATGCCAAGATTTGTCGAAACATGTCGATGTTTGTTTATTAGCAACTGATTTTACAGCTCATATGTGAAAAGCTCTTTGTTTGGCCACACCAGAAGTTTCACAAACTAGACACACGCACGTGCACACACACACACACCCGGGAACTCATTGATCATGGCACGTGAAGACATCCCTCTCTGGATTGGGGTGGGTCTTTGTATTATGGCCAAAAAATAAATCATGACTGAAAAATGATAAGCATAAGTGTTGATCAAATCTGTTTTTATTACAGTCAATGCCAACCCTCAATGTGCCAGAGTGGACAGAGCATGTCAAGACTCTATGGATCTGGAGGGAGAGATAAAGAGCAGGATGCAAGTCATGTGATGTGACTGACAGACGTATCGCATTGACACAGACATGGCTGTACATGTTGCCGTCTCTCCACACAAAAGAACAACACATCTTAGCCATAACCACTGTAGTACCTTCTTCCATTAACTAGTGGCAAATCCTAAAACAGCACCAAAACACCTTGACACCGTGGGCATTTAAGTTTGAAGCTAATATGTTCTATATTGCTATGTGTCTTGTATGTAACAATTTGTCACCACACATGGATGTTCCTTCCCAATAAATAAAAGTTATTTGAAAACTGTGGCTAAAGTAATGGCCTGCTTTGTTCACCCATTCATCCTGTCTGTCAGTTCAAAAGGTGCCCAGGCAAATACTGTCTCTGTTGACCCCACCTCCAACCATTCCCCATGTTTGGGCACTAAAACTGATACAGTATGACTGAGAGGTTGTTGCTCCTCTTCACCCTGCTTATCATACAGCATTCACATCTGGCCTCTCACAAAAACATGGTCATTACTGTAGATGATTTACCCAATTGTACAATTCTAAACTGAATTAGAAGAGAAAAGTGATTCTAATTAATTACATTTTCATGATTAAATAATGATTGTATACTGTACATTTTAAGAGCAAAGTTTTGTTTTCATCTCCATTTATTAATCTTGGTTCTACAGTGTCAGTCTTTCCTTAGGAAATGAGTTCAGAGGCACTGCTAATGACTATAAAAGCAATGCATTCAGTGACCAGGTTGATGACATTGACAAATTGTAAGAACCAAATTACTATGACTGGGAAGTACATTAGTCTTTTGAAAGTGAACTAAAAGTTGATGGAAAAAACTCTGCTCCACCTCTTTGGATAGAAAAAAAGAGCCTCTCACATATTGACACATCATAATCTAAACCATCTTGTGCAGATGATGCGCCACAGTGCAAGGAATGGGGCATAAAGCCAGACTGGAGCTACAGCCAGGGCTCCCTTTCTCAGGCTTCAACAAGTAACCATCCGACTGGGCACAGACATCAGTTCAACTTCTAGGGATGTAGGGATGGTGCAAGGTTTCCTCCAGACGTGATGCTTGGCATTCAGGCCAAAGAGTTCAATCTTGGTTTCATCAGACCAGAGAATCTTGTTTCTCATGGTCTGAGTGTCCTTTAGGTGCCTTTTTGCAAACTCCAAGTGGGCTGTCATGTGCCTTTTACTGAGGACTGGCTTCCGTCTGGCCACTCTACCATAAAGGCCTGATTGGTGGAGTGCTGCAGAGATGGTTGTCCTTCTGGAAGTTTTTCCCATCTCCACAGAGGAACTCTGGAGCTCTGTCTGAGTGACCATTGGTTTCTTGGTCGCCTCCCTGACCAAGGCCCTTCTCCCCAACTCCTCAGTTTGGCCGGGCGGCCAGCTCTAGGAAGAGTATTGGTGGTTCCAAACTTCTTCAATTTAAGAATGATGGAGGCCCACTGTGTTCTTGGGGACCTTGAATGCTGCAGAAATGTTTTAGTACCCTTCCCAAGATCTGTGCCTCGACACAATCCTGTCTCGGAGCTCACGGACAATTCCTTTGACCTCATGGTTTTTGCTCTGACATGCACTGTCAACTGTGGGACCATATATAGACAGGTCTGTGCCTTCCCAAATCATGTCCAATCAATTGAATGAACCACAGGTGGACTCCAATCAAGTTGTAGAAACATCTCAAGGGTGATCAATGGAAACAGGATGCACCTTAGCTCAATTTTGAGTCTCATAGCAAAGGGTATGAATACTTATGTAGATAAAGGTATTTGTTTTTTTATATTTAATACATTTGCCAAAATATCTAAAAACCTGTTTTAGCTTTGTCATTATAGGGTATAGTGTGTAGATTGATGAAGAAAATGTTTTATTGAAATCATTTTAGAATAAGGCTGTAATGTAACAAATTGTGGAAAAAGTCAAGTGGTCTGAATACTTTCCGAATGCACTGTAGATGTAAGTGGTACAGTGGTGCAAACGCATGCATTTTTACTTTTAAACTCGGACAAAACAGAGATGCTTGTTCTAGGTCCCAAGAAAAAAAAGCTATCTTCTTTTGGATCTGACAATTAATTTTGATGGTTGTACAGTCGTCTCAAATAAAACTGAAGGACCTCAGCGTTACTCTGGAACCTGATCTCTCCTTTGACGAACATATCAAGACTGTTTCAAGGACAGCTTTTTTCCATCTACGTTAACATTAACACAGTTTGAAGCTTTTTCTTGAATGGGCAGCTTGATGAAAGCCAATGAATATTTAAATCACCCAGAAAATATACATCTCAGTTGATATCACATACATGATCAATTATTATTATTATTATTAATTATTATTATTAATTATTATTATTTCACACATATTATCCAGATACTGACTGTTAGCACTTGGTGGTCTATTGCAGCTTCCCACAAGAATGGGCTTTAGATGAGGCAGATTAACCTGTTACTTCAACAGTATTTAACATTAGATTGTCTCTAAGCTTTACAGGAATGTGATTCTGAGTATAAACAACATTGCTGGTATAGTTGTGCTTATGGAAGTCTCCATAGCACAAAAAGGGAAATTAAGATGAATGACAATTGTGTTAGACAACTGTACTGTGTGCTTTAAAGCTATTATCCAAGTTAAAGGGGATTATGAAACGAGGCAATCCCACATGTGTTATACATTGAAGGGGGGGGGGGGGGGGGGGTCTTCCAGTACAAGAAAAATCAGTAGTGAGGAGTGTGTTGATCTGATGTTCCTTGCCTATATAAGCTAAAATGTATTTGTGTCTAAGAGAGTCCAATGCTGGCTGCGTCCAGAAAAGGTCTCCCCTGCGCAGGTCACTATTGAATAAAGTCATATTACTTCAACAATATTTGACATGAGATCCTCGCGAAGATTTACTGGAATATGGCTCTAAATATAGACCGCAACACCACCTCCTTTGGTATTTCTGTCTTTTCTCTAGATGTTATAACCATATTGATACCACTATATCATCAAAGGAATTATCTAAGTGAGTTTCAGAGATAATCAGTATATGAATGTCATCTGTTACTAGCAAGTTATCGATTTCATGAACCTTGTATCTTGGGCTACATATGTTAGTGTGGGCTATTTTTTGTACTTTTCTGGGATGCTTTATTGTTTTGATTGTTTTACTGAGCAGCTTATCAGAATAGACATGACAGTGATATTTATGTTTGAGCTGATATTGCCGAGTGAGCTGCACACAAGAACAAGAACATCCACTAAGTCATCCAGAAGCAGCTTAATTACTTCATTCTCCAAGGAAGAGAGAGACACCTTTGGGGATGGATCCCTGTCGAGCACTGGCCAGTTGACTGTGGAGAGCCAACACGGCGGCGACACTTCCACCAAGCCACAGAGGCACCCAGCTACTGGAATAGAGGAGAAAGAAAAAGTAGGCGGGTGTGGATTCCCCAGTATATTGTGTAAATTCACTACATGTTTGCTAAGAGTAGCCACTTTGCCCCTGTAGTCCTCTGCAAGCAAACAGATGCTACATTGAGAGTCCGGGCGGTCCACATTGTCCCGGAATAGGGCAAAATAAACACAGCTCCTGCAGAGTTGAAAACATTCAATAGTGACCTCCATTTGAGACAGCCGGCCAGCTAGGCTAGCTAGGCTAGCTGGGCTTCTGTGTCTCTCTCCTTACAGGGAATTCTCAACTAAGTGAACAAAAAGAGCACACAGAAATGGCTAAATCCGAAAAGCAGAAATATAACCTACTGTTCAAAAGATTAGGGTCACTTAGAAATTTCTGTGGTTTTGAAAGAAAATCTATTAAAATAACATCAAATTGATCAGAAATACAGTGTAGACATTGTTAATGTGGTAAATGACTATTGTAGCTGGAAACGTAAGTCGCTCTGGATAAGAGCGTCTGCTAAATGACTTAAATGTAAATGTTAAATGTAAACGGCTGATTTTTTTTAATGGAATATCTACAGAGGTCCATTATCAGCAACCATCACTCCTGTGTTCCAGTGGCACGTTGTGTTAGCTAATCCAAGTTTATCATTTTAAAAGGCTAATTGATCATTAGAAAACCCTTTTGCAATGATGTTAGCACAGCTGGAAACTATGGTCCTGATTAAAGAAGCAATAAAACTGGCCTTTAGACTAGTTGAGTATCTGGAGCATCAGCATTTGTGAGTTCCATTACAGACTCAAAAGGGCCAGAAACAAAGACTTTGTTCTGAAACTTGTCAGTCTATTCTTGTTCTGAGAAATGAAGGCTATTCCATGCGAGAAATTGCCAAGAAACTGAAGATCTTGTACAATGCTGTGTACTACTCCCTTCACAGTACAAAGCAAACTGGCTCTAACCAGAATAAAAAGAGGAGTGGGAGGCCCCGGTGCACAAATGAGCAAGAGGACAAGTACATTAGTGTCTAGTTTAAGAAACAGATGACTCACAAGTCCTCAACTGGCAGCTTCATTAAATAGTACCCGCAAAACACCAGTGTCAACGTCAACAGCGAAGAGGCGACTCCAGGAAGGCTGGCCTTCTATGCAGAGTTCCTCTGTCCAGTGTCTGTGTTCTTTTGCCCATCTTAATCTTTTATTTTTATTGGCCAGTCTGAGATATGGCTTTTTCTTTGCAACTCTGCCTATAAGGCCAGCATCCCGGAGTCGCCTCTTCACTGTTGACATTGACACTGGTGTTTTGCGGGTACTATTTAATGAAGCTGCCAGTTGAGGACTTGAGGACGAATTACCAGGACGTGTACGGCGAGCATGCGCTGACCAACTAGCAAGTGTCTTCATTGACATTTTCAACCTCTCCCTGTCCAAGTCTGTAATACCAACATGTTTTAACCTCTACGGGCTAGGGGGCAGCATTGAGAAAAATATGTGCCCATTTTTAACTGCCTCCTACACCAACTCAGAAGCTAGAATATGCATATTATTGTTCAGGTTTGGATAGAAAACACCCTAAAGATTCTAAAACTGTTTGAATGGTGTCTGTGAGTATAACAGAACTCCTATGGCAGGCAAAAACCTGAGAAGGTTTCATGCAGGAAGTACCCTGTCTGACAAGGTGTTGTTGTTCTTGCTTCTGTTTATTGAAGAGTCAAGATCTTAGCTGTAACGTGACAATTCCTAGGGCTCCAATAGGCTCTCAGAACCCGGGAAAAACCTGAACGATGACGAGGCAGCCTCAGGCTGAAACACATTATCTCCTTTTCCAAGTGTCCCATCAGTGGACAATAGAAGTAGGCGCGTGCGCGATTCGCCCCCGTGGAGTATTTTCATTCGGCTGTTTAGCTAATTGCAGATTCCCGGTCGGAATATTATCGCTTTTCTACGAGATAAATTGCATAAAAATTGATTTTAAACAGCGGTTGACATGCTTCGAAGTACGGTAATGGAATATTTAGAAATCTTTTGTCACGTTCTGCGCCATGCGCACGACCGTGATTTAGCATTCTGATAGTGTCTAGAACGCACGAACAAAACGCCGCTGTTTGGATATAACGATTGATTATTTGGGACCAAACCTACATTTGTTATTGAAGTAGAAGTCCTGGGAGTGCATTCTGATGAAGAACAGGAAAGGTAAGACCATTTTTCTTATAGGAAATATGATTTTGATGAAGGCTAAACTTGCCGGGTGTCTAAATAGCTAGCCCGTGATGGCTGGGCTATGTACTTAGAATATTGCAAAATGTGCTTCATCCAAAAAGCTATTTTAAAATCGGACATATCGAGTGCATAGAGGAGTAATGTATCTATAATTCTTAAAATAATTGTTATGCTTTTTGTGAACGTTTATCGTGAGTAATTTAGCAAATTGTTAGTAAATTCCCCGGAAGTTTGCGGGGGGTATGCTTTTTCTGAACGTCACATGCTAATGTAAAAAGCTGTTTTTTGATATAAATATGAACTTGATTGAACAGACATGCATGTATTGTATAACATAATGTCCTAGGTGTGTCATCTGATGAAGATCATAAAAGGTTAGTGCTGCATTTAGCTGTGGTTTAGGTTTTTGTGACATTATATGCTAGCTTGAAAAATGGGTGTCTGATTATTTCTGGCTGGGTACTCTGCTGACATAATCTAATGTTTTGCTTTCGTTGTAAAGCCTTTTTGAAATCGGACAGTGTGGTTAGATTAACGAGAGTCTTGTCTTTAAATAGCTGTAAAATTGTCATATGTTTGAGAAATTGAAGTAATAGCATTTCAAACGTTTTAAAAATCGCGCCACAGGATTACACTAGCTGTTACGTAGGTGGGACGATTTCGTCCCGCCGGTCCCATAGAGGTTAAGCAGACCACCATAGTCCCTGTGCCCAAGAACACTAACGTAACCTGCCTAAATGACTACCGACCCGTAGCACTCACGTCTGTAGTCATGAAGTGCTTTGAAAGGCTGGTCATGGCTCACCAACACCATTATCCCAGAAACCCTAGACCCACTCCAACTTACATACCGCCCTAACAGATCCACAGATGATGCAATCTCTATTGCACTCTACACCGCCCTTTTCCTCCAGGACAAAAGGAACATCTATGTGAGAATGTTATTCATTGACTACAGCTCAGCGTTCAACACCATAGTGCCCTCAAAGCTCATCAATAAGCTAAGGACCCTGGGACTAAACACCTCCCTCTGCAACTGGATCCTGGACTTCCTGATGGGCCGCCCCCAGGTGGTAAGGTTGGCAACAACATCTTCCACGCTGATCTTCAAGACGGGGGCCCCTCAGGGTGCGTGCTTAGTCCCCTCCTGTACTCCCTGTTCACTCACGACTGCGTGGCCAAGCACTACTCCAACAACATCATTAAGTTTGCTGACGACACAACAGTGGTAGGCCTGATCACCGACAATGACGAGACAGCCTATAGGGAGGTCAGAGACCTGGCCGTGTGGTGCCAGGACAACAACCTCTCCCTTAATGTGATCAAGACAAAGGAGATGATTGTGTCCACATCACCAACAAACTAACATGATCCAAGCACACCAAGACAGTCGTGAAGAGGGCATGACAAAACCTATTGCCCCTCAGCAACCTGAAAAGATTTGGCATCGGTCTTCAGATCCTCAAAAGGTTCTACAGCTGCACCATCGAGAGCATCCTGACTGGTTGCATCACTGCCTGGTATGGCAACTGCTCGGTCTCCGACCGCAAGGCACTACAGAGGGTAGTGCGTACGGCCCAGTACATCACTGGGGCCAAGCAACTCTATACCAGGTGTCATGACGTTGGCCTCTTTGGGTACAGGGAGGACAGTTGACCCCCTCCCCTTTGTACCATCCCCCAACCTACCTTCCCCCCAACCCAGGCCCTGTGTGAAAGGGTTGTAAAAACTCTAAGAGGAGAATCTCCTACCACATGTTTCATAGAGAGACAAAGGAAATTCTTCCAACTCATAGAATTGGAGAATCGAGCGACATGTGTGTTCTGGAGAAGGTATGGCAGATTGGTGAAGAATCCAGCTACGAACTGGTCCGCTTGGTACAATTTTGTGATACTCAGAAGAGACAATATAGCCATATTACCATAAAACTGTTTATATAATAGCCTCAGCGATGAGACTTGCATCATAATGGTTGTATAAAATGTATTAATAAGGATAAAGCTATTTGTAATACATTGAGATGCTATGTACTGATGTTAATGTGATAGAATTGGATTTCTGTACCAAACTTAACTCAGCCATCGGCACGCCCCCCAGGGACACAGACAGGACCAGGCGTCATTTGACAAGCCTGTTCTAGGGTCACTATAAAACTATACCCTGAGCTACATTTCTTTAGACCAGGCCTCCACTCCATTAGTGAGTTGGCCAGTAGGTTTTACCATCCAATTCCTCTACTGAAAGTGAACTACACCACGTGGTTAACTTTTAGACTATCGAGACCGACAGAATAAGAACAAGTCTTTGATATTAATTATTAGTCTGCAGCTAAGTAAATTATATCATTGAACGCGAAGACCAACGAAACATCCATTCTATAACGACATTAATGAATGTCGCTTTGAAAGATCCATTCTAACCGAGAGAGAGAGAGAGAGAGAACTCTCCATCAGAACAACGCTCGAACAAGGATCCCGACGACACACTGAGCGTAAATATATATTGATTGCAATTGTTCCCGAATGAGTGAGCGTTCAATTGTCAATTGTTAATATTAATGAACTCTGTGTACCTCCTCAGCTGACCGTTTATGACCCATTGTCTAACAGACCAGCCATGCCTGTTAGCCATTAGGGCACACTACCCTAACCATCCTTTGTGACGATAATTACTGTTTGTATGCTTTCTGTTAATTACTTAGTGTAGTAAATAAATGATTTTAAGACAATTGATGTATGGATGATTTTAGTAAAGACTGGGATCGTGCAGATACAACAATTTACGACGTTTGGAATGAGACTGGACGAGAGGTAAAATACACCATTTAAACCAGAAGATAATCGGCCTATACTATAATATAGGAAAGTTATATTAGGAAAATGATACCTTTGTAATCTGAATATTTTCCTTGGTGCCCCGATCTCCTAGTTAATTACAATTAAACGATTAATCAGTTTAATCGCGTGATAATAATTACAGGGAGTTAATTGATAAACATGTCTTCAGTTTAATGGTACCCCAAAGACACGACACAGGCAGTGTCAGACGAAGGCCTTAAAAATTGTCAAAGACTCCAGCCACCCTAGTCATAGACTGTTCTCTCTGCTAACGCATGGCAAGTTGTACCGGAGCGCGAAGTCTAGGTCCAAGAGGCTACTAAACAGCTTCTACCCCCAAGCCTTAAGACTCCTGAACATCTAATCAAATGGCTACCCAGACTATTTGCATTGCCCACCCCACCCCCTCTTTTACGCCACTGCTACTCTCTGTTATTATCTATGCATAGTCACTTTAATAACTCTACCTACATGTACATATTACCTCAATTACCTTGACTAACCGGTGCCCCCGCACATTGACTCTGTACCGGCATCCCTGTATATAGTCTCGCTGTTGTTATTTTACTGCTGCTCTTTAATCACTTGTTCCTTTTATTTCTTATTCATATTTTTTTCAACTGCATTGTTGGTTAGGGGCTTGTAAGTAAGCATTTCACTCTAAGGTTTACACCTGTTGTATTCGGCGCATGTGACTTATACAATTTGATTTGATTTGACAGCAGCCTTCAACAAGATAACCATGCCTCTCTCTGTCTCTCGTTCTCAAACTGCTAGTGGGATTTGAGCTCTATTCAATTTTTTCTTTAGCAATCATAAAGTTGTGAGAAAGCACCCGTCATCAGATTGAAAACATAATTTTCATCAGTGTGTAACAGCTGTATGCAAATCCAAAGTTAAACACAAAAAACAGGACATGATTTCCCAAAAACCTAATACAAACCTGTGTACCCCAAACTCTATAGCATGGTACTTCATTACAGAGAAGATCTATTGGTCAGACATGGCCTGGTGTACTTCTTTATGCAGTTACATTAACCCAACAGTCCTTTTATCTTCCCAATTAGCGTCAAGCTAATTCATTTTGGGTAACCCATGCACTCAGAACAGACTGCATGGCTTGTAACGACCCCATTCCGTTTAACTGAATGTTATCTGGGCACTACACAAGCCAGACACAGGAAGGAAGCCAAGCAAGGAGATAAAAACCTAACGGTGCCTGTTTCCTTTGCATGCTGATTTATAGCTCAGTATTTCCAGTAACCTGATGAGTCCATCCTACAGTATGGCCATGTGACCTCAGAACCATATGGAGAAGGCATGTCAAGAATGTATTGCACTTTGACTGACAACTGAATAGGGTAGGAAATTACCTCAGGCTCTACGGTTATAAATTCTGAAACCAAACTGGGGTAGATATATCCAAAGAAAGTTCAATGATATTGTAGCGAACAGAGGGAGTGGGAAGCAAACCCAGGTTTCTGGTGGGAAAGGCAAACCCCCTACGCATTGTGCCAATAGGGTTGACACAATTGATGGAAATTGTAACGTGACTCATAAAGCGAGAAGCGCCCCTCCACATGCTTTAACTGACCTCAGCCCCCTCACACATCAGAGCGTTCCGATGGCCTCACAGCCACCATTCCACCAATGAAGCAAATGGGTGGTGCAGTGGTCTAAGGCACTGCATCTCAGGCTGTATCACAACCGGCCGTGATTGGGAGTCCCATAGGGCGCTGTCGTCTGGTTTAGGGTTTGGTTGGGGTAGGCCGTCATTGTAAATAAGAATTTGTTCTTAACTAACTTGCCTAGTTAAATAAAGGTTAAATAAAAAATATGGCAGTGGTGAAATAATAACCCAATTGCCATATTTGAGTAAAAGTAAAGAAAATTACTCAAGTAAAAGTGAAAGTCACCCAGTAAAATTCTACTTGAGTAAAAGTATAAAAGTATTGGATTTTAAATATACTTAAGTATCAAAAGTAAAAGTATGAATCACTTCAAATTACTTATATTAAGCAAACCAGACAGCACAATTTTATTAAAAAAATGTATGTAAGGATAGCGAGTCACACTACAACATGCAGACATAATTTACTAGCGAAACATTTATGTTTAGTGAGTCTGCCATATCAGAGACAGTAAGGGATGACCAGGGATGTTCTCTTGATAGTTGCGTGAATTGGACCATTTTCCTGTCCTGCTAAGCATTCATAATGTAACGAGTACTTTTGGGTGTCACGGAAAATGTATGGAGTAAAAAGTACCTAATTTTATTTTGGAATGTAGTGAAGTAAAAGTAAGTTGTCAATAATATAAATAGTAAAGTATTTTTACTTAACTATTTTACACCACTGGCAAATGGAGAGAGCAGGAAGCAAACCCGTGTCTCTGGATTTTAACGCCCTATGTTTCACACCAATAGTGTTAACCGCTTGGTTGGAATGGTAACGAGGCTCATGTAGCGAGGATTGCTAAAATATACTGTATGTTGTGGAGGTCCTTCACTGTGTGGACTAAATTGTTTTACTGTGTAGACAAAATTATTTTAAAATTAATTAACATTTTCTGTAGATGGTTAAAGGACAAGTTTGGTATTTTTATATTTCTTATTTTACCTTGAAATGAGTCTACAGACCTCAATAAACTGTAAGCCACTGTTCAAATTTGTTCCAATAGCCACTGCTAACTTTAGCCAAGTATCTAAACTCCATGATGATTCATCCACGGAGTTGAGTGGAGACTAGAGTTTTTGGAGTGAACCTCCGACTCCTTTGAGTTGCTGTGCAGTTGATACTTCTTAAACACTTACCATGTTCCTATGCTTGTCCTCTGTACATTTACATTACATTTTAGTCATTTAGCAGACGCTCTTATCCAGAGCGACTTACAGTAGTGAATGCATACATTTCAATTCATTTCATACATTTTTTTTTTTCTCGTGGGAATATGAACCCACAACCCTGGCGTTGCAAACACCATCGCAAACACCATGCTCTACCAACTGAGCCACAGGGAGGCTCAGTTGGTAGCTGTGTGACTTTCTTTGTTAGCTGAAATCCATACTTTTTAATAAAACGTTAATCAAATACAACCACCGACTGTTTCCTCATTACTGTTGCCTTAACGGGGAACTGCACCTGCTGATTTGGCCTCATTTTTTGGCTTGCTGCTGGCGGCTATGACAGAATCCAAATGTGAGTTGGCTTTGGGGTGTGGTTTGATGTGGGTGTGTCCTTGCCACCACCAAGACATCTGCCACCACCAAGACCATCTGTCAGAACCTTGCCCACAGCTGTTTCCCCCCACTCAATCACAACAAACTAACCTCCTGTAAGTCAAGTTCAATAACTACAGGCAGATGTATGGTGAGATGCCAGAGGAAGCTATGAATAGGTCATTAGCCTACAAAGTAATATGAGAATAATGCAATTGCTGAATGTATGTAGATATTCTATACTAAGTGTTTTGATAACTTTCAAATGTAGTATTTGTATTTATTATGGATCCCCATTAGCTGCTGCCAAGGCAAAATTAAGGCAGTTATGCAATTTTAAAACCATTGCAATACATTCATTACAGAATTCACAACACACTAAGTCTGTGCCCTCAGGCCTATACTCCACTATCACATATCTACAACGCAAAATCCATGTGTACATGTGTGTTAGTGCGTATGTTATCATGTGTTTGTATGCATGTGTCTGTGCCTATGTTTGTTACTTTACAGACCCCGCTGTTCCATCAATCAATCAATCAATCAAATGTATTTATAAAGACCTTCTTACATCAGCTGGTGTCACAAAGTGCTGTACAGAAACCCAGCCTAAAACCCCAAACAGCATTCAATGCAGGTGTAGAAGCACGGTGACTAGGAAAAACTCCCTAGAAAGGCCGAAACCTAGGAAGAAACCTAGAGAGGAACCAGGCTATGAGGGGTGGCCAGTCCTCTTCTGGCTGTGACGGGTGGAGATTATAACAGAAAATGGACAAGATTTTCAAATGTTCATAGATTACCAGCAGGGTCAAATAATAATAATCACAGTGGTTGTCGAGGGTGCAACAGGTCAGCACCTCAGGAGTAAATGTCAGTTGGCTTTTCATAGCCGATCATTCAGAGTATCTCTACTGCTCCTGCTGTCTCTAGAGAGTTGAAAACAGCAGGTCTGGTGAACAGGTCAGGGTTCCATAGCCGCAGGCAGAACAGTTGAAACTGGAGCAGCAGCACGACCAGGTGGACTGGGGACAGCAAGGAGTCATCGGGCCAGGTAGTCCTGAGGCATGGTCCTAGGGCTCAGGTCCTCTGAGAGAGAAAAAGAAAGAGAGAGTGAGAATTAGAGAGAGCATACTTAAATTCACACAGGACACTGGGTAAGACAGGAGAAATACTCCAGATATAACAGACTGACCCTAGCCCCCGACACATACAAACTATTGCAGCATAAATACTGGAGGCTGAGACAGGAGGGGTCGGGAGACATAAGGTATTCCATAAGATGTATTTTTACCTGCTTTTTAAATCTGATTCTACTGCTTGCATCAGTTACCTGATGTAGAATAGAGTTCCATGTAGTCATGGCTCTATGTAGTACTATGCGCCTCCCATAGTCTATTCTGGACTTGGGGACTGTGAAGAGACCTCTGGTGGCATATCTTGTGGGGTATGCATGGGTGTCTGAGCTGTGTGCTAGTATTTTAAACAGACAGTTCGGTACCTTCAGCTTGTCAACACCTCTTACAAAAACAAGTAATGAGGAAGTCAATCTCTCTTCCACTTTGAGCCATTGACATGCATGTAATTAATGTTAGCTCTCCGTGTACTTTTAAGGTCCAGCCGTGCTGTTCTGTTCTGAGCCAATTGCAATTTTCCCAAGTCCCTCTTTGTGGCACCTGACCACACGACTGAACAGTAGTCAAGGTGCGACAAAACCTTGTTGATAGTGTTGTTAAGAAGGCAGAGCAGCGCTTTATTATGGACAGACTTCTCCCCATCTTAGCTACTGTTGTATCAATATGTTTTGACCATGACAGTTTACAATCCAGGGTTACTCCAAGCAGTTTAGTCCCTTCAACTTGCTCAATTTCCACATTATTCATTACGAGATGTAGTTGAGGTTTAGGGATTAGTGAATGATTTGGCCCAAATACAATGCTTTTAGTTTTGGAAATATTTAGGACTAACTTATTCCTTGCTACCCATTCCGAAGGTGTTTCAGTCTTTTCAGTTGCTGTAGTAGCTGACGTGTATTGTGTTGAGTCCTCCACATACATAGACACACTGGCCTTACTCAAAGCCAGTGGCATGTTGTTAGTAAAGATTGAAAAAAGCAAGGGGCCTAAACAGCTACACTGGGGAATTCCTGCTTCTACCTGGATTATCTTGGAGAGGCTTCCATTAAAAGACACCCTCTGTGTTCTGTTAGACAAGTAACGCTTTATCCACATAATAGCAGGGGGTGTAAAGCCATAACACATACGTTTTTCCAGCAGCAGACTATGATCGATAATGTCAAAAGCTGCACTGAAGTCTAACAAGACAGCCCCCACAATCATTTTATCATCAATTTATCTCAGCCAATCATCAGTCATTTGTGTAACTGTTGTGCTTATTGAGTGTCCTTCCCTATAAGTGTGCTGAAAGTCTGTCAATTTGTTTACTGTGAAATAGCATTGTATCTGGTCAAACACCATTTTTTGTAACAGGTCCATAAATAAACCTTTACATAACACCATAAAAATATTGTTCTGCTAATTTAAAAATATGAACCTTTCACCTTCATTGTCATTCCCAGACGATACAAATACTGTGCCTATGGGCATTTTTTGGGGTGGTAATAGCTACCTTGGCAAACATGTCAGAGGTCAGTATTAAGCCTGTATGTCGGTCAGGATTCTATCACATCGCCTTGCAAGTCTCCAACCGATGGCTCCATAGATGTATCTGTGAACACACTGTTCTATTACCAATGGCAGTTAAGATAGCTGATACCTGACAAACAAACATATACTATGTTGAAGTTTGAACAGGTCAGACCTACCTAATTCTGGTCTCCCCAGTGACTACCATTGGTGAGTAGGCAAGAGGTGAGGCTGGAGGTGAGGTGTTTGCCAGTGCCCCATTGATGGGCATGGCAACGTAGTTATGATTAGCATGGTGGAACCAACCTGATAGCTGCATTCACCTTTCTATTTCACTTCAGATATCATGATATCTGAAGTGAAATAGAAAGGTCAACGCAGCGATCAGGCTGGTTCCACCAGGCTAGTTTATGAAGGTTAATCGGGACAAAACTCAAAACTATTTTGACCTTTGACCAGGTCAGATGTCACCCTGTTCCATTTATAGGAATGCTCACAGCGAGGGCATGTCTGCGTGATCAAATCAAATCAAACTTTATTTATACAGCACATTTCAGACATGGAATGCAATGCGTTTTACAACAAAAAAAACTAGAAAAAAACAATGAAAATAAAAGCTGAAGTATTTACTACACAACAAACATATGATAAAAATTGAAAGAATGACACAAACTGAACAACTAAAATGCAGAGGGTCCCGTTGTTGGTCTTCTCTATGTTGCACGTTCGGCTGCAAACTGGACATCTCTCAAACAACTGCAGAAGGCAATCCTCATAAGCAATGTACTTCCTCATCTTATGCGGTGGTGTTGACTGTGAGGGCCTGTGACAGGGTGATACAACAGACAACCACATGGTAAATTGCATTTTGTTATAAAGAAAGGACAAAGATTTTTGATAATGCACTTTACAACCATTTAAAAAAAAATATTTCACCTTTATTTAACCAGGTAGACAAGTTGAGAACAAGTTCTCATTTACAACTGCGACCTGGCCAAGATAAAGCAAAGCAGTTCGACACATATAACAACACAGAGTTACACATGGAGTAAAACAAACATACAGTCAATAATACAGTAGAAAAATAAGTCTATATACAATGTGAGCAAATGAGGTGAGATAAGGCCATAAATAAATAGGCCATGGTGGCGAAGTAAATACAATATAGCAATTAAAACAATGGAATGGTAGATTTGACAGTAGATGAGTGTGCAAAGTAGAAATACTGGGGTGCAAAGGAGCAAAATAAATAAATACATTAGGGGAAGAGGTAGTTGTTTGGGCTATTTATAGATGGGCTATGTACAGGTGCAGTGATCTGTGAGCTGCTCTGACAGCTGGTGCTTAAAGCTAGTGAGGGAGATAAGTGTTTCCAGTTTCAGAGATTTTCAGAGATAACCATCTGCTTGGTGTATCTGCTTGGTTGGGTAATTAACCTACTAGTTTATCAAACCGGGTATTTTTTATACAACTTTTCACATAACACATATTACTATTGTTGATGAAGCCATCTGTGTCATTAGCACAACCACAAAGTTATAAAAAAACAGTTCTATAATTTCTCCCTTTAAAATATGATTTTAAACCTAACCTTAACCACACTTCTAACCTTAAGCCTAACCTTAAATTAAGACCAAAAAGCCAATTTTTGTTTACATTTATTTTTACGTTTGTACAATTTTGACTTTGTGACTGTGGTAACTAGTGGAACCCCTAATTCTATGCTTTACAGATGTAGACTGACTGTAGCTCCAGATTGGATTATATTTAGACTGGTGACACCATTAGGGTTTGTTGCTCCTAGTTCACTGTATTAGTCAGACTCAGACATGAGTTAGCTACCACCGTAGCTGCATCAATTATTTATTTTTGCCCTAGACAATACACTTGTATAAACTACGTACTAACTTCCAAATCTGACTTGTAGGTGAATGTTAGCTAGCAAGCCGGCCTTGCTAGCATTATCAAATGATAATTTTACATAACCAGCAGTATCTAGACAATACACAATAAAAGTATGAGCTACGACCTAACTAAGTTATAACGAGGTAGCTAGCTACGCTAACGTTAGCTAAAACGATAGCTAGCCTGCCTCGCTAGCTAACATTAGCTAGACTGCCTCACAAACTAATGTTAGCTAGCCTGCCTTGCTTTATCAAATGATGGCTACCTACATAACAAGTAATAACGTTATCTAACATTGCTAGCTAAATTATACCAGAGAGGTGATTATATTACAGTATCTCTGGTTATACTCACCACCACCGGTCACTGCACACCAAGCTAGCGTTACTGGTGCAGACTTTGGGACCGACGAACTCCAAGCACCTATTCCGACCACACACTAGCTCTAGAGTCCTTCGACAGGATCTTTGGCTGTGGAGGCATGGTCAATCCGTGTAGGGCCCGTGATCCTTTGAACGCGTTGGGGGCGATGAAGCCCCTTTCAATTAAGTTAAGCGACGGGGGCAGAGGGGCGATTTGCACATAGAGCTTAGCAAAAGGGACCATGATTTGTTGACATAATTATGGCACAGTGGGATTGAGGTTTGTGGAGAGAATGGATCCTTGCATTTTGGCTGATCCATATGTGGTGTCAGGTTGGGTGGAAAAGAGGTTGGAGACTGTTGAGTTGGTGAGAGTAACTCGGAGTGGATTAGTGATGATTTATTGCCCTCTGGACCACATGATTACGGACAAGAAATGTGACTTGCTTTGCTCTCTGGAGCAGGGCGCCATTGAAAGGAGTAACAACGAGGGTGGTATTATGTGTTGAGGAGGATCAGAATAAATGGAAGATTCCCAGTGTCTGTGATGCCTGCCATTTGGTGTGACACAGATCTGTTGGAGAGGGTGGGGAAACGGAGAAGACAATGTCTGTCCTGCTGAGTTTTGATGTAGAGTCTTTGACGGACAAGGTCAAGTAAGGAAGTGTAAGTTACTCCTTGAGAGCTTTTGTTCCGAAAATACTACAGTGTTTTAGCTGTCACGTTTATGGGCATGTTGCAGCAGTGTGTAGGAGGGAGATTCCTAGATGTGTGCAAGGAGGCATGAGACAAAGGAATGTGCAGTATCGGTGGAGAAAGTTGTGTGTGATAGATGTGGGGGAGCCCATGGGGCTGGAGCTCAGTGGTGTCCGGTGAGAGAAAGTCAGGTTGAGGTTGCAAGAGTAGTACAGAAAGTGTGTGTATGACAAAGCTTTGAAGAGAGAGGTAGAGGAAGATGGGTACAGGGTGAGGGATACTGAGAGTATTCCTGTGGATAGGCAGCGACCAAGAGAGAGTGATGGGAAGATCATGTCCTTCATTAATGTAGGCTTTTTAGCATTCATAGAGAAGTACTTGGGATTGCAAGGATTTACTGCAGAACAGTAGCAGGGGGGGTTGAGTGGTAGTGTTCTGTCCTCTCAGACCGTTGGTCTGGAGTAGGATTAGATAGGGTTAAATAGTGGAATGCGGTGGTGTTTTTTAAGAGAGGGTTAATAGTTGGAAGGGCAATTTTCCTTTTTCCCAATGTTGTATTGTAAATTTGGTGAAGATGAAAGTCCTCAATGAACAACAGTAGTACTGGAACTGTTGGAGTGGAGGATACGTGTGTGAGTGATTATGAATCGCTTATTGATGGGATGGGTTCATTGAGTAAGGATGCATTTGTGGGAAACCCGTTTGAGGTGTTGAAAATAGTGAAGTATGCACTTGGAAAAGTGAAGTCTGTCCGAGTGACTTTATTTTGATTAATTGTATTTCTAAAGAGTAGAGGAAGATTGCAGTGGGCCTCAAAAAACAACAGAAGTTTTGTGTTTTGAACTTCGGAGTAGAGCACCCGTCAAAGGAGTCATCTCAGTGGTGACGACAGATGCTCAGGTTGAATAGCTGAATAGAATTCCTGGTGGGGTTAGTGCCCGGCGTCTGACTTGCTGGGTGAATATTGTTTTTTGATAAAGAGCAAATACCTACACATGTGAAGCTTGGTTCTTTCTGTAAGATACGCTGTAAGAGATTTAGTCCCCAAACCAATGCAGTGTAAGAATTGTAAAAGATTTGGCCATGTTTCAAGTGTGTGCAGACGAACAGTGTATACTGAAGAACGGTGTGTAGAAAGATGACGGTGTTGGAATTGTGGTGGGGTACATGATCCTGAGTTCCTGGAGTGCCCTGTAAGGGTGAAGGAGATTGCCCGCTCTAACTTTTGCCACCTCAATCGAATCTCTTATGCAAAAGCGATTAAAAGAACTGAGAAAACAAGTGATGCTAGTGAAGATATGGTAGTGGATACACCACAGCCTGTAGTAAATGTTTGCTGCCAGACAAAAGATGTGTGTTAAAAATGTGGATTTTGTTGTGTTCATTGCCACCGTTATAAACTGTGCTTTTTGTGAGACTCATGGAAAAGTTACTTAAATAATCTAACTCAGACGTTAGGCTACCAAGGGAAAATGAGTCAGTCGTAATTCCATAATAAACATTTTGCATTTCTAAAACATCAACGCACGCGTGAGCGCTCGCACACGAAATTGGAGGCAGGGCAAATAAGCACTCCGACCTCATGTACGTTCTGGTCATGCTTTACAAAAAACAGTTAGGCTGCTGAGCTGTCGTCCCGCGCTATGTAAGTATGTCTCCTTTTCGTGTGACTATTTGCCTTTGTAGAAATGACTCAAAAACGGGGAAGACGTGGTATCGAATGTGTTGTTTAGCCATCATACCAAGGGTAGAACGTTTTCATACAAAGTTACAATGTATCAACTTTGAGAAGGCACGTAGTTTACTTACTATATACGATTTCGGAAGAAAAAAATGATGATAGTAAGTAAACTATAGGTATATTTTCATATTAGTTTCATTCGATTTTTGAAAATGTATCCGCCCTATGAACGCTATGGGAGATAGTCAACTGCATAGAAGTTACGAGAAACCCGCTATGTGAATGACGTGTTCGTAAAAGTTTTCTAGGAGGATCTTGAAAAGAAAGATTGGATGGCCACATTAACGAACCTTGTGAAAATTGTTGCAAAGCTATACGACATTGTGCTGTAGTGGAAAAAAAACTATATTTTGTGTAATCCCCTCCGTTTTTAGTCGTACACAAAAAACGAACAGCACCACCGAGGTATCGATTTTGAAGTGAAATGAGATTAGCACATGACCCATGAACAAATTACTACAATGGAATAAACTGTGTTAAATAGAGCCGTTTTACGAGTTACTAACGTAGGCGTCGCCATCCTGTGTTTTTTTTTTTGTCAGAAAAGCGCTATGCACACACAGTTCCCCCCCATACTCAGCACTGGAGTCACAGCAGAATTTATATTAATGTAAGCACTAGTGATATTGTATGTTGGTGAATTGTTTCCATCATCCAGGCTGAATTTTAAGAGAAGTGCATAATCAAGAGTTAAAGGAAGTGCCCTTTTAGCACTTCTTCCTACACAACAGAAGAGCGCTGCACTATAAAAAGGAATAGACCCGTGGCTTGAATCTACACAAGTTATGGTTCTCAAGTCCATTCACTCCTCATTAGCAATGAAAGCAAGGTAGCTGGTTTTAGCAAGTAAAGCCATTGTATTTAATCTCTCCACACCCACTATGGACCATTGTAGAGAACCCATATGTTCTGTGCTCATGTAACATATAGTGACTTGTCATAACAACAATGTGAGGATGTGGCTGGTGAACGGTATTGTGCCTATTGTTATACATTTACAACCAGAGCGTCCTTTTACTATGGACTAAGCACATCACAAAGTAACAGCTGTTACATTCCTGTAGTCATGCGATATTGGGCTGGTGCTGGAGGTGATGGTTGGTTGCAAGCATATTTCCAATTTGAGTGGGGTGGGCTTTCCTGTATTTGGAAGGTGAAGGCCCGCTCTGTCTTTTGTGTGTGGTCTATACAGACGCAACCGCTGGAAACCAAGACCTATGTTGCCACTGTCCTACCCGCCCGAAAGATAACAACCCTCTCCGTCACCCTCTTGAAGCTCTCTCCTAAATTCCGACATACACCACCCTGCATGCCACAGGAAATAACAGGCCCTTGCATTTGAGTATTATTTACTCAGCTCGGCTTCTAGTCTAAATCTTCTAAGAGGGTATTTTTTGTTCTTGTTTGTCCCCTTCCTCAGCTCTCTCATTTTTAGTTGTGTACTTTAATTCTGTGAAAATGTTGGTCCTACTCACTTTTTCTCCCCCCTAAGTTGCCAGTTTGACTTGAGTGAAATTAAGAGACTCCTTTTACAGAGCTCACTTAATTACATTTTGCTGTTAAAAAGTGAGTTGTAATGCAAAGTCAGACACAAAGGTTCCCCCCTCCAGAATTGAATATGAATTTGGAATTTGCTTGGCTAAGACCCCTGTGAACCAATGCAACTTAATATTGTTGGTAGAGCACAGTTGTGGGTTTCTGGTTTCAGTAATGTGAGAGTCAAACTTTTTTCCATATGCTCCAGGCTTTGTCCTGTAGCGGCACTGTATAGGGCTGGGCGGTATACCGTATTTTATGATATACCGGTATTGATGCAGGGACCGGTTTGGGTTTTTACTTTACCTTCTATACCGGTATTTGAATGTTTGGTTGTTAAATGTGATATGCCAGGTGTAATGTCAATTTTTATAGTTTACTTCACTTCTTGAGTCATCTCTCTCCGCTCTATCTCTCTGTGCCACTTTCCACAGAGACCTAGCCACGCCCCCTGTCACATAAGGAGTACATTTGATGTTCCTCAACCACAGATACTTGTGTTCAGTCTGAAAGGTCAATGCAGCACATGCAACAATGTTGAGGACGACAATGCTGTTTTCACTTTGCTTCTTAATATAAATCCACTAGCATTCTATAATGACAGTATTAGTTTGTTTCTTACATCAGCAAACAGCTAGTTTGTCTTTTCTTAGCAAGTTGCCCTAAATCTTGTGAGACGCTAATTGTTAGCCGCTAATGCTAATAGCTAGCTAGCAAATAAATGTACTGTGTAAGAGCAAACGTAGCTAGCTAATACATCCTGATAATACAAGTGATGGTGTAGACCAAAATTAGCATGTTGTTTGTGCAACAGTATCTTCTAAATCAAAGAGGAATGTGCAAAGCAAGAATATGTTAGCTACATGAAGTAGCTAAGAGAACATGCAATGTAGCCAAAGCTTATAGGGTCCCCTATGAAACACTTATCAGCACTTTATTTCCTACCCTGTCACAATAACTCCTCCCTGGCATTTTAATTCCTTGTCATCTCAAACACTGTATTCAAAGTGCCCACTATTATATTCTAACTATAGAATTAGAATAGCCATTCAATTTCCATGACTCCAACAGTTTTGCTCTAATTTGCAAGTCAAATTGTAATTGCAACATTTGGTTAAAAATAAATCCTAGATTATTTGTCCATATCGTGCAGCCCTACGTGGCAGTGTGGAAATGATCTCAATTGAGCAGGGGTGTAAAAATACTTTCAAGTACTACTTAAGTTTTTTTTTTGGTATCTGTACTTTACTTTACTATTTTTATTTTTGACAACTTTTGCTTCACTACATTCCTTAACAAAATACTGTACTTTTTACTCCATACATTTTCTCTGACACCTAAAAGTACTTGTTACATTTTGAATGCTTAGCAGGACAGGAAAATGGTCCAATTCACGCACTTGTCAAGAGAACATCCCTGGTCATCTCTGATCTGGAGAACTCACTAAACACAAATGCTTTGTTTGTAAATTATGTCTTGAGTGTTGGAGTGTGCCCCTGGCTTTCCGTAAATTAAAATGTAAAAAAAAAAATGGTGCCATCTGGTTTGCTTAATCTAAGGAATTTTAAATTATTTATACTTTTACTTTTGATACTTAAGTATATTTAAAACTAAATACTTTTAGACTTTTACTCGAGTAGTATTTTACTGGGTGACTTTTACTTGAGTCATTTTCTATTAACGAATCTTTACTTTTACTCATATGACAATTGGGTACTTTTTCCACCACTGCAATTGAGTGCAGGAAATGCAGAAATTATAAAAGTGCTGAAATTTGTTTTGGTTAAAGTTGAATTGAACAGTATAATACAATCAGAATGGAGAAACATTCTAAGTGATATCAATGAGTCTATGTGTTGCCACCCTAGGATCACTCACTACTCATAAAGCAAATGTAGAAATTGTATTATTCAAAACTAAAAATACAGTAAAATACCGTCACATCGTTCAATTTAAAAAACAAAGTACCGTGATATAATATTTTGGCAATATCGCCCAGCCCTAGCAACACTTGGGTAAAAATCACTGATTAGGCTTGGGCGGTGTACCGTATACCGGGGTATTTGGAAATAGCCACAGGATGGTTTTTCAATACCGTTGAAACTATTACATTATTCAATACATTTTCATATTTGTTGCTACTTTAAGTAAATGCCTGCAGTAAACTTTGCAATACGTTAGGAGATAAAGCAGATCACGTTCTTCTTTTCACCTGTCACATTATTTTACCTTATGAAGCTTACCGTAGTTGCCCAGAACAGTTGAGCCAGTCGTGTGTTTGTAAATGGGAGAGAGTCCAGCTGTTTATTGAAAGGGTCACATTTTATATTGAAAGCTAAGTGTTATTATTATTTTTTGCTTCAAGATTGATCAGGGACATGCAACTATAGTTTTCCTTAACCAGAAAATACATTACTGCAAAACATTTGGCAGAAAATAGTTTCATTTTCATCAGATGACAACAGAAATGCAACGCTATTTGGCTGGCAGCCACAGAAGTAAAAGAACTTACAATGAAAAAGCAAGGTCTTTGTGGCAAAAACGAGGCATGGCCATCATATTTCTAATGTTTATCGTAGAAAGAATGTAGCCCGCTACATTTCCTAATGTTTTGTTTAAAGTTAATCTAGCATTTTACCCAAGAAAAGTAGACTGGCTACACCGAGAACCCAGTGGGCAAAACCTGGTTGAAAAGACGTCAGTATGACATCTTATTCTGGTCGCAAACTGGTTGAAAAAGGACGTTTTTTTTTGTCTTTTTACTGGCCAGAATATTACATATTTTTCTGACCACCATACGACCAGTTGGTCATAATTCTGACCACTATCTTATGTGCTATATTATGTAGCCTACTGGTCATAACCTGGTAATGACCACAGCTTATTACCTACCTACTGTAAAAAGTATTGCAGAGGAAGTTGGATATTGAAAACATTGCTCATTAACTTTCTATTTGTTTCCGTAGTCACCAATATAAAGTTTAAATCTACAACATATTCTTAAATGTTATTTTTTTTTACCCTGTTTTCTCCCCAGTTTCATGGTATTCAATTGGTATTTACAGTCTTGTCTCATCACTGCAACTCCCATACGGACTCGGGAGAGGCGAAGGCAGAGAGGCGTGTCCTCCGAAACACAACCGAGCCTAGCCGCCCTGCTTCTTGACACAATGCCCACTTAACCCGGAAGCCAGCCGCACCAATGTGTTGGAGGAAACACTGTGCATCTGGCGATTGTGTTAGCGTGCACTGTGCCCGGCCCGCCACAGGAGTCGCTAGTGCGCATTGGGACAAGGACATCCCTGCCGGCCAAACCCTCCCCTAACCTGGACGACGCTGGGCCAATTCTGCTCCTCCCCATGGGTCTCCCGGTCGCGACCAGCTGCGACAGAGCCTGGACTCCAACCCAGAATCTCTAGTGGCACAGCTAGCACTGTGATGCAGTGCCTTAGACCACTGCACCACTCGGGAGGCCATATTCTTACATTTTAAAATAGATAAAGCAGTGCAAATCTACATTAAAAATGTTTGCACATCTGCATACAGTAATTGTTTCACAATTCAACCCTGACATTACATGCTAGAGGTCGACCGAGTATGATTTTTTGATACCGATTATTGGAGGACCAAAAAAAGCCGATGCCGATTTTTATTCATTTTAAATTTGTATTATTTTTATTTATATACGTACATACAGTTGAAGTCGGAAGTTTACATACACTTTAGCCAAATACATTTAAACTCAGTTTTTCACAATTCCTGACATTTAATCCTAGTAAAAATTCCCTGTTTTAGGTCAGTTAGGATCATCACTTTATTTTAAGAATGTGAAATGTCAGAATAATAGTACAGAGAATTACTTATTTCAGCTTTTATTTCTTTCATCACATTCCCAGTGGGTCAGAAGTTTACATACACTCAATTAGTATTTGGTAGCATTGCCTTTGAATTGTTTAACTTGGGTCAAACGTTTCGGGTAGCCTTCCACAAGCTTCCCACAATAAGTTGGGTGAATTTTGGCCCATTCCTCTTGACAGAGCTGGTGTAGCTGAGTCAGGTTTGTAGGGCTCCTTGCTTGCACACGCTTTTTCAGTTCTGCCCACACATTTTCTATGGGATTGAGGTCAGGGCTTTGTGATGGCCACTCCAATACCTTGACTTTGTTGTCCTTAAGCCATTTTGCCACAACTTTGGAAATATGCTTGGGGTCATTGTCCATTTGGAAGACCCATTTGCAACATATCTTTAACTTCCTGACTGATGTCTTGAGATGGTGCTTCAATATATCCACATCATTTTTATTCCTCATGATGCCATCTATTTTGTGAAGTTCACCAGTCCCTCCTGCAGCAAAGCACCTCCACAACATGATGCTACCCCCACAGTGCTTCACAGTCGGGATGGTGTTCTTCGGCTTGCAAGCCTCCCCCTTTTTCCTTCAAACATAACGATGGTCATTATGGCCAAACAGTTCTATTTTTGTGTCATCAGACCAGAGGACATTTCTCAAAAAAGTACAATCTTTGTCCCCATGTGCAGTTGTAAACCGTAGTCTGGCTTTTTTATGGCGGTTTTGGAGCAGTGGCTTCTTCCTTGCTGAGCGGCCTTTCAGGTTATGTCGATATAGGACTCCTTTTACTGTGGATATATACATTGTACCTGTTTCCTCCAGCATCTTCACAAGGTCCTTTGCAGTTGTTCTGGGTTTGATTTGCACTTTTTGCACCAAAATTTGTTCATCTCTAGGAGACAGAACGCATCTCCTTCCTGAGTGGTATGACGGCTGCGTGGTCCCATGGTGTTTATACTTGCGTACTATTGTTTGTACAGATGAACCTGGTACCTTCAGGCATTTGGAAATTGCTCCCAAGGATAAACCAGACTTGTGGAGGTCTACAATTTTTTTTCTGAAGTCTTGGCTGATTTATTTTGATTTTCCCATGATGTCAAGCAAAGAGGCACTGAGTTTGAAGGTAGGCCTTGAAATACATCCACTGGTACACTTCCAATTGACTCAAATGATGTCAAATGATGTCAATTAGCCTATCAGAAGCTTCTAAAGCCATGACATCATTTTCTGGTATTTTCCAAGCTGTGTTAACTTCTTACATCTAGACGTTCCGCTAGCGGAACACCTGCTCCAATATCCAATGATGGGCGTGGCGCGAAATACGAACTCCTCGAAAATCCGAAAACTTCAATTTTTCAAACATATGACTATTTTACACCATTTTAAAGACAAGACTCTCCTTTATCTAACCACACTGTCCGATTTCAAAAAGGCTTTACAACGAAAGCAAAACATTAGATTATGTCAGGAGAGTATCCAGCCAGAAATAATCAGACACCCATTTTTCAAGCTAGCATATAATGTCACAAAAACCAAAACCACAGCTAAATGCAGCACTAACCTTTGATGATCTTCATCAGATGACCCTCCTAGGACATTATGTTATACAATACATGCATGTTTTGTTCAATCAAGTACATATTTATATCAAAAAACAGCTTTTTACATTAGCATGTGACGTTCAGAACTAGCATTACCACCGAACCCTTCCGGTGAATTTACTAAATTACTCACGATAAACGTTCACAAAAAACATAACAATTATTTTAAGAATTATAGATACAGAACTCCTTTATGCAATCGCGGTGTCCGATTTTAAAATAGCTTTTCGGTGAAAGTGTCACGCCCTGACCAGGTGAACTCTGCTATTTTGTTCAGGGTGTGGCATTTCTATGGTTTATTTTCTATGTTTTGGTTATAGCCTTTCTTTGTGTTTTATTTCTATGTTGGACTCGGGGGTGATTTCCCAATCAGACAGCTGTCGCTTGTGAAGTCTGATTGGGAATCACATTTAAGTTCCTTTTCCCCCACGATGTTTGTGGGTTGTTGTCTCTTTTGTTTGAGCAAGTTAACGTTTCGTCTATTCTTTGTCTGTTTTGGTAACGTGTTTATTTGTGCCTAAATAAACATGTGTTCGCTCCCAGCTGCGCTTTGGTCCGCTTCCTTATCACCCGACGACGAGCGTTACAGAAAGCACATTTTGCAATATTCTGAGTAGATAGCTCGCCATCACGGGCTAGCTATTTAGACACCCAGCAAATTTAGCACTCATCAAAGTCAGATTTACTATAAGAAAAATTGGATTACCTTTGCTGTTCTTCGTCAGAATGCACTCCCAGGACTTCTACTTCAACAACAAATGTTGGTTTGGTTCCAAATAATCCATAGTTATATCCAAATAGCGGCGTTTTGTTTGTGCGTTCAAGACACTATCCGAAGGGTAACGAAGGGTGACGCGCGGACGCGTATCGGGACGACAAATTTCGAAATATTCCATTACCGTACTCGAAGCATGTCAAACGCTGTTTAAAATCAATTTTTATGCAATTTTTCTCGTAAAAAAGCGATAATATTCCGACCCGGGAGACGTCCTTTCCGTTCAAAGACTCAAAATCTAAAATGGACTCTTCACGTGCACGCGCGCGCCCGTCTCATTGTTCTCAGATCGACCACAGACCTGCCCAGGGACTGCGGTTGAAAATTAGCCGGCTGGCTAAAACCGGCACTTTTACTGAAACGTTGATTAATGTGCACTGTCCCTGTAAAAATAAAATAAACTCAAACTCAAACTTACCAAATGCGCTACTGTTTTTTCAGCAAAGTCATCATTCAACGTTCTGGCGCCTTCTGAGAGCCTATGGGAGCCTTAGAAAATGTCACGTTACAGCAGAGATGCTTTGTTTTGGATAGAGATGACATAGAAGGCCAAGAAATGGTCAGACAGGGTACTTCCTGTACAGAATCTTCTCAGGTTTTAGCCTGCCATTTGAGTTCTGTTATACTCACAGACACCATTCAAACAGTTTTAGAAACTTTGGAGTGTTTTCCATCCAAAGCTTCTAATTATATGCATATTCTAGTTTCTTAATGGGTGACATGTCTGGTGAGTATGCAGGCCATGTAAGAACTGGGACATTTTCAGCTTCCAGGAATTGTGTACAGGTCCTTGCGTCATGGGGCCGTGCATTATCATGCTGACTCATGAGGTGCTGGAGGCGGATAAATAGCATGACAATGGGCCTCAGGATCTCATCATGGTATCTCTGTGCATTCAAATTTCCAGCGATAAAAATATAATTGTGTTCGTTGTCCGTAGCTTTTGCCTGCCCATACCATAACCCCATCGCCACTATGGGGCACTCTGTTCACAATGTTGACATCAGCAAACTGCTTGCCCATACAACGCCATACATGCTGTCTGCCATCTGCACGGTACAGTTGAAACCAGGATTCATCCGTGAAGAGCACACTTCTCCAGCGTGCCAGTGGGCATTGAAGGTGAGCATTTGCCTACTGAAGTCGAATACTACGCCAAACTGCAGTCAGGTCAAGACCCTAGTGAGGACGACGAGCACACAGATGAGCTTCCCTGAGACGGTTACTGACAATTTGTGCAGAAATTCTTCAGTTGTGCAAACCCACAGTTTCATCAGGCCAGTTGGAAATACTGCCATATTCTCTAAAATGACATTGGAGGTGGCTTATGGTAGAAAAATGAACATTAAATTCCCTGGCAACCGCTCTGGTGGACATTCCTGCAGTCAGCATGCCATTTGCGCGCTCCTCTCAACTTGAGACATCTGTGGTATTGTGACACAACTGCACATTTTAGAGTGGCCTTTAATTGTCCCCAGCACAATGTGCACCTGTGTAGTGATCTTGCTTAAATCAGCTTCTTGATATGCCACACCTGTCAGGTGGATGGATTTTCTTGGCAAATGAGAAATGCTCAGTAACAGGGTTGTAAACAAATTTGTGCACATTTCAGAGAAATACACTTTTTGTGTGTGTGAAACATTTCTGGGATCTTTTCTTTCCGCTCATGAAACATGGGACTAACACTATCTCTTGCATTTATATTTTTGTTCAGTGTTTTTCTAAGTGTAAGATCAGGCAATCATGGGCAGCTGAATAGCATGTCTCTTGGGGAATCCAGTCTCAGTGAGACCTGAAGCAGAGAAATAATGTTAATGCTCATCAGCATAGCTAGTACAAAACTAGCTCTTACAAAGCTGGCTGGCCAGTAGGAATTAATACACACTCGTACAATGCTGTGTACTACTCCCTTCACAGAACAGCGCAAACTGGCGCTAACCAGAATAGAACGAGGAGTGGGAGGCACCGGTGCACAACTAAGCAAGAGGACAAATACATTAGTGTCTAGTTTGAGAAGCAGACGCCTCACAAGTCCTCAACTGGCAGCTTCATTAAACAGTACATGCAAAACACCAGTCTCAACATCAACAGTGAAGAGGCGACTCCGGGATGCTGGCCTTCTAGGCAGAGTTGCAAAGAAAAAGCCATATATCAGACTGGCCAATAAAAAGAAAAGATTAAGATGGGCAAAAGAACAGACACTGGACAGAGGAAGATTGGAAAAAAGTGTTATGGACAGATGAATCTAAATTTGAGGTGTTCAGATCACAAAGAAGAACATTCGTGAGACGCAGAATTTCTTTTTAAGATACTGGAGGAGTGCTTGACGCCATCGGTCAAGCATGGTGTGATGGTCAGGGGGTGCTTTGGTGGTGGTAAAGTGGGAGATTTGTACAGGGTAAAAGGGATCTTGAAGAAGGAAGGCTATCACTCCATTTTGCAATGCCATGCCATACCCTGTGGAAGGTGCTTAATTGGAGCCAATTTCCTCCAACAACAGGACAATGACCCAAAGCACAGCTCCAAACTATGCAAAAACAATTTAGGGAAGAAGCAGTCAGCTGGTATTCTGTCTATAATGGAGTGGTCAGCATAGTCACCGGATCTCAACCCTATTGAGCTGTTGTGGGAGCAGCTTGACAGTATGGTACGTAAGAAGTGCCCATCAAGCCAATCCAACTTGTGGGAGGTGCTTCAGGAAGCATGGGGTGAAATCTCTTCAGATTACTTCAACAAATTGATAACTAGAATGCCAAAGGTCTGCATGGCTGTAATTGCTGCAAATGGAGGATTCTTTGACGAAAGCAAAGTTTGAAGGACACAATTTATTATTTAATTCAAAATCATTATTTATAACCTTGTCAACATTTTGACTATTTCCTCTTCATTTTGCAACTAATTTAATGTATGTTTTCATGGCAAACAAGGACATTCCTAAGTGACCCCAAACTTTTGAACGGTAGTGTATGTTAGCATGACACAATGTTGACATGGTCACAATCTTTTCTAGAAGTTAAGATCATCCCACTCACTCACACACACAGAAAGAGAGAAACACACGTTTACTGTCATTAACTAAACAGATCAAAATGTCAATAAGTTAGCTAGCTAGCTACAACAGGTAAAAATGAAAACTTACCAAGTCCATGGAGGATTTGCCAGAGAGCTAACTTTAGCTAGCTAAAATTAGCCAGCTAGCAAAACATTCCTTGATGCTCTTCTCCCCAACAAACTGGCACTTTACTTACAAAAATAAAACAAGAATGATGGAGAACGGGGACTACCATTTAGCAGTCAAATCTATAAAATCACAACAACATACATTTCAAGAAACTATTGTTTCCCAGCAGTGTTGTGTAGCTTACTGGGTGCTTTGTCCCAACATGCCGTATGGAATGTTGATGAAAGCAGGCTACTTGCGAGCAAAGAACTATTGTTGTGCGAGTCACAGATTCCAATACAAGTTTTAGCTGGAACTGATATGTCTACCTCTTTATTTACCTACCTCCTTATATAACAGTATAGCTTCCGTCCCTCTCCTCGCCCCAACCTGGGCTTGAACCCTCTGCACACATCAACAACTGACACCCACGAAGCATCGTTGCCCATCGCGCCACAAAAGCCTCGGCCCTTGCAGAGGGGAACAACTACTTCAGGTCTCAGAGCGAGAGACGTCACCCGATTGAAACGCTATTAGCGCGCACCACCGCTAACTAACTAGCCATTTCACATCGGTTACACTTATTTAGTAAAATATAATTACTGCACGCATTGTTAATTCATTAAAATCTTTAAGGGAAAATATAATTGTCATTCTCAGGGTCAAATTCGGGTGCAATAATTTTGTACTAATTATTGATGGAAATAAATGGAATAAAAATAAGATTCTGTAAATTCTGGTGGATTGTAGTATGATATTGAAATAAGACAGGCCTATGTGTAATTAAAAAAAAATCAGAAAACAAATGGACATAATAGAACATCAAAATTGCATTCAGTGGAACAGAAGAAAATGTGCAACACAGAGAAATTAACGTCAACAAAAGATGGTCATTGGAAGCCAACACACACAGCAACTTACCAATATCATTAATTAAACAACCATTATGTCATTGTACTGCAGTTTTACTGCATTTTAACAGCAGTGAATTTTTGTAAGGGTATCCTGTATTATTGTGCATGATTATTTTACAGGCTGGTAGCCTAGAACAAATGTAATGTAAGTGAATGTGCACTTTTCAGTTGTGGTGGACTGCAACTACAGAAAACATTGCCATAGCCTGTAGTAAAAGCATAGCTTTGGAGATTCTCTAAATTAGGGACCATCTCTGATAGCTATATGACTGCAGAGACTGTCACAAATTATAGCTTTTAATTACCTAGCAAAAGCTATGACTTGGAGGTGAAATATCAAAATTCTTAGTTTTTTAAATTGGTATTTCATCACCTGCCGAATAAAAACGTAAAATGGCCCTACTCCTGAAAAGTTAATCTGATATTACCTGAAGTGACCTCGGCCTGGAGTAATATGATTCTGCCAGACTTGGCCCGCAAGAAGCCCCCCAAATCAGAGTCTCCCGAGTCTCAAACGGAATGGGCCCGAGACCAGAGTGTTGACTGGGTACAATATGCTACGAGACCCTAACCCACTTTGTTGTGCTCTGCCAGCTGTTGTTTGCCAAGTGTGCTAAACTGAATCATGCAGCCCCTACTGAAAAAGAACATTCATTTAATTGTAATGGTTCTAATGTCTTCTATGCAATGCGTGTAGGGCCCACAAACACTATGCACATGTTTATATAGATTGGTGTCTATTAATTGAGTAGCTTTTAGATAACTGGTCAGTAGTTCAATCAGATTTCAACCAAAAACCAGATATATTTTTCATGACGTCAAAAAGTTATCTGAGGATTGTGAGGAGCTATACAAATTCGACAGTCAAAAGATGTGGACTTAAAATAGGCCTATGGCACGTCATGGAAACTGAACTCTGGACACTGACTAAATATGCATCCAAGCCGAACTGAAATATTTTCAGATGTTGGTTTGTTTTCACAGCTTTCTATTTCCTTACAACCGATCCAATTGTCATGCACAGAAAATCTTTCGTAAAAAAATAAAATGTTTTAATTGCATTTTCTCCCCGGTCCCAAACGTCTTTGCTCCATAAAAGAAGCATGGATGACAGAACTTTACAGATGTTAACTAGATTGAAGCATTCATTCATGACATTCAGGTGAGCAAGGGTTTTAGTCTTCTAGGACAACATACACTGAGTGTATGGGATGCTGGCCCATGTTGACTCCAATGCTTCCCACAGTTGTGTCAAGATTTCTCGGTGTCCTTTGGGTGGTGGACCATTGTTGATACACACAGGAAACTGTTGAGCGTGAAAAACCCAGCAGCGTTGCAGTTCTTATCACAAACCTTTGCACCTGGCACCTACTACCATACCCTGTTCAAAGGCACTTAAATCTGTCCTCCTTTAACCGGTCTCCTCCCCTTCATCTACACGGATTGAAGTGGATTTAGAAGGTGACATCAATATGGGATCATAGCTTTCACCTGGATTCACCTGGTCTGTGTGTCATGGAAAGCGCATGTGTCCTTAATGTTTTGTACACTCAGTGTATAATGGAAGAAGAGAAGCTGCATGTGTCTAATTATAGACAAGTTGACTAACAAATTATGGAAATTATAAGGGAGTGAACGTTTTTTTATAATAAGGGTTACATGGAGAATATCGGACCTTTTCTGAAATGAAATGGATGGCCCTCCCTTCAGCTAAATATATTTTACCTAAACCCTCCCTGAACGCTTGAAAAAAACAAGTGACCCTCTCCTATACCCAAAATAATAATTAAAACAAAGTGGATAGCAGAGAACATGTCTATCATTTACCCTCACTTCTTGGACAGGCCAGAGCCTTAGATATGCCGTTTTAGAAACTCTTATTTGTCCTGTAAGCATTACATGGCAATGCAGGAATTTTTATGGCGCCCAGAAGGTTGTGGGTTCACAAGCCAACGTGGACAAAAGTAGGGGAAGATATCCTTAATAGTATACTGAAAAAAAATATAAACGCAACATGTAAAGTGTTAGTCCCATGTTTCATAAGCCAAAATAAAATATCCCAGAAATGTTCCATATGCAAAAATAAAAGGTACTTCTCTTAAATTTTGTGCACAAATTACAGCATTATCATTACACAGGTGCACCTTGTGCTGGGGGCAATAAAAGGCCACTCTAAAATGTGCAGTTTTGTCACAGACCAATGCCACAGATGTCTCAAGTTTTGAGGGAGCATGCAATTGGCATGCTGACTGCAGGAATGTCCACCAGAGCTTTTAAACTACCTCCAATGTGTTTTAGAGAATTTAGCATTACGTCCAACCGGGCTCACAAATGCAGCCCACGTGTAACCACGCCAGCCCAGGAACTTCACATCCGGCTTCTTCACCTGCAGGATCGTCTGAGACCAGCCACCCAGACAGCTGATGAGTTTGGGTTTGCACAACCGAATAATTTCTGCACAAACTGTCAGAAACCGTCTCAGGGAAGCTCATCTGCGTGCTCGTCGTCTTCACCAGGGTCTTAACCTGACTTCAGTTTGGCAACGTAACAAACTTCAGTGGGTAAAATGCTCACCTTCGATGGCCACTGGTACGCTGGAAAAGTGTGCTCTTCATGGATGAATCCAGGTTTCAACTGTACCGGGCAGATGGCATGGTATGGTGTTGTGTGGGCGAGGGGTTTGCTTATGTTAATGTTTGAACAGAGTGCCCCATAGTGGCGGTGAGGTTATGGTTTGGGAGGAAAATGCACCCCCCACAACAAACTCTGTATCCCTCATTTACTCAAGCGTTTTATTTTGGCGGTTGCCTACAGTCGGGGAGGCTGCAATTTGGGCAGCATGCGCGCCAAATATACAGCTTGTTGCGTTGCGGCCATAGACATATAGTCCATAGAAAGATTTTGGAACCTCTTACCCTGCCAATTTGAATGTTAAACTAATGGGTGCACTTGAATGGGAACTGCTATCTATAGATTATATTTCTATGGTTGGTTGTGGCTGTCTGTTTTCCTTTTTCAAATTTCAAAATACATTTGCGGGAAAACGTAGAGTTTGGAAAGCAAATGCCTACTGCTGGATAGAGAAGACAGATTAGTCTGTAGAACCAATAGAATTCTTTCTTCTCAACTCCCAATTTTTTTCTGAACAGCAGCACTGTTTGTCAAAGTAGCTCATCTTGAGATACGCTCCACTTGGCAATAGCCTATCGGCAATAGCCTATTGATTCAGCTTTAACCTAACTTTACTAAACAAGCAACATTGTGAGAAGGGATAATCTTCTATTTGTAGTATTAAAAATAATACATATACAGTGCATTCGGAAAGTATTCAGACCCCTTCACTTTTTCCAAATGTTGTCATGTTACAGCCTTATTCTAAAATGATTTAAATAGTTTTTTTCCCCCTCCATCAATCTTCACACAACACCCCATAATGACAAAGTAAAAACAGGTTTTTAGATTTTTCAAATTGATTTAAATACTGAACTGAAATGTCATATTTACATAAGTATTCAGATCCTTTACTCAGTACTTTGTTGAAGCACATTTGGCAGCGATTACAGCCTCAAGTCTTCTTGGATATGACGCTACAAGCTTGGCACACCTGTATTTGAGGAGTTTCTCCCATTCTTTTCTGCAGATGCTCTCAGGGTGGATGGGGTGCGTCACTACACAGCTATTTTCAGGTCTCTCCAGAGATGTTTGGGTTCAAGTCCGGGCTCTGGCTGGGCCACTCAAGGACATTCAGACAATTGTCCCGAAGCCATTCCTGCGTTGTCTTGGTTGTGTGCTTAAGGTAGTTGTCCTGTTGGAAGATGAACCTTTGCCTCAGTCTGAGGCCCTGAGCGCTCTAAAGCAGGTTTTCATCAAGAATCTCTCTGTACTTTGCTCCATTCATCTTTCCCTCGATTCTGACTAGTCTCCCAGTCCCTGACACTGAAAAACATCCCTACAGTATGATAATGCTGCTGCCACCACCATGCTTCACCACCAGGCTAGGGATGGTACTGGCCAGGTGATGAGCAGTGCCTGGTTTCCTCCAGACGTGACTACTTGGCATTCAGGCCAAAGAGTTCAATCTTGGTTTCATCAGACCATTGAATCTTGTTTCTCATGGTCTGAGAGTCCTTTAGATGACTTTGGACAAACTCCAAGCGGGCTGTCATGTACCTTTTACTGAGGAATGGCTTCCGTCTGACCACTCTACCATAAAGGCTTGATTGGTGGAGTGTTGCAGAGATGGTTGTCCTTCCGGAAGTTTTCCCATCTCTACATAGGAACTCTTGAGCTCTGGCAGAGTAACCACCGGCTCAGTTTGGCCGGGCAGCCAGCTCTAGGAAGAGTCTTGGTGGTTCCAAACTTCTTCCATTTAAGAATGATGGAGGCCACTGTGTTCTTGGGGACCTTCAATGCTGCAGACATTTTACCCTTCCCCAGATCTGTTCCCACGGACAATTCCTTTGACCTCATGGCTTGGTTTTTGCTCTGACATGTACTGTCAACTGTGGGACCTTATATAGACCGGTGTGTGCCTCAGAAAATCATGCCCAATCAATTGAATTTACTACCGGTGGACTCCAATCAAGTGGAAACAGAATTCACCTGGCTTATTTTAGAGTCTCATAGCAAAGGGTTTGAATACTTATGTAAATAAGATTTTTAATTTTTTTCATAAATTAGCAAACATTTAAAAAAACTGTTTTCACCATGTCGTTGTGTGTAGATTGATGAGGGAAAAAAATGTATTTAATACATTTTAGAATGAGGCTGTAACGCAACCAAATGTGGAAAAAGTGAAGGTGTGAATACTTTCCGAATTCACTGTATATTTATTACAACCTAATATAGCCTCCTGCCAAGACAGCAGCTACTCTTCTTGGGTTCCAGCAACATTAAGGCAGTTATGCTGTATACAGTTTAAAATATTACATGACATTACATTTCATAACACTTTTCACAACACATTGTGTTCCCTCAGGCCACTACTCTAGTACCACATATCTACAATACAAAATCCAGGTGTAAGTATGTGTAGAGTGGATGTCTTATCATGTGTATGTGTGTCTGTGCCTGTGTGTGTATGTTTTATAATATGATTCTACTGCTTGCATCAGTTATCTTATGTGGAATAGAGTTCCATGTAGTCATGGCTGTATGTAGTACTGTGCGCCTCCCATAGTCTGTTCTTGACTTGGGGATTGTGAAAAGATCTTTGGTGGCATGTCTTGTGGAGTATGCATGTGTGTCCGAGCTGTGTTAGTAGTTTAAACAGACACCTTGGTGCATTCAGCATGTCAACACTTCTTACAAAAACAAGTAATGATGAAGTCAGTCTCTCCTCCACTTTGAGCCATGACAGACTTACATGCATATTATCAATGTTAGCTCTCTGTGTACATTTAAGGGCCAGCCGAGGTGCCCTGTTCTGAGCCAATTGTAATTTTCCGAGGTCCCTCTTTGTGTCACCTGACCACACAACTTCTTGGGGTCCAGCAAAATTAAGGCAGTTATACAATCTTAGTAGTCCAGGTGTGACAAAACTAGGGCCTGTAGGACCTGCCTTGTTGATAGTGTTGTTAAAAAAGGAAGAGCTGCGCTTTATTATGGACAAACTTCTCTCTATCTTAGCCACTGTTGTATCAGCATGTTTTGACAGTTTACTTTGAGCCAGGAGAGATTGACATGCATATAATTAATGTTTGTTCTCTGTGTACATCCAAGGGCCAGCCGTGTTGCCCAGTTATGAGCCAGGGGAGGGGGTGGGTTAGAAGGATTACTTTATCCTATCCCAGGTATTCCTTAAAGAGGTGGGGTTTCAGGTGTCTCCGGAAGGTGGTGATTGACTACGCTGTCCTGGCGTCGTGAGGGAGCTTGTTCCACCATTGGGGTGCCAGAGCAACGAACAGTTTTGACTGGGCTGAGCGGGAACTGTGCTTCCGCAGAGGTAGGGGGGCCAGCAGGCCAGAGGTGGATGAAAGCAGTGCTCTTGTTTGGGTGTAGGGACTGATCAGAGCCTGAAGGTACGGAGGTGCCGTTCCCCTCACAGCTCCGTAGGCAAGCACCATGGTCTTGTAGCAGATGCAAGCTTCAACTGGAAGCCAGTGGAGTGTGCGGAGGAGTGGGGTGACGTGAAAGAACTTGGGAAGGTTGAACACCAGACGGGCTGCGGTGTTCTGGATGAGTTGTAGGGGTTTAATGGCACAGGCAGGGAGCCCCGCCAACAGTGAGTTGCAGTAATCCAGACGGGAGATGACAAGTGCCTGGATTAGGACCTGCGCCGCTTCCTGTGTAAGGCAGGGTCGTACTCTGCGAATGTTGTAGAGCATGAGCCTACAGGATCAAGTCACCGCCTTGATGTTAGCGGAGAATGACAGGGTGTTGTCCAGGGTCACGCCAAGGCTCTTAGCACTCTGGGAGGAGGACACAATGGAGTTGTCAACCGTGATGGTGAGATCATGGAACGGGCAGTCCTTCCCCGGGAGGAAGAGCAGCTCCGTCTTGCTGATGTTCAGCTTGAGGTGGTGATCCGTCATCCACACTGATATGTCTGCCAGACATGCATAGATGCGATTCGCCACCTGGTTATCAGAAGGGGGAAAGGAGAAGATTAATTGTGTGTCGTCTGATTAGCAATGATAGGAGAGACCATGTGAGGATATGACAGAGCCAAGTGACTTGGTGTATAGCGAGAATAGGAGAGGGCCTAGAACAGAGCCCTGGGGGACACCAGTGGTGAGAGCACGTGGTGCGGAGACGGATTCTCGCCACGCCACCTGGTAGGAGCAACCTGTCAGGTAGGACGCAATCCAAGAGTGAGCCGCGCCGGAGATGTCCAACTCGGGGAGGGTGGAGAGGAGGATCTGATGGTTCACAGTATCAAAGGCAGCAGATAGGTCTAGAAGGATGAGAGCAGAGGAGAGGGAGTTAGCTTTAGCAGTGCGGAGAGCCTCCATGACACAGAGAAGAGCAGTCTCAGTTGAATGACCAGTCTTGAAACCTGACTGATTTGGATCAAGAAGGTCATTCTGAGAGAGATAGCAAGAGAGCTGGCCAAGGACGGCATGCAGAAAGGGAGGAGAGGAGGGTTGAGGAGGCAGAATCAGGAGATTCGTTGGAGAAGCATTGAGCAGAGGGAAGAGATGATAGGATGGAAGAGGAGAGAGTAGCAGGAGAGAGAGAGCGAAGGTTGCGACGGCGCAATACCATCTGAGTAGGGGTATTGAGTAGTGTTGGAGGAGAGCGAGAGGGAAAAGGATACAAGGTAGTGGTCGGAGACTTGGAGTGGAGTTGCAGTGAGATTAGTAGAAGAACAGCATCTAGTAAAGATGAGGTCAAGCGTATTGCCTGCCTTGTGAGTAGGGGGGGACGGTGAGAAGGTAAGGTCAAAAGAGGAGAGGAGTGGAAAGAAGGAGGCAGAGAGAAATGAGTCAAAGGTAGACGTAGGGAGGTTAAAGTCACCCAGAACTGTGAGGGGTGAGCCATCCTCAGGAAAGGAACTTATCAAGGCGTCAAGCTCATTGATGAACTCTCCAAGGGAACCTGGAGGGCGATAAATTATAAGGATGTTAAGCTTGAATGGGCTAGTGACTGTGACAGCATGGAATTCAAAGGAGGAGATGGACAGATGGGTCAGGGGAGAAAAAGAGAATGTCCACTTGGGAGAGATGAGGATTCCAGTGCCACCACCCCGCTGACCAGATACTCTCGGGGTATGTGAGAACACGTGGTCAGACGAGGAGAGAGCAGTAGGAGTAGCAGTGTTTTCTGTGGTAATCCATGTTTCCGTCAGCGCCAAGAAGTCGAGGGACTGGGGGGTAGCATAGGCTGAGATGAACTCTGCCTTGTTGGCCCCAGACCGGCAGTTCCAGAGGCTGCCGGAGACCTCGAACTCCACGTGGGTTGTGCGCGCTGAGACCACCAGGTTAGAGTGGCAGCGGCCACGCGGTGTGAAGCGTTTGTATGGCCTGTGGAGAGAGGAGAGAACAGGGATAGACAGACACATAGTTGAGATGCTACACTAATGCAAAGGAGATTGGAATGAAAATGAACTAAACAGCTGGGGAAGCGAGAGAGCAGGGCCTCCCTCACTAACCATTCACTGAAACACTCAAATATAACTGTTCCAACTTCCACTTTATAAATTATAATTGATGTAAACTACAGTGGCTCAATGTTTCCAGGAATAGGCTCAAACTTAGTTTATTCAGCTAGATAACTTGGTACAGTATTCTTCCGTGAAACCCACCAAGTGCACCGTATCCTATGACGCCGTAGCTAACTAGCATGCTAGCATCCAATAACACACGGTTAGCACCAATACTTGGTTACAACAAACTACCAATGGATCATTCGTGTCCGTGTCTAGTTCCTTTCATAACGCAGAAGTAATTAAACGTTGGCTGGCTAACACAAAGTCAGTCCTGCTAGCTACACAAGTGGACTACACAGCTCGAATGTTCAGAAAGTTAAGCTTACAGTGCAAAAATCTTATTGACTAAAACGATAAAGTACTGTTAGCTGGTAGAGTTGGCTAGCAAGCAGTGGCTGCATTGTGGACTTTGTTTGAAAATGTAGCTGGCTAGCTAACCTCGATAGTTACTCTGTACTACACCTTTATCTTTGATACAAAGACAACTATGTAGCTTGCTAACATTACACTAATCAAATCGTTCCGTTGTAATGTATTTAGTTTCTACAGTACTGCTAGTTGGTAAAGTTGGCTAGCTAGCAGTGGTGTTGACTTTGTTTGGAAAACGGTGTCGCTGCGAAAGAATACAGTTGGCTAGCTAACCTTGTTAGCTACACCTTTATCCTCAATGCAAAGACAACTATGTAGCTAGCAACATTACACTAATCAAATCGTTCCGTTGTAATGTAATGAAATGTAATATTACCCGCGGAGCGAAGTGCAGCACGACTACTCACTCCAGCATCCGGTCCGGACTATTATTGATAGTCTTCTCCCCATGTTAGCTACTGTTGTATCAATATATTTTGACCATGACGGTCTACAATCCAGAGTTACTCAAAGCAGTTTAGTCGCTTCAACTTGCTCAATTTCCACATGATTTATTACAAGATTTAGTTGAGGTTTAGGGTTTAGTGAATGATTTGTCCCAAATACAATGTTTTTAGTTTCAGAAATATTTAGGACCAACTTATTCCTTGCCACCCATTGTGAAACTAACTGCAGGTCTTTGTTTAGTGTTGCAGTCATTTCACTCGCTGTGGTAGCTGACATGTATAGTGTTGAGTCATCTGCATACATAGACATACTGGCTTTACACAAAGCCAGTGGCATGTCATTGGCAAAGATTCAAAATAAATGTTGTTTTTGTTTGAAATAATCCATAGTTATGTCCAAATACCTCCGTTTTGTTCGTGCGTTCAAAGGGTAACGCGCGAGCGCAATTCGAGACACAAAAAGTCAAAATGTTCCATTACTGTACTTAGCATGTCAAACACTGTTTAAAATACATTTTTATGGTATTTTTAACGTAAAATTGCGATTAATATTCCAACCGGACAATAGTGTATTCATTCAAAGAGGATAAGAAAAAACAGCGTGCTCGCGGGAACGCGCATATCCAATCTCTTTTCCTCAGGCAGACCACTCAGTAACTGAGCTCCTATACTCTGCCCAGAGACAGCTCAATCCACTCTGAAGGCTTTAGACAACCAATGGAAGCCTTAGAAAGTGCAACGTAACAGCACAGATACTGTAGTTTCGAAAGGGACTAGAAAGAAGAACTACATTTCTCAGATCCTACACTTCCTGGTTGAATTTTTCTCTGGTCTTTGCCTGCCATATGAGTTCTGTTATACTCACAGACACCATTCAAACAGTTTTAGAAACTTCAGAGTGTTTTCTATCCAAATCTACTCATAATATGCATATTCTCGTTTCTGGGCAAGAGTAGTAACCAGTTTAAATTGGGTACGTTTTTTCATCCGGCCGTGAAAATACTGCCCCCATCCATATCAGGTTAAAGAACACCCTCTGTGTTCTGTTACAGGTAACTCTTTATCCACAATATAGCAGGGGGTGTAAAGCCATAACACATACATTTTTCCATCAGCAGACTATGACTGATAATGTCAAAAACCTCACTGAACTCTAACAAAACATTTCTCTCTCAGCCAATCATCAGTCATTTGTGTAAGTGCCGTGCTTGTTGAATGTCCTTCCCTAAAAACATGCTGAAAGTCTGTCAATTTGTTTAAGTAAAATTGCATTGTATCTGGTCTAAAAGTTTAGTAAGGGTTGGTAACGGGCTGATTTGTTGGCTTTTTGAGCCAGTAAATGGGGCTTTGCTATTCTTGGGTAGCGGAATAACTTCTGCTTCCCTCTATGCCTGAGGGCACACACATTCTAGTAGGCTTAGATTAAAGATATGGCAAATAACAGTGGCTTGTGATTGTTCATAGACAATTTTTTCACCTCTTCCACACTCACTTTACGGAATTCAAAATTACAATGTTTGTCTTTCATAATTTGATCAGTTATACTTTGATGTGTAGAGTCAGCGTTTGTTGCTGGCATGTCATGCCTAAATTTGCTAATCTTGCCAATGAAAAAAAAATCATTAAAGTAATTGGTAATATCAGTAGGTTTTGGGATGAATGAGCCATCTGATTCAATGAATGCTGGAGCTGAGTTTGCCTTTTTGCCCAAAATGTCATTTAAGGTGCTCCAACGCTTTTTACTATCAATCTTTACATCATTTATCTTTGTTTCATAGTATAGTTTCTTCTTCTTTTTATTCAGTTTAGTCAAATGATCTCTCAATTTGCAGTACATTTGCCAATTGATTGTACAGACAGACTTATTTGCCATTCCTTTTGCCTCATCCCTTTCATGGGGATGAGGCAATCCATGGGGATTGATGAGGAATTTTTCTTAATGGGTGCATGCTTATTAGTAACTGGAATCAATTTCATAAATGTGTCAAGTGCAGCATCTGATTGGTCATTACACACCACAAACCAACAAATATTTATATCAACAACATAGGAATCACTACAAAACTTATTGTATGACCCATCCTTTGGAACTTTGGTTTTCCTAGATATTGCTACCAAATTGTGATCACTACATCTGATGGATTTGGATACTGATTTAAAGCAAATTGCTGCAGCATTAGTAAAAATGTGATCAATATATGTTGATGATTTCATTCCTGTGCAGTTTGTAATTACCCTGGTAGGTTGACTGATCAACCTGAATCAGGTTGCAGGCACGGGTTACAGTTTGAAGCTTTTCTTGAGTGGGCAGCTTGATGAAAGCCAGTCAATATTCGAATCACCCAGAAAAGATGCCTCTCTGTTGATATCACATACATTATCAAGCATTTCACATGTTTTCCAGATACTGTTAGAACTTGGTAGTGATGTTGATCCTTTGTGGTATTAAAAACGATTCAGCTAATGTCTTCTTTCATGTAAATGATGTAGAATTTTAAAGGCAAAAAAAAAAATCGGACCACGCTAACAAATGTTCCCTATGTGTGGAAATCCTAAAATCGCCTCTGCTCAACTGTAGCCTTTGCCACATTGCAAATGTTATTATGTCTTTATTATAAAGGCCCTTTTTCTGTAACAGTAACTTGACTATCCATCGAATTGCATCTTGGTGTACAGATTTGTTTACAGAAAATGGTGTGCCGGGAAGGGCCTATGATTTCTTAATCCTGTCCTGGTAACAACGGCAAAAGAAGCCTAGATTAAGTTTTGCAGATCTGTACTGTTGATAACAGACACATGTTACCCTACACTGGGAACTTAGTGCTTAGTTATCAGAAGCATTGTTAGACTGAGAAACGTTCCCCATATCTGCTTTTCTGTGGAACAAAACACACATTTGTATGAAAGCTGCCACTCCAACATAGTCTGCAAAATAAGCACACTTTTGCAGATTAGGGATAATCAGAATTGTATCCAGTATTTTTTTTATATCCTATAATCTAGTAGTAGCTACTGCTTTTAAGCATAAGTGTATATGCCTGGGCACATAAATAGCAGACGGCTGTGATTCCCGGTGTATCCCCATGTGGGTGTTTTCTCTTGCCCTGGCCCTGTAATTCAGGGTTTCCTGCCTTCATTTCATTGCATAATGAATGTGAAGTACAGGAGGCTGCTGAAGGGAGAAAGGCTCATAATAATGTTTGGAATGGAGCAAATGGAATGGCATCAAACACCAGGAAACCATTTGTTTGATGTGTTTGTTACAATTCCACTCCAGTCATTACCACTAGCCCATTCTCCCCAATTAAGGTGCCACCAACCTCCCTGTAATGGGAAGTGTGTGGGCCTGGGCCTGCTAGTTTGCTGACTGGGTTACTTTTGCTGCACTCTTCTGAGGATAAGATCTCTAGCAGTTTGGTCTCCAGCAGGACCAGAGAGGACAGACATGCACCAATATGATCTCATCTAACAGAACTCTTCCACTGCATCAGCTGAGGATCAGCTGATCTCTGCGGATTATCCCTGCAACTCCGCTTTAGCCTGGCAGCCAGAGGCTAGGTGGGGAGCAGGGATGTAGTGCTTCAGTAGCGCGGGGGAGCAGCGCTCCCTACATTTTTTCAATTAGAGAATACACAGAGTTGGTAAAATATTTCTGGAAAATGTGTTAATATACATCTTAAATTATATTTAATTACCACAGAAATGTCATGAAAACAGTAGAATGAGAAACTAAGTAAATATGTAGGCTATAGCAGCCTATAGGTAGGGAAGAAACCACCTTTTACTTGTCTTCTCTCTCTGGTGGTGCCGTGAATGATGAATAACAGTAGGCATGTGCAGAGGCCCATTGACTTCGAGCGTTCCAAATCCGACGTAGCAAGAACTGCCACAGACGGAACTCCCAGGGGCTGCTAAAACGGCTGTCCTCAAAACAGTTTGTTATGGACTTGGGGCTCATGTACGACGCACTTGAACTCACACTATTGTCCGAGTACTTAGCTTACAGAAACCTAACACCTATTGCGTATGCAGACAAACATCCAACGCATGAACCTTATCCACACCAATGCGATCTAGGATACAAATTCACAGTGTCTGCCTTGATGTTCATAAAGGTCCATGGACGCCCTCTTGTGCAGTGGAACCCAGAACGATACAGTGGTTCCTCCTTTAAAAGTTGCGTCGTACTGCAGCACATCTTGCGGGCTTCTGCAGCATTCTGTGGCACGTTATTTGTCAGCCATTTTTTCTGTTAACGCAAGTTAGTGCTAGTATCTTTGAGAAGCATTTGATAGTCTTCCATATTGGCATTACCAGAGAATTTAAAACCTTTTTTTGTAATAACATAGTATATGGGATTGATTCTTAAGAAATTTGGCTTAATTAATTTGATTTAATATTACGGTGTTTCTATTCTTAGAAAAATGATAAACAAACCCCTCATGGTTTCCGTTAGGATGGAATGGAAAATATGGAGCTGTACAACGGGACGGTTGGAAGTAGGCAATAGCGTAAGAGGATTGGAGGATTCTAAATTGTTTGCCTCCATTAGATTATTTTGTTCCAATATTTCTGTAAATCAGTGATATTTATTCCCATAGTAATTTGTTATGGATCCATAACTAAATCATCTGCATTTTGAAAGAGTATTTGTATCATTATTTTATTAAGAAAGCATAAAGATCCTGATGAAGAAATGCAGTACTGTACAGTATATGCTTTTAAGATATAAGCCACCTGCATTTCTTTATTAGGCTACTGTGCAGTCTGACAAGTAAACATAGCCTACAATACATACTGTAGTAAACATGGGAAAGTGCCTAATTCCTTACATAAGGGAGAGCAGGCCATGTCCAGAATTTCTCGGTGACCTCAAGCACTCATTAACTCTGTCTTTAATGCTTTTTTGGGTTGGACAGAAACTTCTGAGACACAAGATTAATGATGAACATATGGAGGTTCTGTAAGCCACATTATCCTCGGGATCCATCCCAGTTTGTATTCTGTGCCCACTCGTGGTATCTCTTCGGTTTCACATCCTTGGAATAGAAGAACAACATAATGGTCCGGGCGGCCCTTGCTGTGCCTGGTGAGCAGTTGGTCTGTTGTCAGAAGAGGAATGGAAATGTCAGGGTGAACCGACGACCTGACGAACCCGCCACGTATGTTGACTCTGCCTGTCGGAGGTGGAGTTCCAGAGCTCACAGGTGGGCCTGGCATGGATTGTGACCATCTCATTCCTCGCCCTTTTCAACGCGTCATTCTCCACCTGACTCTCCGCCAATGCCGCCTGACTCTCCACAAATGCTGCTCATCTCAGCAAGGTTTTACATGTGGAAGTGCGACTAAAATGTAGTTTAAATAAACATCCGCATTTGAATGTCTTTTTTCTCGTTATTTTATTAACAAAAGTATAAAGATGTTGATTAAGAAATACTGTACTGCTGTTTTGAGTTAGAAATGTAACACTTTAGAGTACTTGTGCATCGAACACATTGCAAGTTGAGGGATTTTCACTACAGTAGCTGGGCTATAAAAAGTCTATTGTCCTGCTAATAGGAAACATTTGCATGATGGGCTACACCTGCTACATTACTACAGTACCTGTTTTCAAAATGCCTCCAGTTGTCCATCACTACTGTAAATAAAAACACAGCATCTTGTTTACATTCTTTATTGTAACCACAATGTCACAAATCATTTGTATCTACCTTTCCAATTACTTTTAGAATTTGGGATTTACAAATGTGCGCTTTTCATTATTAGTTTAATTGTTTTAGTTAGAACGTGCAGACTTTTTTTCTTTAAATTATTGTTTTATGTAGGATGCTACATTTTTGACCAGTTGCAATTGTAAGGAGGCCTAATAAAAAAAAAAATCCTACTTCTATTAGGCTGTTAAGCCTCATAGCCTACCTCAGCCAGTTAGGTTATTTTATATTGGTCTAGGCTCCGAAGAAATAGACTCCAATTAAGCCCTCTTGTTGTATGTAAAGTCAAATTAAAATGAAGATTATTGTTGAAATGAATAGCTCAACTGGTGTAGGTTTTCTCCATCTGTTGGTGTGCAACACTTGCATAATAAGTTAGCTATATTTTCAGCACCAGCCACTGTTCACCTCCTATTGATTGGGCTGTGTTTCTGCCAGTTGTTTTTAAATTTAACCTTTATTTAAACTAGGCAAGTCGGGTAAGAACAAATTCTTATTTACAATCATTGCCTACCTCGGCCAACCCGGATGACGCTGGGCCGATTGTGCACCGCCCTATGGCACTCCCAATCACGGTCAGAAGTGATACAGCCTGTATTCGAACCAGGGACTGTAGTAATGCCTCTTACATTGAGATGCAGTGACCGCTGTGCCACTCGGGAGCCATGACCAAATATATTTACTGCTCAAAAAAATAAAGGGAACACTGAAATAACACATCCTAGATCTGAATGAATGAAATAATCTTATTAAATACTTTTTTCTTTACATAGTTGAATGTGCTGACAACAAAATCACACAAAAATAATCAATGGAAATCCAATTTATCAACCCATGGAGGTCTGGATTTGGAGTCACACTCAAAATTAAAGTGGAAAACCACACTACAGGCTGATCCAACTTTGATGTAATGTCCTTAAAACAATTCAAAATGAGGCTCAGTAGTGTGTGTGGCCTCCACGTGCCTGTGTGACCTCCCTACAACGCCTGGGCATGCTCCTGATGAGGTGGCGGATGGTCTCCTGAGGGATCTCCTCCCAGACCTGGACTAAAGCATGCGCCAACTCCTGGACAGTCTGAGGTGCAACGTGGCGTTGGTGGATGGAGCGAGACATGATGTCCCAGATGTGCTCAATTGGATTCAGGTCTGGGGAACGGGCGGGCCAGTCCATAGCATCAATGCCTTCCTCTTGCAGGAACTGCTGACACACTCCAGCCACATGAGGTCTAGCATTGTCTTGCATTAGGAGGAACCCAGGGCCAACCGCACCAGCATATGGTCTCACAAGGGGTCTGAGGATCTCATCTCGGTACCTAATGGCAGTTAGGCTACCTCTGGCGAGCACATGGAGGTCTGTGCGGCCCCCCAAAGAAATGCCATCCCACACCATGACTGACCCAACGCCAAACCGGTCATGCTGGAGGATGTTGCAGGCAGCAGAACGTTCTCCACGGCGTCTCCAGACTCTGTCACGTCTGTCACGTGCTCAGTGTGAACCTGCTTTCATCTGTGAAGAGCACAGGGCGCCAGTGGCGAATTTGCCAATCTTGGTGTTCTCTGGCAAATGCCAAACGTCCTGCACGGTGTTGGGCTGTAAGCACAACCCCCACCTGTGGACGTCGGGCCCTCATACCACCTTCATGGAGTCTGTTTCTGACCGTTTGAGCAGACACATGCACATTTGTGGCCTGCTGGAGGTCATTTTGCAGGGCTCTGGCAGTGCTTCTCCTGCTCCTCCTTGCACAAAGGCGGAGGTAGCGGTCCTGCTGCTGGGTTGTTGCCCTCCTACGGCCTCCTCCACGTCTCCTGATGTACTGGCCTGTCTCCTGGTAGCGCCTCCATGCTCTGGACACTACGCTGACAGACACAGCAAACCTTCTTGCCACAGCTCGCGTTGATGTGCCATCCTGGATGAGCTGCACTACCTGAGCCACTTGTGTGGGTTGTAGACTCCGTCTCATGCTACCACTAGAGTGAAAGCACCGCCAGCATTCAAAAGTGACCAAAACATCAGCCAGGAAACATAGGAACTGAGAAGTGGTCTGTGGTCACCACCTGCAGAACCACTCCTTTATTGGGGGTGTCTTGCTAATTGCCTATAATTTCCACCTGTTGTCTATTCCATTTGCACAACAGCATGTGAAATTTATTGTCAATCAGTGTTGCTTCCTAAGTGGACAGTTTGATTTCACAGAAGTGTGATTGACTTGGAGTTACATTGTGTTGTTTAAGTGTTCCCTTTATTTTTTTTGAGCATTGTATTTTCTTAATTTTTTCAGAACATTAACCGTGTGTAGGTAGATGTGGAAAGGTAGATACATTCGAAGTCGGAAGATTACATACACCTAAGCCAAATACATTTAAACTCAGTTTTTCACAATTCCTGATATTTAATCCTAGTAAAAATTCCCTGTCTTTGGTCAGTTAGGACCAGCACTTTATTTTAAGAATGTGCAATGTCAGAATAATAGTAGAGAGAATTATTTATTTCAGCTTTTATTTCTTTCATCACATTCCCAGTGGGTCAGAAGTTTACGTACACTCAATTTGTATTTTTGTAGCATGGCCTTTAAATTGTTTAACTTGGGTCAAACATTTCGGGTAGCCTTCCACAAGCTTCCCACAATAAGTTGGGTGAATTTTGGCCGATTCCTCTTGACAGAGCTGGTGTAACTGAGTCAGGTTTGTAGGCCTCCTTGCACACACACACTTTCAGTTCCTCCCACACATTTTCTATAGGATTGAGGTCAGGGCTTTGTGATGTCCACTCCAATACCTTGACTTTGTTGTCCTTAAGCCATTTTGCCACAACTTTGGAAGTATGCTTGGGGTCATTGTCCATTTGGAAGTCCCTTTTGCGACCATGCTTTAACTTCCTGACTGATGTCTTGAGATGTTGCTTCAATATATCCACATAATTCTTCTTCCTCATGATGCCATCTATTTTGTGAAGTTCACCAGTCCCTCCTGCAGCAAAGCACCCCCACAACATGATGCTGCCACCCCCGTGCTTGACGGTTGGGATGGTGTTCTTCTGCATGCAAGCCTCCCCCTTTTTCCTCCAAACATAATGACGGTCATTATGGCCAAACAGTTCTATTTTTGTTTCATCAGACCAGAGGGCATTTCTCCAAAAAGTACGATCTTTGTCCCCATGTGCAGTTGCAAACCGTAGTCTGGCTTTTTTGTGGTGGTTTTGGAGCAGTGGCTTCTTCCTTGCTGATCGGACTTTCAGGTTATGTCGATATAGATACTTTTGTACCGGTTTCCTCCAGCATCGTCACAAGGTCCTTTGCTGTTGTTATAGGATTGATTTTCTCTTTTCACACCAAAGTATGTTCATCTCTAGGAGACAGAACGTGTCTTCTTCCTGAGCGGTATGACGGCTGCATGGTCCCATGATGTTTATACTTGCGTACTATTGTTTGTACAGATGAACGTGGTATCTTCAGGCGTTTAGAAATTGCTCCCAAGGATGAACCAGACTTGTGGAGGTCTACAATTTTTTTTCTGAGGTCTTGGCTGATTTCTTTTGATTTTCCCCATGATGTCAAGCAAAGAGGCACTGAGTTTGAAGGTAGGCCTTGAAATACATCCACTGGTACACTTCCAATTGACTCAAATTATGTAAATTATGTAAATTAGCAGAAGCTGCTAAAGCCATGACATAACTTTCTGGAATTTTCCAAGCTGTTTAAAGGCACAGTCAACATAGTGCATGTAAACTTCTGACCCACTGGAATTGTGATACAGTGAAATAATCTGTAAACAATTGTTGGAAAAATTACTTGTCATGCACAAAGTAGATCACCAAAACTATAGTTTCTTAACAAGAAATGTGTGAAGTGGTTGAAAAACGAGGTTTAATGACTCCAGCCTATGTGTATGTAAACTTCTGACTTCAACTGTGCAAATGATTTGTTGCAATTTGGGGATGAGGGGGTTTCACACCTAGCTGAAGTTGGGGGGGGGGGGGGTTCACACCTAGCTCGGCTATTAGACAATTCTTTAGTAAAGGTTGAATTGTCTATTGTTCAGCTAATAGAAACTCCTCAGATTAATGCAGATGAAGGGAGTTAGATATGCATAGGAAGTGTAGTGTACAGTTTTCTTTCTGTATATATGAATTATAAATCAGCCTTTACTTAAATCATGGTTCTAGTCTATTGTATAGTTACAATGTGTAATCATTGATGTCCCAGGAGCATGAGTGGTAAACACTGTTGAAGTGTAAAATTGTAATTCATACATGCAGACACAGCATCATTCAAAGAATGGAGTTTGATACACCTGGTATTGGATATGACTGAAAAAAATACTTGCTAAATAGCGATTTTCGTAAGTTAACTTTATGACAAAAAATATGCACAATCTACTCTCTACATGAACTAACATATTCCTCTCAATTGTACATGTTTTGCTTGACTCGTTATGACGTTATAATTACTTACATTTGCTTCCACCGTAATGTTTTTGTCAGACATCTTTGCTGAAGAAAGTCACCAGCGACAGGTGTCATAACGTCAAATTCGTCATTAGAAAGAAAAAAAACTCGGGACCCAAATGCATAATGAGTGCTCTAACTCCCCCCTGCAGTGGTCTGGCGCAATAAAGCCATGACACTGGGTACCTCTAAGTCCCGCGGCATAAGCTCGCAACTTTTAAAGGAGGAACCACTGTGTGTGATCACTTGGTTATGGTGTTGTCCTTTCAGCACCACCATTCGAGGGGCGCTCAAATCGCTTAAAATAACCTTCATCATCAAGATCTTTTGCCTGCACCTAATAGTCCTACTCATCACATTATTATTATTATTATTAATATTATTAAAAGTGGAAGATTATCACTTCTCACAATGGTGCTTGTTTAGTAAAGTTCGATTAAAGCTGAATCAATGTCTTGCAAGATCACAATGATGAATTAGTATTTTACATAACAAAACCTAATATAATAGCATATACTGTACCATAGGCCTCTAATATGTTACACCAAAAAAACTCAGTCATTTATCTGAAGCTGTCAATGTTTTTCTCATGCGGCCAAAACTGAACAGTGCTCACCAATAGGCAGGATATATGCGATGATTGAAACAAAATAGGCTTACAAAGAAAGGCTTATAGTGTAACACAATCTGCATTAATTCACTCATGAAACAGTCATTTAAGATCTAAATGCATATTCCCATGCAACTGATTGAGATCAAATGATTGACATGCACTTTGGACATTTCACTGGTAAAACGTGAAGAATTATCATTCATGATGGCCTGTTTTGAAATTAAATGTTCCTAACCCACTAAGCATTTACCGACGGCGGCGACTTTGTTTGGTCCGGACCAGCCTTTTTTTTTGGTACAGTCCAAACCGGCATTGATTTTCAACGTCCACAGACATCCGGTCCAGATCGGCCTATATTTGGCCCAAACATGGACGTCTATAATTGGTTTACATTTACATAGTTATGTCGAGCAGAGTAAAGTACATTAGAGTACACAGTAGAATAAAGAAATGTAGATTAGTGTACTGTATTGTATCCTACTTTACTCTAATGTACTGTAATCTACTGAATTCGACTACTGTATCGTACTATACTGTACTGTACTCTTCTATACTGAATAATACTACTGTCCTGTACTGTGCTAAACTGCCATAATGTGATGTTCAAACTTGTGAAATAACCTAGACTTCTATGAGTATTGGAGAAGGCTGCTGACGTTTCTGGCACAGGCTGCCCTAGCAAGATCAACTTCCAGAGCAGGCTCAGAACTCTGGTCTGACTCCAGAGGCAGCAACAGCCCAGTGAGGGAAGTCAGCAGGCTGGCTTATTGCAATGCAAGTGATTCTGCATCCCTGGTACCACTGAGTCTGGCCCCAAAGGGGGGCTCAGTATTGATTCAAAGCCACTGGATGGGAGCCGCAGGAGTTGGTATGTTTGACATGCATTCATTTGAAAGCCTTGCTTAATGGTCTCTTAACAAAGGCAAGAAGGTTTCTATTTGTGTTTCCTGACAGCTGTAGCTATAGTTTACGCAGGCAGTGTATCTATAGGAGATGCATTAATGCAGGGCCAGCGTGTGACTTTATTCATGAACTTGTGTGCAGAGCGGACACTCAGGCTTAGTCATTGTGTTTCTACTGCCTGCGGAGAGGCAAGTTGTTCTGGCTTTCCTCTCCATAGATGATCATGTTGTGCTCTGAGAACTCAATGTGAAGAAAGAGGCTGCAAGATTTCATCTTTCTGTGCCACAACAGGAGAAAGGTTCTAACAACAGAAGGCTCACACAGTATGGCCATCCATACAGTATGAGTTTGATTGACGTTTTCATGATTATGTATTGAGCCCTGCATGGATGGGGAGTTTAATCAAAGGCTGTGGTGACTGTTCAGTATGTGATTTTTGGAGTAATTGATTTCTCTCCCCGTCTTATTTCTTACCTAAGCATCTTGGTTTGACCTTTTTTTCTCCAGATGCTGATATCTGTATGTGTTTGTCTTCTAGGAGCAGGAAGCTGTGCAGCGCATGCAGACCAGAGCTCTGGAGAGAAACATGAGGTTGAACCAATGAGGGGCCTTCTTTGGTCTGGACAGGGTGTTTGGAAACCGAAGGCTCTATTTTTGACCTTCCTCTTTTTAATTTCCTCACCGATCACCTTGAGCAGGGAAAGGCAGTGTCTCTTCATAAGCGGCAGACAAAAGTATTTGGTCAAGTCTTTTACTCGAACTCACTCTCCTCTTCCTGTGGCAGACCAGCATAGCCAAATAGGACACATTAGGCCAAGGTCACAATCCAGCAAACGCCCTCTTTCCTTTATAAACTCTGGTATCAACTAATTATTCTTCATGTTTGTTACATGTATAACTTGTCAGTAATTTTAAGTGTACCTTCCCTCTGGCTGGAACAACAGGGAGATTCCTGATATATTTGCTGAATGTGTCTGGTGCTTACCCTCGACTCCAGAATCACTGACAAAGTATATTCACGGAGCAGTGGTGCCAACACATCAACACTGGACTGCCTTTTACCCAGGGCACTGGCTCAAACAGTCCAGTCATGCTCTTCAAGAGGAAGTTGTGCCTGTTTGCTCTGTTTGGTGGGATTCTCTTTGTCATGATTGCCACCCATACCATTCAGAAGAACAACATCCTGTCTATGACTCTGATGGAGACCCATGCCACCTCCACGACTGTGCAAGTTCACGCTGTTAACCGAACATGGGCTCCACCGAGTGCCACTGTGCCCAGCCCGGACAGGATATGTGGGTGTCCGTCCTGCATAGCGGACATGGAGGTCTCGGAGTGGTTCGCTCAGCACTATGACCCCCAGCAGCAGCCCTTTCTCACAGACGGAGACAACAACATGGACCCCCTGGCCCTGAAGTGGTGGCTGGTAAGACGTTTATTATTGATGAGAGGGGCCAAATAGTGTGGTTATATACCATATGTGGCCAAAAACTGTCAGCTTATTGTTAAAGGTGTAGGATTATACAGCAAAAAATTATATGACAAATGAAGAAAAAATATAAAGGAATCTGTCACTTTCCCAAACAATATCTGTCCTGTACATTAATATTAGTACATCAGTACAATGTAATACATTTGTATTACTATTTATGGGTTACTCGGTCGTGTCGTTGCCGTTGTTATCAATGTTCTACAGACGCCGCAGCCATATTGATGCTCAAACGTGGAACGGGGGCTAATGACTAAACCAGGGCTAATGACTGTTTAGTCTAAATTACATTATAGGGGCTTGGGAATACTATGACATTGCTAAACTAGGCATATATTTCGTAGGAAACAACTTTACCAGCATCATCATGTTGTCAAATTTACTTTAGACAGATGGCAATGTTGTCATTAGCTAGCAAAGTTCATCAAAAATAGCTAGAGATGCTAATGTTAGCTAGCTAAAATCTGGAGGTCTCCCCTCAATCTTAGCTAGCTAGCTAACGTTATACTGCAACTAAAGTCAGTCTGGCGATGACAAGATGGTAAGATGGCACCGGAGAAGAAGGCAGACGTTTTACATGCCCCCAACTGATTGTGTTTTTTTGTTTGTTTATTTGCGTTTGTACATTTGTATTTTTTTTACTTATTTTGTACATAATGTTGCCACTACTGTCTCTTATGACCAAAAATAATTTCTGGACATCAGGACTGCAATTACTCTCCACGGACTGGCAGAATCCTTGTTTTTTCTTTAACGAGTCTGACAAGGCCGACGCGAACGATATACTGCTTTCCCGGGAACAGGCCCAGATCCCCGTGATTTGCGTGAAGAGGAGGCGGAGAAAAAGGGTCCGGAGGGCGGGCTGCCATCTGAGAATTCATAAGCGATCGAATAAACCCCCACTTCCTTCCATTCTGCTAGCAAACGTGCAATCTTTGGACAATAAAATAGATGACCTACGCGGAAGATTAAACTACCAACGGGACATTCAAAACTGTAATATCTTATGCTTCACGGAGACTTCGGTGAATGACGACAATCTCAACATACAGCTGGCAGGTTATACGCTGCACCGGCAGGATAGAACAGCGGTGTCTGGTAAGACAAGGGGCGGCGGACTATGTATTTTTGTAAATAACAACTGGTGCACGATATCTAAGAAAGTCTCGAGCTATTGCTCGCCTGAGGTAGAGTATCTCAAGATAAGCTGTAGACTACACTACCTATCTAGAGAGTTTTCATCTGTATTCTTCGTATCTGTTTACATACCACCACAGTCAGAGGATGGCACTAAGACAGCATAGAATGAGCTGTATTCCGCCATAAGCAAACAAGAAAACGCTCACCCAGAGGTGGCAGTCCTAGTAGCCGGGAACTTTAATGCAGGGAAACTTAAATGCGTTTTACCAAATTTCTATCAGCATGTTAAATGTGTAACTAGAGGGTGGAAAAACACCTTTACTCCACACACATAGACGCATACAAAGCTCTCCCTCGTCCTCCATTTGTCAAATCTGACCATAATTCTATCCTCCTGATTCCTGCGTACAAGCAAAAATTAAAGCAGGAAGCACCCATGACTAGATCAATAAAAAAAGTGGTCAGATGAAACAGATGCTAAGCTACAGGACTGTTTTGCTAGCACAGACTGGAATATGTTCCTGGAATCCTCTGATGGCATTGAGGAGTACACCACATCTGTCATTGGCTTCATCAATAAGTGCATCGATGATGTCGACCCCACAGTGACCGTACGTACATACCCCAACCAGAAGCTATGGATTATAGGCAACATCCACACTGAGCTAAAGGCAATAACTGCCGCTTTCAAAGAGCGGGACTCTAACGCGGAAGCTTATAAGAAATCACGCTATGCCCTCCGATGAACCATCAAACAGGCAAAGCGTCAATACAGGACTAAGATCGAATCATACTACGCTGGCTCTGATGCTAGTCGGATGTGGCAGGGCCTGCAAACCATTACAGACTACAAAGGGAAGCACAGCCGAGAGCGGCCCAGTCACACGAGCCTACCAGATGAGCTGAAATGCTTCTATGCTCGCTTCGAGGCAATTAACATTGAAACATGCATGACAGCACCAGCTGTTCTAGAAGACTGTGTGATCACGCTCTCCCCAGCCGATGTGAGTAAGACCTTTAAACAGGTCAACAGATTACCAGGACATGCGCTGACCAACTGACAGGTGTCTTCACTGACATTTTCAACCTCTCCGTGTCCGAGTCTGTAATACCAACATGTTTTAACCTGTTGGGGCTAGGGGGCAGTATTTTCACGGCTGGATAAAAAAACGTACCCGATTTAATCTGGTTACTAATCCTACCCAGTAACTAGAATATGCATATACTTATTATATATGGATAGAAAACACCCTAAAGTTTTTACAACTGTTTGAATGGTGTCTGTGAGCATAACAGAACTCATTTGGCAGGCAAAACCCTGAGACAGATTCTGACAGGAAGTGGATACCTGATGTGTTGAATTGCCTTTAAGCCTATGCCATTGAAACACAGGGGCTGATTAATGTTTTGGCACTTCCTATTGCTTCCACTAGATGTCACCAGCCTTTACAAAGTGTTTTGAGTCTTCTACTGTGAGATCTGACCGAACAAGAGCCATGGAACGGTGATGGCCCATTAGACACCTGGCGCGCGAGTTCATGTTGGGTACTCTCGTTCCAATACATTTTAAAAGAGAATGCAATCGTCCGCCTTGAATTTTATTCATGTTCTGGTTAAAAAAGGCACAAATGATTTATGCTATACAACGTTTGACATGTTTGAACGAACGTAAATATATTTTTTCCCCTCGTTCATGAAGTGAAGTCCGGCTGGCTTAGATCATATGCTAACAACACGGAGCTTTTTGGACATAAATGATGAGCTTTTTTTGAACAAAACTACATTCGTTATGGACCTGGGATTCCTGGAAGTGACATCTGATGAAGAGAATCAAAGGTAATGGATTATTTACATAGTATTTTCGATTTTAGATCTCTCCAACATGGCGGTTAGTCTGTATCGCAAAGTGTATTTTTCTGGGCGCAGTGCTCAGATTATTGCAAAGTGTGATTTCCCAGTAAGGTTATTTTTAAATCTGGCAAGTCGATTGCGTTCAAGAGATGTAAATCTATAATTCTTTGAATGACAATATAATATTTTACCAATGTTTTCTAATATTAATTATTTAATTTGTTGTGCTGACTTGACTGCCGGTTATTGGAGGGAAACGATTTCCTGAACATCAACGCCATAGTAAAACGCTGTTTTTGGACATAAATATGAACTTGATAGAACTAAAAATGCATGCATTGTCTAACATAATGTCCTAGGAGTGTCATCTGATGGAGATTGTAAAAGGTTAGTGCATAATTTTAGCTGATTTTATGGTTTTGGTGACGCCTGTCTTTGAATTGACAATACATTACACACAGCTATTGTCAATGTACTCTCCTAATATAATCTAACTTTATGCTTTCGCCGTAAAACCTTTTTGAAATCGGACAACGTGGTTAGATTAAGGAGATGTTTATCTTTCAAAGGGTGTAAGATAGTTGTATGTTTGAAAAATTTGAATTTTGACATTTATTTGGTTTCAAATTTGCCGCTCTTGAAATGCACCTGCTGTTGATAGGGTGCGCCACGGGTGGCACGCTAGCGTCCCAAATAGCCCCAAGAGGTTAAACAAATGTGGTTTCTACTGACAATTGAGATGTACGAACTATGGCATAAGGGAACGTCAAGTGGAATTCCGTAATTTCAATTTAAAACATTAACTCTTACATCTAGACGTTCCGCTAGCGGAACACCTGCTCCAATATCCAATGATAGGCGTGTGGCGCGAATTACAAATTCCTCAAAAATCCAAAAACATATGACTATTTTACACCATTTTAAAGACAAGACTCTCCTTTATCTAACCACACTGTCCGATTTCAAAAAGGCTTTACAGCAAAAGCAAAACATTAGATTATGTCAGCAGAGTACCCAGCCAGAAATAATCAGACACCCATTTTTCAAGCTAGCATATAATGTCACAAAAACCAAAACCACAGCTAAATGCAGCACTAACCTTTGATGATCTTCATCAGATGACACTCCTAGGATATTATGTTATACAATACATGCATGATTTGTTCAATCAAGTTCATATTTATATCAAAAACCAGCTTTTTACATTAGCATGTAACGTTCAGAACTAGCATTCCCACCGAACACTTCCAGTGAATTTACTAAATTACTCACGATAAACGTTCACAAAAAACATAATTATTTTAAGAATTATAGATACAGAACTCCTTTATGCAATCGCGGTCTCCGATTTTAAAATAGCTTTTCGGTGAAAGCACATTTTGCAATATTCTGAGTAGATAGCCCGGGCATCATGGCTAGCTATTTTGACACCCACCAAGTTTGGTACTAACCAAACTCAGATTTACTATAAGAAAAATTGGATTACCTTTGCTGTTCTTCGTCAGAATGCACTCCCAGGACTTCTACTTCAATAACAAATGTTGGTTTGGTTCCAAATAATCCATAGTTATATCCAAATAGCGGCGTTTTGTTAGTGCGTTCAAGACACTACCCGAAGGGTGACGAAGGGTGATGCGCCCGGGCCGTTTCGTGACAAAAAATTCAAAATATTCCATTACCGTACTTCGAAGCATGTCAAACGCTGTTTAAAATCAATTTTTATGCGATTTTTCTCGTAAAAAAGCGATAATATTCCGACCGGGAAACCCTGTTTTCGTTCAAAGACGAAAAAATAAAAACATGGTGTCGGCTCGTGCACGCACCCCAGTCTCATTGTTCTCAGATCGACCACTATCCAAATGCGCTACTGTTTTTCAGCCATGGCCTGCAAAGTCATCATTCACCGTTCTGCCGCCTTCTGAGAGCCTATGGGAGCGTTAGAAAATGTCACGTTATGCCAGAGATCTCCTGTTTTGGATAGAGATGATCAAGAAGGCCAAGAAATAGTCAGAGAGGGCGCTTCCTGTTTGGAATCTTCTCAGGTTTTGGCCTGCCAAATGAGTTCTGTTATACTCACAGACACCATTCGAACAATTTTAGAAACTTTGGAGTGTTTTCTATCCAAAGCTAATAATTGTATGCATATTCTAGTTTCTGGGCAGGAGTAATAATCAGATTAAATCGGGTACGTTTTTTATCCGGCCGTGAAAATACTGCCCCCTATCCATAACAAGTTAATGAGCAACCGACGACGGACATAGTCAATAACTATTTGTTCAGCACTTATGAAATCTACAGCGACAGAATTCAGAACATGGGCCGTTCTTACAGTTTACTCCCTGTACAAGTTAGAACCGTAGGATAAATAAATGGGGCATATAAACAGACAATGAAAGCTCTTACAATATTCAATGATTACATTTCTCTAAAACAGGTTATAGGCGATTTGTGCACCACCAAGTTTGAACAGTAGGCAAAATTAAGAGGTGAAAACAGACCAAATTATTAGGGTGAGGTACATTGAACGCCGTTTGGGTCTATGCGTGTCAAAAAAGATACACGTCATATAACACTATTTGACGCGTTAAATACGCTTTTAATTTGACACATCAAATAACACTATTATAGAATGTTGTGTGTGCTGAATTTGCACGTTCAAGCCAAGCGCCACCAATACTATCAGTAGCACTGTCAACGCTGTAGCCAAACTAGCACAGCCAAACCCGGGCCACGAACGATGTGTTTACAATACCGCATTGGTGAAAATAGACCAAATTATTAGGGTGAGGCACATGGGCTACTAACAGCTTACTACACAATATATACTTAGTATTACTTTCTTAGCTACAGAATAGATTTCTCCCTTGCATATTACATCATTTATGGAGCAACATACAATACATTTTTGGACTCACCTTGTGAAGGTGGTGCAGCGGTCCTTTGGGCAAATTTTGTCATCAAAGTCTGGCATTCTCTGAATTTATGGTGGGAACTTGGGGTGGGGGGGAACACAACCACTCCATTGAATAGCAGGCTAGCGTTAGTGGTTTCTTTGTAACGCTTGCAGTTAGCCACTGATTCCTTCTAAACGACTCATTGTTGAATTTTGATTGCCAACTTGTGTAATCTTTATGTACAATGGCCGATGAGCACCGATACGTTTTATCTATAATTTCTCTTCATTATTTCTCTTCATATGACAAAGATTTCAAAAGGATTTGCCAATAGATTGTCGACTTGATGATGACTGCTAGCTAAGACTTTGAAAGTAAATGTTGACATGATCAGTCCAATCAAAGCTACTGTAAATATAATGTGATTTGATGTAATTCTGTGGCCAATGACCTTGAGCCTTCTTGGATGGGCACATTTTTTTGTACCCCTTTTAATCTCCCCAATTTTCATGGTATCCAATTGGTAGTTACAGTCTTGTCTCATCGCTGCAACTCCCATACAGACTCAGGAGAGGCGAGGGTCAAGAGCCGTGCGTCCTCCGAAACACAACCCAGCCAAGCCGCATTTCTTCTTGACACAGTGCCCACTTAACCCGGAAGCCAGCCGCACCAATGTGTCGAAGGAAACACTGTACACCTGGCGACCGTGTCAGTGTTATTGACTCAATTACTTGTATATTTTTTTTAACCTAAAAGTGTGTTGCTCAAAACAGCACTGAATGACATGTCGCCACTGTGAAGTGCAGCTGGGTCATGCAGCAAGACAATGATCCAAAACACACATCAAGTCTACAGAAAGCCTGAAAAGCAATTTTAAGTTTTGGAATGAACTAGTCAAAGTCCAGACCTAAACCCGATTTGAGATGTTGTGGCAGGACCTGAAACTAGCTGTTCATGCTCGAAAACCCACAAATGTTGCTGAGTGGGCGATATTTCTTCCACAGCGATGTGATAGACTGATCAACAACTACAAGACGCGTTTCGTTACAGTCATTGCAGCTAAAGGTGGTACAACCAGTTATTGAGAGTAAGGGGGCTATAGAGACCCACAGTGGAGGTGTCATAATACCCATTAACCTGTTTTGGAGACTGGTTTTTGTTCAGAATTTCGGATGACTGATGTGTCCAAAGTATAACAGAACTGATATGGCAGGCGATAACCCGAGGAAAATCCATCCGGAATTTCTTTGAGGTCACAGGCCATTTCAGTGCTAGCCTATGGGAAATACAAATAGATAGGACCCAGATTGCAGTTCCTATGGCTTCCACTAGATGTCAACAGTCTTTAGAAAGGGTTTCAGGCTTGTTTTTGAAAAAAGTAGTTGGAAAAACTACAAGGTGTCTCATTAGAAAAGTAGTCTTGTTGAATGAGGTGCGCGCTCTTCGTTATCTTCCCTATTGAACATACTATTCTCCGTCTTAAATATTATCGTTTATATAGATATTAGCATACCTGAGGATTAATTAGAAACATTGTTTGACTTGTTTGGATGAACTTTACCGGTAACTTTTTGGATTCGTTTATATGCATGTTGAACGAGTGGATTACTGAGATCATTGGCGCCAACGAAACAGACTTTTTTGGATATAAATAAGGACTTTATCGAACAAAATGACCATTCATTGTGTAGCTGGGACCCTTGGGATTGCAAACAGAGGAAGATCTTCAAAGGTAAGTGATTTATTTAATCGCTATTTGTGATTTTGTGACGCCTGTGCTGGTTGAAAAAGTATTTTGGTGTGGGGCGCTGTCCTCAGATAATCGCATGGTATGCTTTCGCCGTAAAGCCTTTTTGAAAGATTAACAAGTTAAGCTTTTAAATGATGTATAACACTTGTATTTTCATGAATGTTTAAATTTTTAGAAACTGTGTTTCATGTAAGTTTACCCTGTTTATCTGTCTCGGACAAGGTGACTTTTATCAATATGCTCTAATAAGCATCAAAGTAGACACCATGCAAGACTACAAATCCCTGCAAGCTCCTGCACGTCATCTTTCGCTGACACCTTTGCTAACAGGTATTGTGTCAATTTAAAACTTGCACAAGACAGTTCACAGAATTATCAATTTAAAGGAATGTAGCTAATTTATTCATTGTTTAACCGCTAGGTTTTATGGGTATTATTGACACATACTGTGGTACTCTAAAAAAATACTTATATATGCAAGACTAGAGAAAATCTGAAAGGGGGCAAATACTTTTTTTTATTGCACTGCATGTCCTGTTCACCACCATTCAATAATCAGTCATTTGAAAATAAATCAAGACATGTGGCCAGCAAAAATTTCCTGACATGCATGAGAAATGTGTGTACATCTGGGAATACACATCTGTTATCATTTTATTCCTATGAGGGACTTAGTAGTCCTACTCTTATCTCTCAAGCATGCTGCAAATATCAACGTTTTGAAGTCTACATTTTCTTCCGTGGCAAACTTAGTACATCTGGAAAAGACAGCCTCTGTGCTGCACAGTGAAAACTAAATGTGCTCTGTTACTACCATCATTCCATGGCCAAATGTCATTAAAACCAACTGTGGTGGATTCCATGCACTGTAATCGTCAGGGTGATTCCTTTCCAAAAGAAACTCCCTGAAGGGACTGAGCAGAGAAAGGAGAACTCGCCATCCTTCAGCCTTTCTCCAGTCTGAGCATGTTTCAATATGTTTTATTTAAAGATAATTTGAGGCAGTCAAGTTTTCGAAAGCAACACCAAGATAAGCTTGGCATTGTGATGGCTCCTGGCACTGAAAAGCAGTGGTCAGGACATACACACACTGTGTTGCCATAGTTGGTCTGATAAGAATGCCATGCCAAAACAAGGTAATAACCAAAAAGAGGCTGGCTGGTCATGAAAGGGGACATTTTAACACATGACCAAGTCTCCCTCTGGAGGCTGGTGATTCCCTTAGTACCGAATATTAAAGGCCCCTTGTACAGTTGAAGTCGGAAGTTTACATACACCTTAGCCAAATACATTTAAACTCAGTTTTTCACAATTCCTGACATTTAATCCAAGTAAAAATTCCCTGTCTTAGGGCAGTTGGGTTCACCACTTTATTTTAAGAATGTGAAAGGTCTAATGTCTGAATAATAGTAGAGAATGATTTATTTCAGCTTTACTTTCTTTCACCACATTCCCAGTGGGTCAGAAGTTTACATACACTCAATTAGTATTTGGTAGCATTGCCTTTAAATTGTTACACTTGGGTCAAACATTTCAGGTAGCCTTCCACAACCTTCCCACAATAAGTTGGGTGAATTTTGGCCCATTCCTCCTGACAGAGCTGGTGTAACAGAGTCAGGATTGTAGGCCTCCTTGCTCGCACACACTTTTTCAGTTCTGCCCACACATTTTCTATAGGATTGAGGTCAGGGCATTCAGATGTCCACTCCAATACCTTGACTTTGTTGTCCTTAACCCGTGGTCGGATACGGGACGGACATCCAGCAAAAAATCCTATCGCCATTAGCATAACAAAATGTAATTTTAATTTTCTTTTCAATTTTTTTTTCAAATTATATCGTTTTATAGATACACCTCTCCTGAGTTGAACCACGTTGTCCGATTTCAAAAAGGCTTTACAGCAAAAGCAAAACATTAGATTATGTTAGAGGAATATATCGTAAATGTAACCACATAGCCATTTTCCGACCAACCACATGCATCATAAATAACCAAAAAACAGCTAAATGCAGCACTAACCTTTGACAATCTTCATCAGATGACACACCTAGGACATCATGTTACACAATACATGCATTCTTTTGTTCGATAAAGTTCATATTTATATATAAAAACAGCATTTTACATCGGCACGTAACGTTGACTATTTTCCCTCAAATGCATCTGGTGAAACAGCGCTACAATTTACTAAATTACTATTCAAAAACATTTTTAAAATGTAATATTGTCATTCTAAGATTTATAGATGAATATCTCTTGAAAGCACCTATAATGCCAGATTTAAAAATAACTTTACTGGGTAATCACACTTTGCGATAAAAGGGGATGCGATACTCAGAACAATAGGCTAGCAATACAGGTCAGCGCCATCTTGGAACAATCGCATATCAAATCTAGTCTTGTATACTATTGTCAATAATCCCTTACCTTTGATTATCTTCATCCTTAGGCACTTCCAGGAATCCCAGGTCCACAACAAATGTATTTTCGTTCGAAAAAGTTAATCCTTTATGTTCCAATAGCTTGTTCTTGTTAGCGCGTTCTGAAGGCTGCACCAAAAGCTTCGTCGGCCGCGGGACTACTCTTTCAACAAAATGCATTTTTTTCTTATTTAGGTTCGTTCAAACATGTCAAACGTTGTATAACATAAATCTTTAGGGCCTTTTCCAACCAGAGCTCCAATAAGATTCAAGGGGGACGGTTTCATTGTCTTTGTAAACGTTTCGAAAGGGGAGGGTAGCCAGGGGCGCCGGCGTCATAATGGTGATGGCCCTCCTCATGTGACCACGTTCCACAGCGTGTCATTCTGTCAGTTTTCACAGTAGAAGACTCAAATCACTTTGTAAAGACTGGGGACACCTAGTGGAAGCAATAGGAAGTGCTCAATGAACCATTGCTCACGGTGTGATTTATAGGCAACGAGATGAAGTTGAGTCCGCAATTCAGAATTCCACTTCCTGTTTCGATCTGTCTCGGGGTTTTGACTGCCATATGAGTTCTGTTATACTCACAGACACCATTCAAACAGTTTTAGAAACTTTAGGGTGTTTTCTATCCACAAGTATTAATTATATGCATATTCTAGCTTCTGAGTTTGAGTAGTAGGCCGTTTTAAAATGGGCACGAATTTTTTTCAAAAAGCGCTGTGGCGCCCCCTATCCTAGGCGACCGTCAAGAGGTTAAGCCATTTTGCCACAACTTTGGAAGTATGCTTGGGGTCATTGTCCATTTGGAAGACCCATTTGCGACCAAGCTTTAACTTCCTGATTGATGCCTTGAGATTTTGCTTCAATATATCCACATTTTTCTTCCTCATGATGCCATCTATTTTGTGAAGTGCACCAGTCTCTCCTGCAGCAAAGCACCCCCACAACATGATGCTGCCACCCCCGTGCTTCACGGTTGGGATGGTGTTCTTCGGCTTGCAAGCCTCCCCCTTTTTCCTCCTAACATAATGACGATCGTTATGGCCATACAATTCTAATTTTTGATTCATCAGACCAGAGGACATTTCTCCAAAAAGTACGATCTTTGTCCCCATGTGCAGTTGCAAACTGTAGTCTGGCTTTTTAATGGCGGTTTTGGAGCAGTGGCTTCTTCCTTGCTGAGCGGCCTTTCAGGTTATGTCGATATAGGACTCGTTTTACTGTGGATATAGATACTTTTGTACCTGTTTCCTCCAGCATCTTCACAAGGTCCTTTGCTGTTATTTTGGGATTGATTTTCACTTTTCGCACCATAGTACGTTCATCTCTAGGAGACAGAAAGCATCACCTTCCTGAGCGGTATGACGCCTGCGTTGTCCAATGGTGTTTATACTTGCGTACTATTGTTTGTACAGATGAACGTGGTACCTTCAGGCATTTGGAAATTGCTCCCAAGGATGAACCAAACTTGTGGAGGTCTACAATTTTTTTCTGAGGTCTGGTTGATTTCTTCTGATTTTCTCATGATGTCAAGCGAAGAGGCACTAAGTTTGAAGGTAGGCCTTGAAATACATCCACAGGTACACCTCCAATTGACTCAAATGATGTCAATTAGCCTATCAGAAGCTTCTAAAGCCATTACATAATTTTCTGGTATTTTCCAAGCTGTGTAAAAGGCACAGTCAACTTAGTGTATGTAAACTTCTGACTTCAACTGTATATATTGCCCTGTTTTTGTTTGTTTGCCAAAGGTGAGCTCAGGCTTTAGTCCTGTGAGATATCATTGTCACCCCACACCTAAAGTGAATTTTAAACATCCCCATCAGGCTTTGCAGCGGTCCACCGATGAGCAAACGATATACGAGGTGGTCCAGAAGATGTTCCAGGTCATCGCTCCCCCTGCCGTGGATGTCCAACCCAAACAAGCTCAGTGCAGGAAGTGTGCAGTGGTGGGGAACTCAGGAAACCTGCTCGGCTCTCAATACGGCTCCTTGATAGACTCACATAACAGTGTCATAAGGTATGACCTAACTAGTGTTTTCACAATACTGGAATTTTGACTTCTATACCGATACCAGGTTTAGTATCACGATACTTGATACCATCACAATACTCGATACCACAAAAGAAGGCACATACTGGCACTTGAGCCAGACAGATAAACTCTGCTACTGCTCTGTTCAATCGTTGGGCATGTTTTTGAGTTCAACAACATTACATTCAAAAAGATGTATGTAAAACATTTTCAGAGACAGCAATGTATGTATGCATAAATTAATAATTTATACAATCATACAATTTATTTGACTTTCGTAAAAACAATAACTACATAACGGTAATCATTTATTTGAATGATACATCTCTTGATAAACAGGGTAAATCACAATGTAGCCTAGGCCTATTCACAATTCGGGTGAATGCATATTCAATAGGTGTATGCATGTATTGAACTAATTTGGGCTGATTTCATGAGGTACAGATGCATTACACAACCCCACCATGATCCAAACAACCCACAACCATTCACCTTGGCAGGATTAGGCAATACTGAGCCTGATGAACCAGTGACCAGGCTTCAGTTCCAGACACTCATCAAACCACCTGACCCAGTTACCATATCCCCTGAAACCAGTGAGGCATGCCAGATGAGCTCAATTAAGACTATACTTAGTTAAATCAGGTGGTTGACTGACTGTCTGGAATGAATTCACACATACACTATAGCCCAGTAGCTGCAGGGCTACCATGTTAAATCTAATTCAGTGTCTGATGGTTGCCTCGCATGCCACATAGGCACCGATTGGTTCATGACCTGCCTGTGAACTGAAACAATGTTCTCTCTTTGCTGTAAAGGATGAATAAAGCCACCACAGCAGGGTTTGAAGCCGACGTGGGCAACAGAACGACGCACCACTTCATGTACCCTGAGAGTGCAGTGGACATCGCCCCTGGAGTCCACCTCGTTCTGCTGCCCTTTAAACTCCGCGATCTACAGTGGGTGGCCAGTGCCCTTTCGACAGGAGAGATCAAAGCGTAGGTCCACTCTTTGCCAATCCCAAGCTTTTCACTGTCACTCCCAAACGTACAACTACTGACGACAACCACACAATACTGACCACAAACACACATCTACTGACCACAACAACACTTGTCAAAGCACTCAACTGACTAATGCATGGTATGGGTCTGACTGACTACAACAGATGGCGTAATTCATTGTTGAGCTTTTTGACCTTGTTATAGTCTGTTTTTGATGTGACTGTTGTCTTTGTCTATACATTTACATTTTAGCCATTTAGCAGATGCCCTTATCCAGAGCAGCTTACATGTGCATTCGTCTTAAGATAGCTAGGTGGGACAACCACATATCACAGTGTGAGTGGGAGCTGCCCTCCCGTAGGGGTGGAAGGGCCAAGAGACCAGAGGTGGCAGAACGGAGTACTCGGATTGGGGTGTAGGTTTTAAGCAGAGCCTGAATGTATGGAGGGGCATTTCCTCTTGCTGCTCCGTAGGCAAGTACAATGGTCTTTTAGTATATATTTAGAATGTTCCTGTTTTTATGGTGACAATGTTTTGCCTCTTGGCTAGGCCGTCATTATAAATGACAACTGGTTCTCAACTGACCCACCTTGTTTAATAAAGGTAAATTAAAATAGTTGTTTTCCCTGCATGTTTCTTCAGGACATACATGAGGGTGAAAGGTCGAATACAGGCTGACAAGAACAGGGTAAGGCTTATCATGGTGGACAAAACTATTGAATGAATGTTGATTAGTTTTGTGTGTTAAAGCTAATCACCCTCTTGTTTGCAGGTTATAGTGGTGAATCCAGCGTTCTTTAAGTACACCCACGACCGGTGGACAGAGCGCCATGGCAGATACCCTTCCACGGGCATGCTGGCCGTTATATTTTCCCTTCACATCTGCGATGAGGTGAGTATCCTTTGATATCAATAGGGTTTTTCCATAGCAGCATCAGTGTGTCGCCAGTGATTATGTTAATGTCAGCTCTAGTGTAATTTTTGGGGAACTAAGGCTGACACTGAGGACTTGTGAAGAGCAGAATCCACAACCTTTGCAATATCAACACAGTTACTTTGTGAGATGATGTTAACCGTGGAAGGTGATTAGCTCCTTTGGTCTGAAAAAAGATATCCCAATGCCCCAGGGCAGTGATTGCGAACAATGCCTTGTGTAAGGTGCCATCTTTCGGATGGGACGTTAAAGGGGTGTCCTGACTCTTTGGTCATTAAAAATCCCCTGGCACTTATCATAAAAGTAGTGGTCTTAACCCAGGTGTCCTGGGTAAATTCCCAATCTGGCCCTCATAACATCATGGCCACCTAATCAACCCCAGCTTTCAATTGGCTCATTCATCCACCCTCCTCATCCATTCCTCAGGTTGTTGCTGTAACTGTGAATGTGTTCTCAGTCAACTTACCTGGTAAAATAAAAAAATGTAAAAGCTCATACTAAGCCATTGTTATGTAAATGCGAGCTGAAAAGTAAATTTAGCCTTGGCCCCAAGTCAGAACAGGTCCACTGAGGTCATAGCCCAGTGAATCACTGGAGCTGGGCCATGGATGTGGAAACAATCAGATTTTTGGGGGGTAAATTCTCAGTGGAAATTGACTTATCTTTAGTGTCACAAGCCTGGCTGAAAGTAAACAGAATGCTAATAACACTAGTAATGCTAAACATTGCCGTCCTTCTCCAGGTGTCTGTGTTTGGCTATGGAGCTGACCAACAGGGGAACTGGCACCACTACTGGGAGGACAACAAGTACGCTGGTGCGTTTAGGAAAACTGGGGTGCACAATGCTGATTTTGAGACGGAGGTTATCCAAAAGCTGGACACAGAGGGCAAAATTAAGCTGCACAAGAGATGAGAATGAGCAAGGGTGGTGTGTACAGGATGAAGCCATTAGTGTTGGGCGTGGTGGTCAGAGACCGTCGAAGAGGGACATGAAACCTGTGATGCTCCCTGGTCACTGAAACTAGCACTGTGAGCTACACATACAACCAAAACCACAAACAGAAGTCCTCAGACCAAAACAAGAACTTGAATCATGTCATTTGAGCATGTGCTGCATGTCAACAGCATAATAAATGTCTGAAAAAAAAAAAACATTTTAACAGGGACGGAAAACCTCCACACATGGACGTTTTAGACAGATCATGAAAACGAACACAGTATGCGGAGCGGCTTACGCTGAGCCAGCTTATTTAGTTTCTTCCCTGTTCTGTACCGAACTAGCATTATACTGAAGAACCCTTCAAGAACCTGAGAGCCTTTGACTGAAGGGGTAAACCACAGAATCCGCATTAAGGACAGAAGCCCTGTGTTGCAAGGGTGTAAAAACCACATCTGCGTGTATTTTTCTTCTTTGTGAGGATGGAAAAGGGCACAGTTGGACTCAAATTAATTCAAGAATTTAAACTGCATTGGAACTATAAGGATTGGTTTAATGTCTCTGTAGAAACAGTTTTGAGCTGCCATAGTAGTCAATTAAACCATATTAATGTACAGCTTTCACACCCAATTATGTTGCCTATTATTATGTTGCTCTTAACTTGATCTAATAACGTAGATGATGGAAATTTCACTTGTGTTGCCATCCCAAGGAATACAAATTTTGAACGCTGTGTAAGGAGGGAACACACGATGTGGTCATTAACAGTCTGCTTAATGTTGCACTATGATACCACATTCTTGTTTTTTTTGGGGGGGGGGGGGGCTAGCCAGATGTCTTTGATTAATAAAAAAAAATAATGAACGCTTTAATTAGAGAGATTCCAGTGATGTGCCTTCTGAGCTAGTTTAACAGGGAGTCTTGATAACTTTTTTTTATATGGATGTGTGAACCTTTGTGTCAATTCGCTGTTATTCGCTGTTATTCGAGTTTGATCTATGACCACTGGTAGACAGTTGTGACCCGATGAGTAAAAATGAAGACCTTCAATTAAAACCAGAAACGATCAATGCAACTTTAATATCATCATTCACGAAACATTAAGTTTGTTTGTTTCAAAGTCGGCTCCTATTTTAAATAAAATCTCAAAGCCATTTAGGATTTTTTTTAATAAAAGTAAATTGGTACCCAATACAATACTTTTAATAAAACCATACCTTTTGTATTTGTGAGTATGTGTGTGATTGACTATGATCAAGCTGTGGTGTCTTTAAAAATTAAATAAAAGCTGAACAATCACCACACCGCCTCCCTTTTTAATTTTGAAACGGATTGAATCCTGGCCTAAGTTTTTATAACATGAAATTCTTGTGTAGGTAAATACAGTGACCCCTTTGACTGGCAGTGTAATTTGACGCAATATCTTTGGGCAAAACTTGACTTGTTACGAAGGCTGTGTAGTGTGTGCAACAACCACAGCCATTGTTCTTAATGAAAAACATGGCTTCCCCAAGATGAGGAAAATGTGAGCAGTGATTTTCAAACAGAGTACGTTCACGATCAGAACCAAAGTTCCAGAGTGCCCCATGATCCTCCCCTAAGCTTGGTCCTGAAGTCATTGGAAAGGGTGGCAGGTTGCCTTACAGAACATGTCCCTATTTTGGCTTGTGTCAGACATTGCATGGACGAAAGATGAAGGGAACAAGCCTTTCTTGTTTGGCTGGCTCTCAACGTATCTATACTGTGAGGACAAAATTAAATGTCAATGGGTTGCACACAAAATCTACGGTAGACCCATCCACACCCACTTTTTATGTTTGTTAGTTCAGTTGGTCTGTTTTTTGTGACTGCAAATATCTCTCCAGGGAGATTCCATCTGAAAACCAGATGGCCAAATGAGAATCCAGAGGAGGACGTGATTCTCCTATAACATGATATCCTGTACAAAAGGGAATCTTTAGGTTGGACTAGACACGCAACACTTGTCTGTCCATCTTTCTTTCCGTTGTTTTCTTTCCTAAGTAATTTTGTTCTCCCTCACACTTTCACTGTGCTCATACTCTTATCTACCTCTCTCTTTCTCTCTCCCTGCTACTCTACATCTTGTGCGATGTATGTCTTGGCCAGGGCCTGCCGAGGGATATTGTAGAGGGTAAAAACCTAATCTGTAAAGCATTATCAGGGCCTGGTTTTGGATGACTCATTGATGCAGATATGGAGACTGAATGAAACAAGGGCCAAGATTTAATCAGAAATAATAATAATAATCTCCCAGATAATAATTTTTTAATATCCTCTAAATTTAAGGATCGGACCCTTTTGTTTTTAAATTTTCACCTAAAATGACATACCCAAATCTAACTGCCTGTAGCTCAGGACCTGAAGCAAGGATATGCATATTCTTGATACCATTTGAAAGGAAATACTTTGAAGTTTGTGGAAATGTGAAATTAATGTAGGATAATATAACATATTAGATCTGGTAAAAGATAATACAATACATCTTTGAAATGCAAGAGAAAGGTCACAATGTAATAATAAGATGGCGCCGGAGAAGACGGCTGACATTTTACGTGTCCCCAACCAATTGTGTTTATTTGTTCGTTTCTTTGCGTTGTTTGTAACTTATTTTTTAACTTATTTTGTGCATAATTCGTAGGCAATCGAATAAACCCCCACTTCCTTCCATTCTACTAGCAAATGTACAATCTTTGGACAATAAAATAATGACCTACACGGAAGATTAAACTACCAACGGGACATTCAAAACTGTAATATCTTATGTTTCACGGAGACGTGGCTGAACGACGACATTATCAACATATAGCTGGCTGGTTATACGCTGCACCAGCAGGATAGAACAGCGGCGTCTGGTAAGACAAGGGGCGGCGAACTGTCTATTTTTGTAAATAACAGCTGGTGCACAATATCTAAGGAAGTCTCGAGCTATTGCTCGCCTGAGGTAGAGTATCTCATGATAAGCTGTAGACTACACTATCGACCTAGAGAGTTTTCATCTGTATTTTTCGTAGCTGTTTACACACCACCACAGACAGAGGCTAGCACTAAGACCGCATAGAATGAGCTGTAATCCCCAATAAGCAAACAAGAAAACGCTCACCCAGAGGCGGCGCTCTAAGTAGCCGGGGACTTTAATGCAAGGAAACTTAAATCCGTTTTACCAAATTTCTATCAGCATGTTAAATGTGCAACCAGAAGAAAAAAACTCTGGACCACCTTTACTCCACACACACAGACGCATACAAAGCTCTCCCTCACCCTCCATTTGGCAAATCTGACCGTAATTCTATCCTCCTGATTCCTGCTTACAAGCTAAAATTAAAGCAGGAAGCACCAGCGGCTAGATCAATAAAAAAGTGGTCAGTTAAAGCAGATGCTAAGCTACAGCACTGTTTTGCTAGCACAGACTAGAATATGTTCCTGGCTTCCTCCGATGGCATTGAGGAGTACACCACATCAGTCATTGGCTTCATCAATACGTAAGTGCATCGATGACGTCGCCCCCACAGTGACCGCATGTACATACCCCAACCAGAAGCTATGGATTACAGGCAACATCCGCACTGAGCTAAAGGCTAGAGCTGCCGCTTTCAAGGAGCGGGACTCTAACCCGGAAGCTTATAAGAAATCCTGCTATGCCCTCCGACGAACCATCAAACAGCAAAGTGTCAATACAGGACTAAGATCGAATTGTACTACACCAGCTCTGATGCTCGTCGGATGTGGCAGGGCTTGAAAACCATTACATACTACAAAGAGAAGCACAGTCGAGAGCTGCCCAGTGACACAAGCCTACCAGATGAGCTAAACAACTTCTATGCTCGCTTCGAGGAAAATAATACTGAAACATGCTTGAGAGCACCAGTTGTTCCAGAAGACTATGTGATCACACTCCGCAGCCGATGTGAGTAAGACCTTTTAAACAGGTCAACATTCACAAGGCTGCAGGGCCAGACGAATTACCAGGACGTGTACTGCGAGCATGCGCTGACCAACTGGCAAGTGTCTTCACTGACATTTTCAACTTCTCCCTGTCCGAGTCTGTAATACCAACATGTTTTAAGCAGACCACCATAGTCCTTGTGCCTAAGAACACTAAGGTAACATGCCTAAATGACTACCGACCCTTAGCACTCACGTCTGTAGCCATGAAGTGCTTTTAAAGGCTGGACATGGCTCACATCAACATCATTTTCCCAGAAACCTAAATCCACTCCAATTTGCATACCGCCCCAACAGATCCACAGATGATGCAATCTCTATTGCACTCCACACTGCCCTTTCCCGCCTGGACAAAAGGAACACCTATGTGAGAATGCTTCTAAACAGCTTCTACCCCCAAGCCATAAGACTCCTGAACATCTAATCAAATGGCTACCCAGACAATTTGCATTGTCCCACCTCCCCTCTTTTACACCGCTGCTGCTCTCTGTTGTTATCATCTATGCATAGTTACTTTAATAACTCTACCTACATGTACATATAACCTCAACCTCAACTAACCGGTGCCCCCGCACATTGACTCTGTACCAGTATCCCCCTATCTATCTATCGTCTCGCTATTGTTATTTTACTGCTGCGTTTTAATTACTTGTTAATTTTATTTCTTATTCTTATACTTTTTTTTAAACTGCATTGTTTGTTAGGGGTCTCTTAAGTAAGCATTTCACTGTAAGGTCTACACTTGTTATATTCGGCGCATGTGACAAGTAAAATTTGATTTGATTTGAATTTATTATTCCAGGTTAGGCGCAATTTCGATTTTGGCCACTAGATGGAAGCAGGTTATGTGCAAAGTTTTAGACTGATCCATTGAACCATTGTATTTCTGTTCAAAATGTTGTATCAAGTCTGCCCAAATGTGCCTAATTGGATTATTGATACATTTTCAAGTTCATAACTGTGCACTCCTCAAACAATAGCATGGTATTATTTCACTGTAATAGCTACTGTAAATTGGACAGTGCAGTTAGATTAACAAGAATTTAAGCTTTCTGCCCATATCAGTTATGTCTAGAAATGTCGGGAGCCGCCATCAGTAATACCCATATACATTTATAACTGTCACTTTAGTGTTTGTTTCTTTCAATTTGTAGCCTACATTTTGCATCATTCCATTCCTTTTACCTTTCTTTCCACTGTCATGTCCGTGTAGTTGTTCCTGCTAGCATTAATGGATCATATTAGACTAACGTTGTGCAATAATTTAGGATATGTAGCCTTCATTATGGAACTCACATACTAGGCTAAACCTGGAGCCTGGCGCACGGTTCGCAACGACTGGACCATTGTCAGTTCCATGATTAGTGAGGATTAGGGTAGATTTATAGGACTATTGTTCAACCCCCTATTGTACATGTTTTTTCTGCCTTCCAATATTTCATGGATTGAACTTGAATATGACAACTTTCAGGATGAATCAAACCTTTTTATTAATGAATATATTTTGTGCGTAAAACTCTCCAAACTTTTTTTTTTTTTTATGATTCACAGATTTCCTAAATAATGGCTAAATAATCTACAAGATCATAGTATTTCAGCGCTTTAATTAAATGTATTCAATGCGTGCAAGAGAACCACGCTTGCAAAGCCTGGTACGCACCTGAATAAGGTAAGTCTGAATACCAACTACTGAGATGCGCGTAGGAAAGGCGTGCGTAGTAAAGGCATACATTTCTTAAATCTGAATCGGGCCCCAAGAACCTAGTCTGCAGGCGCCTTAACACTAAACTTAAATTATTTTTGGTTTTCATGATTTAGAGGAAATCCCTTAGTTCTGCCTCAAGGACAAGACTCATCCCAATAAACGTCAATCTACTATCACTGTTATGCCCTAGAAAGCAAGGCACTTTACCCCTAATTGCTCAAAGGTCACAGCACTGTTCTGCTCCCAGCCAGTTTGTGTGTTGTGTGTCAGGTTGTGTACTGTGATAGCAAATAATAAGAATATCTGTGCAAATGGACCAATTAAGCAAGTATTGTAATGTATTGTATTTTGCCACAGTGTGACCGTGAGAGCTTCATATTGTGGCTCTGCATGTGTGAAGTTTATGTTTGCCAGACATTAGTGCCTGCTGTTTTGTTTTTGTTTCTCTCTCAGAGAACGAGGTGGGCAAGACGGGACTGGATATCGCTTGGAGGTTAAATAACACACACCTGACTACACAGCTGACTACAGCTGGATTTCATTCTCTCACAGCTACACAGTTCTAGGACCCTGGCCCTTAAAGTAATTAACTAAACCAATTCACTTGTCATTCATAGCCAGCAGCACCTCCTTGTCAATATATATTTTTGCTCCTGAGTCTGTGGACACCAAACTAAGCAGATTTATTTTGTAATGATAAATAGATTTCCATAGCGTAGACAAAAAATGAGTGGGGTTGGGTTAAATGCGGAAGACACATTTCAGTTGAATGCATTCAGTTGTGCAACTGACTAGGTATCCTCCTTTCCCTATATAGTATGATATATGATGATTGACACACTGCAATTCTCCTGTTGTGTGTTGTGTACCAGATCAACCAGTCCCAGTTCAACATGCACGTGCACGTGGACTACAGCTGCATCAGGATGATCTGTACGAGAGTGATGATGACAAGGTCAGCAACATTATGTTACATCTCAATCATGTTCATTAGGCACCAAATGGAAGAAAACAGATTAAACAGGGAGGAACTATTTGGACTTGTCCAATAAGAAACACTTTTTTTTCTTGTTACAAAACATTTAAAAATGTTTTCTGTTGCATGCCCTAATAATCAACACAACCCAGTAATTCACAACTCTATGGTGTCTGGTGCGATCCTGATTGTGAGGTGTTAGTTGATCAGAAATAGATTGTTTGTAGCAGTCTATTATGACTGTTTGTTATCACTGCTGAGTTTAGAGTGTGTTTGTTTGTGACTCTCTTAGACGGGTCCAGTGAAGAAGGACGGATCTGGCCCTTCAGTCTGTACCAGACCCACACCAGCTCCTCCAGCCTGGACCGAGGACTAGCAGGAGGAGGAGATGGACTCTTCAGTGTGGGTCGCAGGCTGGCCCTGGTCCGTGATCAGAAGCGTGAGGTATACGCCATTCCCAGCTCTCACACATGCAGCCCGGACAGCTCCCTGTCATCTTCACCCTCCTCACCTGCTCCCCCTTTCCCTCCCAGAGTCAAAGGTGAGTCACACTCAGTCTTCTCTCCTTCAACCCAGACTGTAGTTTTCTAGGATTTAGGAACTGACTGTCTATACCATTGAGATGCATAAAAAGAAAATAGATCTAGACCTGGGATGGGCAATAATTAAATAAATCGGGATTTTTAAATGCAACGGAGGTCAGCACAAAAACATATTTTGGACCGATTAGTTTGCCGGACGGAAAAAGGGTTGTTATTATAGGTCCATCTGGTTTTAGAAGTTCAATTGTAGCCCAGAAAATATAAATATATCAAGCCACCACGGGCCACATTTATTCAGCTCACAGGCCTTACTTGCCCACCCGTGATCTAGACAGTACACCATTGTGCTTAGTTGACAGACACTCCTTACACAGGACAAGGCAATATTATTGGACAGTCACAAGGGCATAGAGAAATGGGACACTCTTTTATGTGAATGACTGGGTTAAGTCCTTTTAGCTCCTAGTGCAACAAAGGGCTTCAACAATGCCTCTCCATAAAACTGTCTTGTGCAGTTTTCTTAACTTATATCCAGATGGTCTCTGTCTTTTACGGATGGCCAATGTTAAACCATGTTATATATTATAAAGCTGTAACTTGTGTTTTCCAGGTCCAAATGTCCCTCCCCCTCCTACCCAGTCAGCCCACCGGAGGGCTGGTGTGATTTCATCCTCCCCACCACCAGTAGCAGCAGCAAGAAGAGGACCCCCCCCCCCCCCCCCCCCGCCGCCTCTGGTTATCCACCACAAGCGCACCTACTTAGAGCCCACCCATAGATGCCCTACAGCCACCATTTCTCCCGACAGAGCCACGGAGGTATGTCACATCACAGCAGCAGCTTCCATCTTGTGTAAACAGTATGCCCACTTCTGAATGATAGAAACGGTTTATTTGTACATGATAATAGGTTAAAAAAAACTGCACTCACTGGAAATAGTCTTGAAATATTTTGTTAATTTTAGGCAGCAACATGTCCATTGACCTCAGTTTGTTTTGTATCTCTGGGGCAGGGACCTGTGGGGACTGAACGGTAGTCTCTGACTTAGTGTTGACTGTGATCTGTTAATCGTCTGTGCAGATTATGGTGTCTTCCCTGTGGCTCAGTTAGTAGAGCATGGTGTTTGCAACGCCAGCATGGTGTTGCAAATTCAAGAGGCTATGGTGGTCCAGAGTCATCCTTTCAGAAGTATGTGTGAGTAGGCCAACTTCATTTAGGTATTTCTTCTATGACAAATTTATTTTGGTATACTGTGGTAACACTGACCTCGTTTGGTTAAAGGATTAACTACCTGAAATTGGTTTTGAAGGGAGTTTTCAATGAAAAGTACATTAATTATGGGTATTGCAATACAGACCCAGCAGTGATGTTTCAATCACCAGATCTGATATGTAGTACTATCACCAGATAAATCCATTTATTCTGTCATAACACTGGGCCAACTCTATATTGGCCTAGATTCAATCCGGATCACGGAAGTTCTGCACTATAGTGCAATTGACATTTAAAGGAAATGTTCTCATGTTCGTGGAGACTGCATTCACGTTAAACACTGCATATGTCAGCTCAATCAGAAATTACCTTTCAATTTCAATCGCGTTATAACGCGGATCTTCCGCGGTCCGGATTGAATCTAGCCCATTGTCTTGCCCCGTCTATTTCAGCACAGGGTCTCCAAAATACTATGTCACTGCCCTCAACTCCCTATCTGAACTGCCAGAGAGAGGTAAACTATTCTATCTATATTTTACAAATGTAATCAATTTTACTCAGTTGTATCACACGTAAAAGCACACCTCTTTCTTGAAGTGGAAAAACCACATATAGTATGCTCTCCATAGTATGCTCTCTAGATGCTGTAGAATTCAACCACATTTACTTCACAGGCATAATGTCTTTATTGCTCTCTCTCCCCTTTGTGTCACCCAGAATTCCGCGCAGATGGAGCGAGCAACTCGTCCCACTTTGTCTATCAGATGCCTCAGCCCATCAGCAGAAGCCCTCCCCTCATCTCCTCACACCTTCATTCTGGAGTCCAATGGGGCCTTCTCCCACTATGGCAACCCCCTGCACCCTCTGCCCAGGAGAGCACCGGTGAGAGTTGGCAGAGGGGCACATTTCCTCAGAAAATGCCTACTCCCTTATGTTATTTTCTGTTCACAGTAATTTTCCACCTCAAAGTAGTGTATTTTCATAATCTATAGTTTGATATGTTTGGTAGTTCAATTTAGTAGAGGCCAAGGCATAGCAGGCTATATTTCAGTTTTAGTACTACTGTATATACACTACATGACCAAAAGTATGTGGACAACATGCTCGTCGAACATCTCATTCCAAAATCATGGGCATTAATATTGAATTGGTCCCCCCTTTGCTGCTATAACAGCTTCCACTCTTCTGTGAAGGCTTTCCCACTAGATGTTGGAACATTGCTGCGGGGACTTGCTTCCATTCAGCCACAAGAACATTAGTGAGGTCGGGCACTGATGGTGGGCGATTAGGCCTGGCTCACAGTCAGCGTTCCAATTCATCCCAAAGGTGTTCGATGGGGTTTAGGTCAGGGCTGTTTTCCAGTCAAGTTTTTCCACACCAATCTTGACAAACCATCCTGTATGGACCTTGCTTTGTGCATGGGGGATTGTCATGCTGAAACAGGAAAGGGCCTTCCCCAAATTGTTGCCACAAAGTTGCAAGCACAGAATCGCCTAGAATGTCATTGTATGCTGTAGCGTTAAGATTTCCCTTCACTGGAACTAAGGGGCCTAGCCCGAGCCATGAAAAACAGACCCAGACCATTATTCCTCCACCAAACTTTTACAGTTGGCACTATGCATTGAGGCAGGTAGCGTTCTCCTGGCATCAGCCAAACCCAGATTTGTCTGTCAGACTGCCAGATGGTGGAGCGTGATTCATCACTCCAGAGAACGCATTTCCACTGCTCCAGAGTCCAATGACGGCGAGCTTTACACCACTCCAGCCGACGCTTGGCATTACGTATGGTGATTTTAGGCTTGTGCACGGCTGCTCGGCCATGGAAACCCATTTCATGAAGCTCCCGACGAACAGTTCTTCTGCTGACGTTGCTTCCACAGGCAGTTTGGAACTTGGTAGTGAGTGTTGCAACCGAGGACAGACGATGTTTACGCACTATGCGCTTCAGCACTTGGCGGTCCCGTTCTCTGAGCTTGTGTGGCCTACCACTTCTCGGCTGAGCCATTGTTGCTCCTAGAGTGTTTCCACTTCACAATAACAGCACTTACAGTTGACCAGGGAAGCTCTAGCAGGGCAGAAATGTGACAAACTAACTTGTTAGAAAGGTGGCATCCTATTGACAGTGCCACGTTGAAAGTCACTGAGCTCTTCAGTAAGGCCATTCTACTGCCAATGTTTGTCTATGAAGATTGCATGGTGTGTGTGCTCAATTTTATACACCTGTCAGCAACGGGTGTGGCTGAAATAGCCAAAAGCACAAATTTGAAGGGGTGTCCACATACTTTTGCATATATAGTGTAGTTGTTTCTACATCCAAAGGCCGGGCATTTTTATCTGTGTTTTTTGGACAGGCTACCCTTGGATACTTCAAGTTAACAATAGAGCCATCTGCTGGGACAAAAAAGGCTCCTTTTATAGGTGGCAAACAGTTGGAAACTCCAAGTCTTAGTTACCACAGCAGGATTGGTTCACCTTATCCTCAGAGATCTTTAGTTAATCTGATGACTGCAAAATATGTATTTTGACATTTTCCCTGACTCATTACTGTTGGGCATACACCTATTTTTCTTCAATGATATGGGGGTTTTCCTCCTCTGAGCAAATATGTTATTTTGTTTAAGCACAAATTTGGTTTAGTCACCTTTAGGGATGATGTAATGTTTTTCTTTCCTTACTGGTGTTATGTTTTTCACTCAATTGTGCTGTGGTGTTTCTCTCTCCAGCCCAAGCAAAAGTGAGGTGGGTCCAAGCCATCTACGACTGTGTGGCTGACCACCATGATGAGCTCACCTTCAACAAGGGTGAGATATTGGTTGTGCTGGAGGAGGACAATGCTGATTGGTGTTAAGGTATCTCTGTTATAGGTAGAAGTTGTCCTCAGACACAGATCTAGCATCAGATTACCCTCCACAAATCCGTTCGGTGGTGTGCCTTCTTCACTGTGTTCGTTTCAAAGTCTTTGGGCAACAGCTAAATTGATAAAATAGTGAATAAAAGGTGCTACAATTAACTCAGCTGCTTGCTATTGGCACTGACTTTAACCATTGGAGGGGTAAACTATTAGTGATCAGTGTTTATGAAGGGACTTCTTACTTGCATTCACTCATACATTCTGTGTTGTACAGGCTGGTCAGTCATGCATAGCTACAGGATTGGGTCTGCTCTTCTGTTTCTGTTTAAATAATCAAATGAAATTGTATTGGCCACATGTGGGAAAAACAACAGGTGTAGGCTTTACAGTGAAATGCTTACTTACGAGCCCATTCCCAACAATGCAGAGTTAAAAAGTAAGTCAAATATTTGCTAAATAAAAAAGGAAATAGTAACACAAAAACAAGACCAAGCCTATATACAAGGTGTACCAGTCCGAATAAATGTGCAGGGGTACGAGGTAGTTTAGGTAATACAGTATGTACATGTGGGTAGGGGTAAAAGTGACTAGGCAATCAGGATATATCATAAACAGAGTAGCAGCAGCATATGTGAAGAGTGTCTGTGTGAGTGTATGTGAGCCAGTGGAGGTTCCTCAGAGGGGGAAGGGGAGGACGATCCTACTCAATGAATTTCATAAAAATAAAAATTGTGAAACATTAAAAAAGTGATTATTTTTTAGATAAAACTATAGTAAATATATTCAGGTGACCAAATAACTGAGTAAAACACACTGTTTTGCAATGAAGGTCTACAGTAGCCTCAACAGCACTCTCTGGTGTAGCACCATCTCACACCCTTCCATAGACTTATCGTAATTATGACAACTTCCGGAGGACGTCCTTCAACCTATCAGAGCTTTTGCTGCATGAAAAGACATGTCCAACGAATCAGAGGATCAGATAATGAATCTAGTACTGAAAGCATAGCTAACACTGCAGTGCATAAAATGTGGTGAGTAGTTGACTCAGAGGGAGAAAGACAATAGTTGAACAGTTAACAAATATATTTTTTCAAAAATTAAGGAGAAGAGAGAGAGTGTTGTATTTTTTTCCACTTTCACTTTGACTTACTTAGCTAGCTAATGCAGCTAGCTAATTTAACCTACTCATACATCTGGCTCAAACAAAGAAGAATGCTGGCTAAGGCTATCCAGCACTGGAACTCTTCCAGGTCAAGGTAAGCTTTAGGTTTTATTAATTCGTTGTGTAACTACTAATCTACTTGCTGTACACTATATGGTGCCATTATAGCAAGTTTACTAGCGTGTTAGTTCTAGTAGCTATGTTGACTATGACATTGGCTAATATGGTGACAACAATGTAGGGGTAGCGGTTATGGTAGCTGAAGGTTTGGGTTGGAAAGTATTTTTCGCCTAGTGACAGACAGCTGTTGTGTTGTGCACTGAAGACAACAAGCGAAGGGAAAAGGTGAGAGGAGGAGAGCACATAGATGAGAGAAGAAATTATACAACGAGCAAAGTGATGATGCTGTTTGTGTGGCTGCTATGAAAGTGAACTGTGTGTGCGGGTGATCAGGGGTGTATTCATTCCGCTGATTCTTTTAAAACGTTTTTTAAATGGAAGCAAAAGGAATGAACAGGGATAAACCTACCTGAATTTGTCAAATAGAAACACTTGTTTGCAACTGTTTGGACTAATGGTTACACCCTAGATACAGGCAAGCATGTGCAAGGCATTTTTGAATGTGTCACTGTCAGTTACCTTGATTACACCAATTTGTCACTCGACCTGTTAAACTTTTATTCGTAGGCTAGGTTGTAGCAACCTCATGATGGATATAGGGAAATTTTGAGTATCATGTAGTATCCTAAACCTATCAATGACAGTCATCCAATATGCTTGGGACAGCAGGTAGCCTAGTGGTTAGAGCATCCCAGAGCTGATCCCAGAGCTGACAAGGTAAAAGTCTGTCGTTCTGCCCCTGAACAAGGTAGTTAACCCACTGTTCCCCGGTAGGCTGTCATTGTAAATAAGAATTTGTTCTTAACTGACTTGCCTAGTTAATTAAAGGTTACATTTAAAATAAAAAAATATGCTGTAATAGAAATAAGGCCATGCTCATACATTTTTTTTTTAAATGGTCCTCCCTAATCTTAAACAGCACTGACCGCTACTGGTGTGAGTGTATGTAGGAGTGCCAGTGTGTGTATTGAGTCAGTGCAAAACAGTTTAATGCTGCTGTCAGAACTCGGGCTAGGCAAAAGCTAACGTCTGTGCTCGCATACACCCTTAAATGACATGCACTTGAAAAACGAACAATTACTGTTTGTCCCTTGAGACGGTGTAGTAACAACATAGGCAGTAACACTTCCTCAAAATAGTCAGAATTAATCAATGATAAATCAAGAAATCTGTAATTCATTTTGACGTTTTTGCCAAAGAAGTCTTAGTCACGCAGTTTTACAACTAACTAAAGGTTTGGTCCAGTATTTCTCAAGTGAAAAAATGTGCATGAAAACTAGTTGTCTCATTGAATGACAACAAACACATAATTGAAGAATCCCGTCCATAGTTCCCACTCCTACTAGGAGTAGTATTGTTAACCAATCACCGGTGAAGAGGCTTAAGACTTTGGCTACTTGCCTCAAGAAAAAACACCTGCTGAAACCCAAAACGAACCAAAACGTTTGCCATAATATATGTGCGAACTGTTTTGACTACGAAGCAAGCATAAGCTTTTATGGATCCATAACTAAATAAACATCAGCATTTTGAAAGAGTATTTTTATCATTATTTTATTAACCAAAGCATAAAGATGCTGATAAAGAAATACAGTACTGTACAGTATATGCTTTTACATTTGGATAATAAAGCATTTAAAGCATTTTGAAGATATAAGCCACCTGCATTTGTTTATTAGGCTACTGTTCAGTCTGACAAGTAAACATAGCCTACAATACATACTGTAGTAAACATGGGAAAATGCCTAATTCCTTACATAAGGGAGAGCAGGCCATGTCCAGACTTTCTCAGTGACCTCAAGTACTCATTAACTCTGTCTTTAATGCTTTTTCGGGTTGCATCAGTCACGGACAGAAACTTCTGAGACACAGTATTAATGATGAAATGTCAGGGTGAACCGACGACCTAACGAACCCGCCACGTATGTTCACTCTGCTTGTCGGAGCTGGAGTTCCAGAGCTCACAGGTGTGCCTGGCATGGATTGTGACTCCATCTCGTTCCTCACCCTTTTCAATGTGTCATTCTCCACCTGACTCTCCACCAATGCTGCCTGACTCTACACAAATGCTGCTCATCTCAACAAGGTTTTACCTGTGGTCGTGGAGTTGGGTGGAAGTGCGACTAAAATGTAGTTTAAATAAACATCTGCATTTGAATGTCTTTTTTCTCGTTATTTTATTAACGAAAGCATAAAGATGTTGATGAAGAAATACTGTACTGCTGCATCGAATATATTGCAAGTTGAGGGATTTTCGCTACAGTAGCCGGGCTATAAAAAGTCTATTGTCCTGCTAATAGGAAACATTTGCATGATGGGCTACACGTACTACATTGCTACAGTACACTTGTGAAAAACAAGTGTTTGAAAACCTGTTTTCAAAATGCCTCCAGTTGTCCATCACTATTGTAAATAAAAACAGAGCATCTTGTTTACATCTTGTTTACATTCTTTATTGTAACCACAATGTCACAAATAATTTGTATCTACCTTTCCAATTACTTTTACAGTTTGGGATTTACCAATGTGCACTTTTCATTATTAGTTACATTGTTTTAGTTAGAATGTGCAGACTTTTTTTCTTTAAATGATTGTTTTATGTAGGATGCAAAATGTTTGACCAGTTGCAATTGTAAGGAGGCCTAATAAAAAAAAATCCTACTTCTATTAGGCTGTTAAGCCTCATAGCCTACCTCAGCCAGTTAGGTTATTTTATATTGGTCTAGGATCCGAAGAAATAGACTCCAAGTAAGCCCTCTTGTTGTTTGTAAAGTCAAATCACGGCCTACCTCGGCCAAACCCGGATGACGCTGGGACAATTGTGCACTCCCAATCACAGTCGGACGTAATACAGCCTGTATTCGAACCAGGGACTGTAGTAACATATACATATACATACATCTACCTACACACATCTACCACATCTACCTACACACGGGTTAATGTTCTGAAAAAACATTAACCTACACACATCTACCACATCTACCTACACACGGGTTAATGTTCTGAAAAAAAATATATATTTTTTTTTTCTTTTCTTTTTTTTTCTTTCTTTTTCAGAACATTAACCCGTGTGTAGGTAGATGTGGAAAGGTAGATACAAATGGGGGGGAGGGGGTTCACACCTAGCTCAAGTTGGGGAGGGGGGAGGGTGGGGTTTCACACCTAGGTTAAATAGTCTAATGTTCAGCTAATAGCCCATCCTGGATAAGTTGTTAGCAGAATTCACAGCCTGCTATGCTTGTGAAAAACAAATAATAATACTTTTTACTTTCCACTTAAGGATTCCAATTGCTAAAGTTTATTTTTTTTGCCACAATCGGCCCCAACCCCAATTAATACATTTGGGCACAGTCGATAGCGTACCGGACTTTGGGCTAGAATGTTGAAGGTTTGAAACCTGCTCCCTGCTTGTTTCATTACATTATTATGCCGGTCTCAGAGCAGATAGCCTGGATTGTTACTCCCATCTCGTTCCCCGCCCTCTTCCACGCATCATTCTCCGCCTGAGTGGCTCGCTTGTGGGCGTGCTGGCAGTATATTGCAGCACCTTCGGTTGTACATCAAGAATTCAGCATAGCAAGTTTGTAGGAAGGTCTGGTTATTCACAGGCTTTAAACCGCTCTGGTGACAAACTTTGCTGCCCTGTATTCAATCGTCCACATGGCTGGGAGAACCTCCTCAGATTAATGCAGATGAAGGGAGTTAGATATGCATAGGAAGTGTAGTGTACAGTTTTTTTCTGTATATATGAATTATAAATCAGCCTTTTCTTAAATCATGTTTCTAATCTATTGCATAGTTACAATGTGTAATCATTGATGTCCCAGGAGCAGGAGTGGTAAACACTGTTGAAGTGTATAATTGTAATTCATACATGCAGACACAGCATCATTCAAATAATAGAGTTTGATACACCTGGTATTGGATATAACTGAAAAAATACTTGCTAAATAGCGATTTTCGTAAATTAACTTCATGACAAAAAAAGATGCACAATCGTTTGTCTCTACATTAATTAACATATTCCTCTCAATTGAAAATGTTTTGCTTGACTCGTTATGACTTTATAATTACTTTTTTTATTTTTTTATTTTTTTATTTCACCTTTATTTAACCAGGTAGGCAAGTTGAGAACAAGTTCTCATTTACAATAGCAACTTACATTTGCTTCCACCGTAATGATTTGTCAGACATCTTTGCTGAAGAAAGTCACCAGCGACAGGTGGCATAATGTCAAATTCGTCATTGGAACCACTCGATATGATTGGTCATATAAAAACCTTGCGACCCAAATGCATAATGAGTGCTATAACTCCCCCCTGCGGTGGTCTGGAGCAATGAAGCTGTGACGCTGGGTACCTCTAAGTCCCGCGTTGTACACTCGCAAGTTTTAAAGGGGGAACCACTGTATGTGTAAGGGGTGCGTAATCGGTGGCAGGGAAGTCAGACACGGGAGAGCAGAACTTGGTAATAGCCGGAGCAGTTTAATAGCAAAACCCACGGCATAAAAATAACAAGACATTTGGGTACAAAAACCCGTCGCGCACCAATCAACACGTGCACAAGCACTTACAATAAACAATCCCACACAAAGACATGGGGGGAACAGAGGGTTAAATACACAACAAATGATTGAGGGAATTGAAACCAGGTGTGAGGAAAAACAAGACAAAACACATGGAAAATGAAAAGTGGATTGATGATGGCTAGAAGACCGGCGACGCCAACCGCCGTCCGAACAAGGAGAGGACCCGACTTCGGCGGAAGTCGTGACAGTACCCCCCTTGACGCGCAGCTCCAGCTGCACGCCGACGCCGGCCTCGGGGACGACCCAGAGGGCAAGGCGCAGGGCGATCCGGATGGAGACGCAGCATTGAAGGATCCAACACGTCCTCCACCGGAACCCAGCACCTCTCCTCCGGACCGTACCCCTCCCACTCCACGAGGTACTGAAAGCCCCTCGAATCCAGGATAGAGCGAACGGAGTTCTTCGGGGGCCCCTCGATGTCCAGAGGGGGCGGAGGAACCTCCCGCACCTCAGACTCCTGGAGCGGGCCAACCACCACCGGCCTGAGGAGAGACACATGGAACGAGGGGTAATCAGGGGGAAGCTGTAACCTATAACAAACCTTGTTCACTTTCCTCAGGACTTTAAATGGCCCCACAAACCGCAGACTCAGCTTCCGGCAGGGCAGGCGGAGGGGCAGGTTCTGGGTTGAGAGTCAGACCCGGTCCCCCGGTGCAAACACCGGGGCCTCACTGCGGTGACGGTCTGCTCTGGCTTTTTGGCGCTGCACGGCCCGCTGGAGGTGAACATCTCCTCCACGCGCCTGAACCAGTCATCCACCGCAGGAGCCTCGGTCTGACTCTGATGCTAAGGCGCAGAACCGGCTGGTACCCCAGTATGCACTGGAAGGGGGAGAGGTTAGTGGAGGAGTGGCGGAGCGAGTTCTGAGCCATCTCGGCCCAGGGCACGAACGCTGCCCACTCCCCCGGCCGATCCTGGCAATACAACCTCAGAAACTTGCCCACATCCTGGTTCACTCTCTCCACCTGCCCATTACTCTCGGGATGAAACCCTGAGGTAAGGCTGATCGAGACCCCCAGACGTTCCATGAACGCCTTCCAGACCCTCGAAGTGAACTGGGGACCTCGATCAGACACTATATCCTCAGACACCCCGTAGTGCCGGAAGACATGCGTAAACAAGGCCTCCGCAGTCTGTAGGGCCGTAGGGAGCCCGGGCAGAGGGAGGAGACGGCAGGACTTAGAGAACCGATCCAGAACGACCAGGATCGTGGTGTTACCCTGTGAGGGGGGGGGGGGAGATCGGTAAGAAAACCCACCGACAGGTGCGACAAAGGCCGCTGTGGAACGGGTAAGGGGTGTAGCTTCCCTCTGGGCAGGTGCCTAGGAGCCTTACACTGGGCACACACCAAGCAGGAGGAAACATAAACCCTCACGTCCTTGGCCAAGGTAGGCCACCAGTACTTCCCAACCAAACAGCGCACCGTCCGACAGATCCCAGGATGACCAGAGGAGGGTGACGTGTGGGCCCAATAGATCAACCGATCATGGACAGCAGATGGAATGTACAGACGCCCAGCGGGACACTGGAGGGGAGCGGGCTCTGCACGTAACGCCTGCTCAATGTCCGCATCCAGCTCCCACACTACCGGCGCCACCAGGCAGGATGCTGGGAGTATGGGCGTGGGATCCATGGGCCACTCCTCTGTCTCATACAGTTGGGACAGTGTGTCTGCTTTCACATTTTGGGAACCTGGTCTGTAGGAAAGGGGAAAAAACTAAACGGGTGAAAAACATGGCCCACCTTGCCTGGCGAGGGTTCAGTCTCCTCGCTGCCCGGATGTACTCCAGATTGCGGTGGTCAGTCCAGATGAGAAAAGGGTGTTTAGCCCCCTCAAGCCAATGTCTCCACACCTTCAGAGCCTTGACGACAGCCAGCAGCTCCCAGTCCTCCATGTCATAGTTTCGCTCCGCCGGGCTGAGCTTCTTCGAGAAGAAGGCACAGGGGTGGAGCTTTGGTGGCGTACCCGAGCGCTGAGAGAGCACGGCTCCTATCCCAGCCTCGGACACGTCCACCTCCACTATGAACGCCAAAGAGGGATCCGGATGGGCGAGCACGGGATCCGAGGTAAACAGATCCCTCAGGTGACCAAAAAGCCCTGTCCGCCTCAGCCGACCACTGCAACGTACCGGGCCCCCCTTCATCAGTGAGGTAATGGGAGCCGCTACCTGACCAAAACCCTGGATAAACCTCCAGTAGTTATCGCAAACCCTAGGAACCGCTGCACTTCCTTTACCGTGGTGGGAGTTGGCCAATTACGCACGGCTGAAATGCGGTCACTCTCCATCTCCACCCCCGAGGTGGAAATGCAGTACCCTAGGAAGGAGATGGACTGCTGGAAGAACAGGCATTTCTCAGCCTTGACGTACAGGTCATGCTCCAACAGGCAACTAAGCACCCTGCGCACCAGGGACACATGCTCTGCGCGTGTAGCGGAGTATATCAGAATGTCATCAATATACACCACTACACCTTGCCCGTGCAGGTCCCTGAAAATCTTGTCTACAAAGGCTTGGAAGACTGATGGAGCATTCATTAACCCGTACGGCATGACGAGGTACTCATAATGCCCTGAGGTCGTACTGGACGCCGTCTTCCACTCGTTTCCCTCCCGGATACGCACCAGGTTGTAGGTACTCCTGAGATCTAGTTTGGTGAAGAAGCGCGCCCCGTGCATTGACTCAATCGCCGTGGTGATAAGAGGTAGCGGGTAACTGTACCTCACCATGATCTGATTTAGGCCATGGTAGTCAATACACGGGCGCAGACCTCCCTCCTTCTTCACAAAAAAGAAACTCGAGGAGGCGGGTGAAGTGGAGGACTGAAGACATATGTTTCCATAGCCTCCGTCTCCGCCTGTGAGAGGGGATACACGTGACTCCTGGGAAGTGCAGCGTCTACCAGGAGATTTATCGCACAATCGCCCCGTCGACGGGGTGGTAATTGAGTCGCCTTCTTTTTGGAGAAGGCTATAGCCAAATCGGCATATTCAGGGGGAATGCGCACGGTGGAGACCTGGTCTGGACTTTCCACCGTAGTAGCACCAACGGAAACCCCTAAACACCTCCCCGAGCATTCTCACGACCACCCCGTGAGAGCCCTCCGTTGCCAAGAAACAGTGGGGTCATGACAAGCTAACCAGGGTAGGCCTAGCACCACGGGAAATGCAGGAGAGTCAATGAGGAAGAGACAAATTCTCTCCTTGTGACCCCCCTGTGTCACCATACCCAGAGGAGCGGTGGCCTCCCTAATCAACCCTGACCCTAATGGTTGACTATCTAAGGCGTGAACGGGGAAGGGCACAGTCACGGGAACAATGGGGAAAACTAAGGGCGAACGATCTGTCTATAAAATTCCCAGCCGCGCCTGATTCGACGAGCGCCTCATGCTGGGAATGTGGGGAAAACTCAGGGAAAGAAACATACAAAATCATGTGTGCAACAGAGGGCTCTGGGTGAGAAGGGTGCCAGCTCAGAGGTTGGTATAAATGCAGAGGTTGGTATAAAAATATAGAGTAATCTTGTTAGGGTAGACTACAATGTAAACATTGTCTTCTAGTAAGGAGGGAATTATCATGGTTTGGTTTCTTTTATTTTCTGAACCTTACTGTGGGTGACAGTGACAAAGATATTGGTAAGGAGTATTGATGTCAACTTAATGAGTGTTGACAATATGTGAATGGTAATAGGTTATTAGTATTTTTTTATAGCAGCCTAATTATGTGATATTTTAGTAATACAAGGTACAAGGTTAAATGATGAGTAGTGGGATTGAGACTTGAGATTGTAAAAAAGATTAGCTGTGGTTGAAAGTGAGCAGGCAGTGGGACATTTGAAGTAGAGGTATGAGAAACATTCTTTGACAGTTTCTGATTATTGTTGCTTGGTTTTGTAGTTTTGGTAACACCAGTGAATTTGAGCAGGAAGTTAATGTATTCAGAAATTTGAATCTGTTTCCATTACGTGTCCAGTAATTAAAATAGATTGAAATAAATCATAAAAAAGAAAGGAGGACCAAGGCACTCTTCATATAATTAATTAAAATGCCTTTATTTGTATGGCATGTTCAATAGAAACAAGGTTTTTTAAAAATCCAACGCGTTTCGGCTGCATGGCCTTCGTCAGGGAGTACAAAGAAATAATACAATGTCCTCTTTTGAACAGCTTTTCCAATTAGCCCTAATTTGAAGAGGGAGTGGTTACAAAATTGATTGGACACACCTAGTAAGCAATAGTATACACATTAAAAAGTGAAACACTGTAGCTGTGCCATCACAAAAAAATACAACTCTAAGCTAGAAGCACCAGAACACCCAGAAAGGTAGTTCCAACCCCAAACATGACTGGGAGAAGTGCCAAGAACAAGAAAGCAATATATTCCATTGTTCACTAGAACACAACAAAACATGAACAACATTGTCTAAAGGACTGTCCTTTGCCCCCACATACTCAACTAATGAATTTAATACAAAGATTGACATATTTCATTTCTACAGGAATCTACATCTGAAGGCCTGGTACAAGTAAAACATCTCTCCAACTACAGACACCAGTGTCTCAGGTCAGGAAGATTCTGTGCCCTCAAAAACACCTTTTAAGCCCAAGTCCATCTTTTGTCCCATCGTCCAGAATGCCACACTAAATACATTTGCCAAGAAGGTGAATGTTGATGTGGAGAATCTGTTTAAGGGTAAAATTGACTCCAACCAAACACGGCATAATCTTTCTAAGACAGAGAGGGATGCAGCTGAATCATTGTCCAAAAATGAACGGATTGTGATTAAAAAAGCAGACAAAGGTGGTGCTACAGTAATGTGGAGTAAAGACAAATATGTGACAGAAGCCTACCGTCAATTAGACAATGATGAATTCTACCAATCTCTTACCTTCAACCCTACAGAGGACCTAAAAACTGAATTGAAAGGGATCCTCACAGAAGCTAAGGAGAATGGCTACATTTCAGACAATGAGTTCAAATATATTTTCAATGGCAGTCCGCATATGGCTTCTTTTTATCTTCTTCCAAAAGTCCACAAAAATCTTAAATCCCCCAGGCAGACCAGTCATTAGTGGTAATGAAAGTCTGACAGAACCCATCTCTAAGTACATTGATTACTTTATTAAGCCTTTTCTGACGTCACTCCCAGCCTATCTTCAAGATACCACAGATGTGTTGAACAAAATTAAGGAATTGAACAATATAGGTACAGCTTCCTTTTTAGTCACCATGGATGTGGAGTCTCTATACACCATCATTGAACATGAACAAGGTTTGGCAGCTATGGACCATTTCTTGAGTAACCGGCCTGAGACTTACACTGTGTGCACAATTATTAGGCAAGTCAGTATTTTGACCATATCATCATTATTATGCATATTTCCCAACTCCAAGCTGTATAAACTGGAATGCTTATTGGATTTAAGCATATAATGTGATGTGTATTTGTGTAATGAGGGAGGGTGTGGCCTAAGGAGATCAACACCCTATATCAAGGTGTGTATAATTATTAGGCAGCTTCTTTTCCTCAGGCAAAATGGGCCAAAACAGAGATTTAACTGACTCTGAAAAGTCAATTGTAAAAAGTATTTCAGAGGAATGCAGCACTCTTGAAATTGCTAAGATATTTGGGCGTGGTCACAGAACCATCAAACGTTTTGTTGCAAATAGTCAACAGGGTCGCAAGAACCGTGCAAATTAACTGCCAAAGATTTGAGAAGAATCAAATGTGAAGCTACCAGGAACCCATTATCCTCCAGTGCTGTCATATTCCAGAACTGCAACCTACCTGGAGTGCCCAGAAGTACAAGGTGTTCAGTGCTCAGAGACATGGCCAAGGTAAGAAAGGCTGAAACCCGACCACCACTGAACAAGACACATAAGTTGAAACATCAAGACTGGGCCAAGAAATATCTGAAGACAGATTTTTCAAAGGTTTTATGGACTGATGAGATGAGAGTGACTCTTGACGGACCAGATGGATGGGCCCGTGGCTGGATCAGTAACGGGCACGAAGCTCCACTTCGACTCAGACGCCAGCAAGGTGGAGGTGGGGTACTGGTATGGGGTGGTATTATTAAAGATGAGCTTGTTGGACCTTTTTGGGTTGAAGATGGACTCAAACTCAACTCCCAAACATTCTGCCAGTTTTTAGAAGACACTTCCTTCAAGCAGTGGTACAGGAAAAAGTCTGCATCTTTCAAGAAGACCATGATTTTTATGCAGGACAATGCTCCATCGCATGCATCGAAGTACTCCACTGCATGGCTAGCCAGTAAAGGCATTAAAGATGAAAGAATAATAACATGGCCCCCTTCCTCACCTGACCTAAACCCTATTGAGAACTTGTGGTTCCTTCTTAAACGGACGATTTACAGTGAAGGAAAACAGTACACCTCTCTGACCAGTGTCTGGGAGGCTGTGGTTGCTGCTGCACAAAAAGTTGACCGTCAACAGATTAAGAAACTGACAGACTCCATGGATGGAAGGCTTATGACTGTTATTGAAAAGAAGGGTGGCTATATTGGTCACAGATTTTTTTTTAAATGTCAGAAATGTTTATTTATACATTTTGAGTTGTTTGTTTATTATTCTCACTTTAACAGATGAAAATAAACAAGTGAGATGGGGAACTTTTCGTTTTTCATTTAGTTGCATAATAATTCTGCACACTAATAGATGCCCAATAATTTTGCACACATAGATCTTCTCCAAAGAAAGCCAAAACCTCACATTTCCTTTCTTAAATATTCAGGTTTGAGGTTTATTAACATTCTGGATTGACCCGAGAGCGCTGTAGTTGTTCAATAATACAATTAATCCTCAAACATACAACTTGCCTAATAATTGTGCACACAGTGTAGATGCCTCCTACAGAATTAATTGTCTCACTGACTGAATGGACTCTTAATCATAACATCTTTATCTTTCAGGACCGTATTTTTAAACAAGTCAAAGGACGTGCCATGGGAGCTTGCTACAGCCCTTCCTACGCTGGTTTGTACTTGGGTAAATGGGAAAATTACTTCATTTTGGATCCTTCTAATAACCAGTTATTTGACCAGTTATGGTGGGGACGCTATATTGATGATGTTTGCCTGTTTTGGTCCGGCTCAGAAGATGAACTTATTTGCTTCCACCAATACCTTAACAGCATTAACCCTAACATCAAACTAACTATGGAGTACAGCAAGGATAACATACATTTTTTGGACCTCGACATTAGGAAAAATGACAAAGGTTGTTTGCACACATCAATCTTTAGGAAGCCTACAGATGGGAATACCATTCTGAGGGCAGACAGCTTTCACCCCAAAAGGCTAAAAGAGAATATTCCATATGGCCAATTCCAAAGAGTCCGCAGAATTTGCGATCAGGAAACAGACTACAGTGTCAAAGCTGCTGAATTGGAGAATCGCTTCTTGAATCGGGGCAACAGCGTTCAGGTCCTGAAAGATGCAGGTATAAGGGCTGGATTACTTGACAGAGAGAACTTGTTGCGAAGGGGAGTGCCTCGTGATACATCAGAGAGAGTGTATTTTGTTACAAAATACAGCACTGAAGCAGAGAACATTAAAAGAATCATTAAAAATAATTGGGGAATCATCCAAAGTGATACTCTACTACGCCAAGTCTTTCCTGAGCCACCAGTCATAAGCTTTAAGAGATGTCCTACCCTAAATGACAACTTAGTCCACAGTTATCTTCTGGGTGACTCTCAAAAAATGTGGCTTGACCACAAACCCAAGGGCTCTTTTAAATGTAACCAGTGCAACCACTGTAGAAATATTGCACAGAAAAAGTATTTTGTTGACACTTCCAAAATGGAGTATTACGTCAAGCATTTCATTAACTGCAAAACCACTCATGTCATCTATAGATTGGAATGTCCACATTGCAAGGTGTTCTACATTGGATGGACAAAGAGACGCCTTCAAGACCGCTTAGCGGAACACAAGTACACCTTACGGGTAGGCAATGAAGACTACCCCATGGCAAGGCACTACAAGTCCTTACACCATGGCAACCCTGCCTCCCTACAAGCTATGGGTATTGATCATATTCCGGCCTCTATTAGAAAAGGGGACCGTCTTAAACAATTAACCTCTCTAGGGTCGGCGGGACGAAATCGTCCCACCTACGTAACAGCCAGTGGAATCCTGTGGCGCGTTATTCAAATACCTTAGAAATGCTATTACTTCAATTTCTCAAACATATGACTATTTTACACCATTTTAAAGACAAGACTCTCGTTAATCTAACCATACTGTCCGATTTCAAAAAGGCTTTACAACGAAAGCAAAACATTAGATTATGTCAGCAGAGTACCCAGCCAGAAATAATCAGACACCCATTTTTCAAGCTAGCATATAATGTCACAAAAACCCAGAAGACAGCTAAATGCAGCACTAACCTTTGATGATCTTCATCAGATGACACACCTAGGACATTATGTTATACAATACATGCATGTTTTGTTCAATCAAGTTCATATTTATATCAAAAACCAGCTTTTTACATTAGCATGTGACGTTCAGAACTAGCATACCCCCCGCAAACTTCCGGTGAATTTACAAAGAATTTACTAAATTACTCACAATAAACGTTCACAAAAAGCATAACAATTATTTTAAGAATTATAGATACAGAACTCCTCTATGCACTCGATATGTCCGATTTTAAAATAGCTTTTCGGTGAAAGCACATTTTGCAATATTCTAAGTAGATAGCCCGGCATCACAGGGCTAGCTATTTAGACACCCAGCAAGTTTAGCACTCACCAAAGTCAGATTTACTATAAGAAGAATGTTATTACCTTTGGTGTTCTTCGTCAGAATGCACTCCCAGGACTTCTACTTCAATAACAAATGTTGGTTTGGTCCCAAATAATCCATAGTTATATCCAAACAGCGGCGTTTTGTTTGTGCGTTCAAGACACTATCCGAAAGGGTAAAGAAGGGTGACGAGCACGACGCATTTCGTGACAAAAAAATTCTAAATATTCCATTACCGTACTTCGAAGCATGTCAATCGCTGATTAAAATCAATTTTTATGCCATTTTTCTCGTAAAAAAGCGATAATATTCCGACCGGGAATCTGCGTTTAGGTAAAAAGACGAAAGAAAATAAAGCATGGGGTCGACTCGTGCACGTGCCTAAGCCCATTGTCCTCTGATCGGCCACTTGCCAAAAGCGCAAATGTGTTTCAGCCTGGGGCTGGAATGACATCATTCAGCTTTTTCCCGCCTTCTGAGAGCCTATGGGAGCCGTAGGAAGTGTCACGTTACAGCAAAGATCCTCAGTCTTCAATAAACAGAGGCAAGAAGCTCAAGGAATGGTCAGACAGGCCACTTCCTGTAAGGAATCTTCTCAGGTTTTTGCCTGCCATATGAGTTCTGTTATACTCACAGACACCATTCAAACAGTTTTAGAAACTTTAGGGTGTTTTCTATCCAAAGCCAATAATTATATGCATATTCTAGTTTCTGGGCAGTAGTAATAACCAGATTAAATCGGGAACGTTTTTTATCCGGCCGTGTAAATACTGCCCCCTACCCCCAACAGGTTAAACCACAGGGAAAGTTTTTGGATTTACAAACTACAGGCCACTAAATACCTTGGTTTAAATGAAGATATGGATTTCTCATCATTCCTGTAGGGTTGTGATAGGTGCATTTGCTGTCCTCTAGTGGTCATTTTGCTCAATTGCCCTCAGCTATGTTTAGACTTGTTGTTCATGTTTTGTTGTGTTCTAGTGTACTATGGAAAATATTGCTTTCTTGTTCTTGACACTTCTCCCAGTCATGTTTGGGGTTGGAACTACAGAGGGGGAAAAAGTATTTGATCCTCTGCTGATTTTGTATGTTTGCCCACTGACAAAGAAATGATCAGTCTATAATTTTAATGTTAGGTTTATTTGAACAGTGAGAGACAGAATAACAACAAAAATATCAAGAAAAACACATGTCAAAAATGTTATAAATTGATTTGCATTTTAATGAGGGAAATAAGTATTTGACCCCCTCTCAATCAGAAAGATTTCTGGCTCCCAGGTGTCTTTTATACAGGTAACGAGCTGAGATTAGGAGCACACTCTTATAGGGAGTGCTCCTAATCTCACCTTGTTACCTGTATAAAAGACACCTGTCCACAGAAGCAATCAATCAGATTCCAAACTCTCCACCATGGCCAAGACCAAAGAGCTCTCCAAGGATGTCAGGGACAAGATTGTAGACCTACACAAGGCTGGAATGGGCTACAAGACCATCGCCAAGCAGCTTGGTGAGAAGGTGACAACATTTGGTGCGATTATTGGCAAATGGAAGAAACACAAAAGAACTGTCAATATCCCTGGGGCTCCATGCAAGATCTCACCTCGTGGAGTTGCAATGATCATGAGAACGGTGAGGAATCAGCCCAGAACTACACGGGAGGATCTTGTCAATGATCTCAAGGCAGCTGGGACCATAGTCACCAAGAAAACAATTGGTAACACACTACGCCGTGAAGGACTGAAATCCTGCAGCGCCCGCAAGGTCCCCCTGCTGAAGAATACATATACATGCCCGTCTGAAGTTTGCCAATGAACATCTGAATGATTCAGAGGACAACTGGGTGAAAGTGTTATGGTCAGATGAGACCAAAATGGAGCTCTTTGGCATCAACTCAACTCACCGTGTTTGGAGGAGGAGGAATGCTGCCTATGACCCCAAGAACACCATCCCCACCGTCAAACATGGAGGTGGAAACACTATGCTTTGGGAGTGTTTTTCTGCTAAGGGGACAGGACAACTTCACCGCATCATTTGATGGGGCCATGTACTGTCAAATCTTGGGTGAGATGGGTATTCCAGCATTACAATGACCCAAAACACACGGCCAAGGCAACAAAAGAGTGGCTCAAGAAGAAGCACATTAAGGTCCTGGAGTGGCCTAGCCAGTCTCCAGACCTTAATCCCATAGAAAATCTGTGGAGGGAGCTGAAGGTTCGAGTTGCCAAACGTCAGCCTCGAAACCTTAATGACTTGGAGAAGATCTGCAAAGAGGAGTGGGACAAAATCTCTCCTGAGATGTGTGCAAACCTGGTGGCCAACTACAAGAAACGACTGACCTCTGTGATTGCCAACAAGGGTTTTGCCACCAAGTTCTAAGTCATGTTTTGCAGAGGGGTCAAATACTTATGTCCCTCATTAAAATACAAATCAATTTATAACATTTTTGACATGCATTTTTCTGGATTTTTTTCTCTCATTGATTCTGTCTCTCACTGTTCATATAAACCTACCATTAAAATTATAGACTGATAATTTCTTTGTAAGTGGGCTAACGTACAAAATCATCAAATACTTTTTTCCCCCACTGTACCTTTCTGGGTGTTCTGGTGCTTCTAGCTTGGAGTTGTATTTTTTTGTGATGGCACAGCTACAGTGTTTCACTTTTTAATGTGTATAGTATTGCTTACTAGGTGTGTCCAATCAATTTTGTAACCACTCCCTCTTCAAATTAGGGCTAATTGGAAAAGCTGTTCAAAAGAGGACATTGTATTATTTCTTTGTACTCCCTGACGAAGGCCATGCAGCCGAAACGTGTCAGATTTTTAAAAAACCTTGTTTCTATTGAACATGCCATACAAATAAAGGCATTTTAATTAATTATATGAAGAGTGCCTTGGTCCTCCTTTCTTTTTGATGGCCAATTCACCCCTTTTACCAAAGAGCACCTTCTGTCTACCAAAATGTACTATTGTGTACCTCAGTAGCGCTTCCCTTCCTCCTCTTTCTACTAGATTGAAATAAGTGTTGACTATTAAGCTGATAAGACAGCACCAACTTTTTGAAGGTTCTACATTTGTTAAACAGCAGTTTTTTATTTTACTAAATTAATGCAACAGGTTAAACATAGGATTACTGGAAAGGGGCTCTGGGTTTGTTTATTTTAGACAGGATCGATTCCACTTAATGGAACACTGTATTACATTTAGAGGGGTAACAGGAACAATCTAAAGCGAAACAGCTATTACATATGTTGTTGGACATTGGTCTAGTAACGATACCAGGATAATTTTACATGGTTATAGAAAAGAGAGACCAGTCATATAATACGATATGGGAGTGAATTGTTAGACTCGGGGGCGAGATACATGTTGCCGTGTCTAATGGTAGTGCATGCTAAATTAAGTGCACATAAACGTTGGGGTACATTAAAACAAATGATTAATGATTTGAGGGAGTACAATGGACTTATCATTATCATGTTTGTTTGTAGTTAAAACCTTTGGGTGGCTGATTATGATATTAGTATAGTGAATCCTAAAGAAATTGACGCTTTCTCTTCCAGGAGAATGGGGGTGGTCATTTCTCTCTCTCTTTGAAATGTTTCCTGAGGCTGTGGTCTTGGGAGAGGGGTTAGTGAAATTCGGTAATTTTATAGGTATAAAGATATCCGAATTCGGTGGTAAAGAGGAGTTACCAAATTAAATAAGGCCTGGCCATTTTTGTTTGTTTTTGCCATATGGTTTACCACACAAACACACACACAACTTACTGGTTATGAATATAGGTTAATGCCGAGATATCTTAAAGGGGTATACACACACATGGAATTTTTTATTGAACACGTTAATTATTTTGATAAGAAATGTACTGAAGAAACTTACTGTGAACCTGGAAATTGAAATGTTTTGACTGTTTTTACATAATTAATTTAATATAGTAATAAACACTTATTTGAAGGGTTTGAATGACCTCTGACCTCTGTCCTGACTTTCTAGTGTGGTTTGATCATCCTCGCTAGAAATCTGCGAGACATTGGATGATGATTTGAAGGTCATTTGTAATGCTGATAACTACGGAGAAGTTTTATAACTAATAGGACCACAAGAAGGATAGTCCTGTCTCTAGTCTATTTTTCTATGAAGTTATGGGTACAAATGTTTTTTTGTTTGTTATTAAGGGTAGTAATTCGAATTTGATTTGCAGTGTTGTTGTTTTTACACATTAGTCACTATGTGAATTATGTGTCAAAATGGGGGAATTACCTTTTTGGGGGGGTGGGGTGGAATTGAGGTTTACACACCTTGAGTGATATATAGAAATGTATTGAGTGATGTAGGAAGGAGTGTATTGTTGCGTTGTTTGTTCTGTTTTGTTTTGATAAATCTCACCAGATTGGGTCTGCTTTGTTTTAAAAAATACATTGTTTCAACAGAATGTGTTATTCTCTTTGACATTTGTTTTAGAAATTTGCATTAAGAATATTGGTAGTAGTAATAATTTGTCATACAGTAGATAATTTGTTTGGATTTCTTGAATGCTTGTCTGGATTTCCTGAATCAGAGATGCACTGAACTGAATTCTTGTTTTGATCTGTCCTTTCTCGAGGTTATGGATTGTGACTACAGATGGTATGTAGATGCATGGAAGGAAATTTAACCAAACCAGGTATGGACCTCAACCACCTCTAACCGGCTGAAGAAATGGCGTTCACTACGGCCCTGTGCTGCACCACTTCTATGTGTTTGGACCCCAGGAAGAGTAGCTGAAGTTAATGGGGATCCCTAATAAATACAATTACATGAATAGCTAATTAGCATATCATTTTTGGGGGGTAAGTACAGGCAAATATATACCTTGTCCTAGAGAGATTTACATATCAAAAAATCACACCAGGACAAACCTACATGAAACACAGCCCTTGTTTTAAATGTTTCCAAAATCACCTATGGGAATGATTGAAAAACAATTGGAACCAGTTCCTTGTTTGACCGCTAGGTTTTATGGGCATTATGATTTATACTGTGGTACTCTATGAACACTGGGATTATAGTGATATTATGTTGATCTCGCAAACAATGTAAAGTGTGTTTTAGATGGGAGTAATCCGGTTTAGCTAACCTGTCTGCTTTGCTTTTGTTACAGTTCACAGTCAAAGTTAACTTGCTCCAGGCTCCAAGGAATAACTTCATTGGCCACCTCAATTATTATGATAACCCTTATGATTCACTTACACTCTGCAAATGAAGATAAGTAAAATATTTTTCAGTGGGTTGTACTAGACTAGGTCAGTGTGTTAATGCTGCCGGACCCCAGAGCACTGAACAATGTCTCACTCATCTAACACATCTGTTTCAAGTCATGAAGACTGAACTATGTCAGGGAGACGCCTATATTGTCCAGTACTGTGCTGGGTCGGAGCAGGACTGAGAAACATTGAGTTAGCTGGTTTGATTGCACTAGTGAAGATTTGGGATTTCTGCTTAAAACCAGGTATACCCAACATGTTTAATACGTGGCAGAGCAAAAATATGTGAAACTGTCAAAGCTGACATTTGATTCTTTCTTGAAAGAAGGTGCGTACGTTACCTTAGGTTTGATGGTGCCTTTAGTTAGTTAACCTCCCTGGGCAAGGTGGGACGTTTGCGTCATAAATGCTATAACTTCAATTTCTCAAACAAATGACTATTTTACACCATTTTAAAGACAAGACTCTCGTTAATCTAACCACACTGTCCGATTTCAAAAAGGCTTTACAACGAACACTCACAAACACTCCTGCTGTTTTTCACCCAGAGACTGCAGAGCTCTCATTCCACTTTCTGGTGCCTTCTTAGAGCCAATGGAAGCCTTAGAAAATGTCATGTTAGGGCAGAGATGCTGTATTTTTGATATAGATGCCCTAGAATGACAACAAATTGTCAGACAGGGCACTTCCTGCATGGACTCTTCTCAGGTTTTGGCCTGCCATATGAGTTCTGTTATACTCACAGACACCATTCAAACAGTTTTAGAATCTTTAGAGTGTTTTCCATCCAAATCTACAAATGATATGCATATTCTGGTTTCTGGGTAAGAGTAGTAACCAGTTTAAATCGGGTACGTTTTTTATCCGGCCGTGAAAATACTGCCCCCTAGCCCCAACAGGTTAAGTTGTATTTTTCTTCATATTGACACTACTATTTCACCTGGACACACAATGTCTGTGGTTTTTTTTCTTCCGTTTTCATCAAATTCAGCATACCAGAGGAAAGACAGTCTGACATCAAAGTGTATGACCAGTCTCACACAGAAATTGACTCGGAGGTGTTTGAAGAGATTGCAAAGGAGTCACCTGGCAACTTCTGGATCACTCTAGGTGATGAAGGACTTGGTGGGTCATCACTGTGTGAAATTATTTGTAGTATTTATTCATTTAGACTCTTCACAGTTTAATGTTAAGCTGAAAGGCTATTAATTAACAAGTATGACACAATTCAAAATACTAAACGTTCACATATTCATGTGGCTTTTACATTTTTTTGCTCTCCTATTTTAAAGCCTCTCAATCATCATCGTCATCCTCTGTAAGATCTGATGACACTGTAATTCTGAATTACAGTGTGTGTAACCATCATGAAGAAGCAGCTACTGGTGAAGGGAGCCAACCCAAAAGACAGTGCCGGATAACTGAGGCTGAAGCGGTATGTGGTAGGAACTACTGTTTCGTGTAATCTGTATGTTTGTTTCATATTATGGGATTGGGGAGTGTTCTTGAGCTAATTCTTTTCAGTTTTTACTCTTTTTTAAATCTTATAGTTGAATTTACTCATCCAGAGCACCTTATTTCTTTATTTAGCTTTAAAGTTGATTGAAAGAATCCTAACATCAAAACCTGGTGGTGAAAGCATCATACAAGAGTATGGAAAAACCAAGACTCTGACAGATGCCACCAGAAGGCAGATGATCAACATACTTGCTGCTGAGATGACAGAAACACATGGGTAAACAAATGATTTGGGTAACAAGTAAATATTGTCATTATTGTACGCATGAGTAATTGTCTTTATTAGTGGTTGTCCAATGCCAATTGAGTTTGATTGTGTACTCATGGAATTCATATACCTCCCCAAAAAGGTCAGGATGATGTATGCACAGGGAATTGTTTCATTGTTTCCTTATCTTGAAGACTCATTTTCAAAAAATGTATGTGCAAGTAAAGTAAAAGTATCTCTGGAACATTACGTACATTATCAGTCTTTGAAATGTATACATTATGCATTTATATGTATGTATTATGTAGAAACATTACTATGATCGAGAGAGTTGGTCTGGATACCTAGCATGTCGATTGAAGAGCACACAAAAGAGCAAATCTCCCAAAGGTAGGTTCACATACATATTATAGGCTAATATAACAATGATTTAATGAGTTGTGAATCATGCAGGCAGGAGGCTCTCAAATTTACTTTGTCTCCAGTTGGTGGGCCAGGCCAAGGTCGACAACCCTTCACCCGTGACGAAGTGCCAATTAACGAAGACATCGAGGCAGCCATTGCTGTTTTGAGATACTCTGCTGATGAAGACCCCGTCCGGGAGAAGATGAAGACTACCTTCCCTCATTGCCAAGCAACGGTCAATGATGCAGACAAATCAGCAGATGCCTTCTCAGTCTTCCCCAGAGTATTGGATATACCAGGACTGGTATGACATGTTAAATCACTACACCACCAAAATACCAAATACCGCTTCAAGTGTCAATCAGTTTTGATTATTTTTGTGTGCTTGTTTCATTGCAGATAGAACAAGACTTCAGGCTTCTGTTTGGTGAGGCCACAGCCAACAAGTTCTTGGAGAAGTGGCCAACCACTTTCAAGGGAAAAGTGATGAAGGAAAGCCATGGACTTACACCCACCACAGAACTCTTGGAATTGATGCGCAATGCTGAGTCAGCTGTTGAAAATGAGAATGGTATGAGCAGAGCAATGTTTTATCTTGCCATTATTGTTTTTGTGCAGGTGTACAATATGCATTTTGGTAGCAATGTAAGTTTGTGACAACCAGTATTGAATGCAAATGTGGAAAATGTACACTTGACATTGATTTACTGATCAACAGGCTGGGACAGTGACATGGTCGCTATCTTGCTGCTGCTACATCTGCTACCACCAGCTGCGCAAGGTCGTAAGAAGCCCGGACAGATGTCTGCATGTCAAGGGGTAGATCAGCTCATCAAATTTCAAAAGGTGTCAAAAAGTTGTCTAAAATGTGTACACCAGACACCAGAAATGGCTCAAGTTTAATAATCTGTCCCTACCTCAAGCTCCCATGCATAGTGTGAAGTGATCTGATGTTCCTATAACCTTTGAAAGAAGTTAGTCACTAAATGCTCCTACCAATATCTCGTGTTTTAGGTTGGAACCAGTGTGCAGCAGCATATGGATAGCATCACCCAAAGCAGTCAGCCCTACCTTCTTGCCTTGGGATCCACAAAGAGCAGCATTCACTCCTACTTTGTTGTGATCGACAAGCATGCGGTTCCATGCAAGGCAACGGCCTCAGTAGGAGCCTTTGACAAACTCTTTGACAAACTCTTTAAGGCTCACTTCGTCTTTGGTACGTCATACAGTTCTTGCCTGAGTAACTTCTTCACTTTTGTGCAAACAACCATCTATAAAATTGATATAGGGGAAACAAAGGAGACTCCCCGAGTTGCTGTGTTGAGAGCAATAATGTTGCATTAGTGAAACTATGAAGTGTTTTCTATGCAAGACTGAGCATACAAGTTCAACACCCTTGTCAAGCACCTTAAAGTAATTAATGGACTTTGTCCAGGGAGAACTCTTCATCTAAAATGTGGTCAAGTGGGATGTTCACATTCCTTTGGTAGCTTTTCTGGTTTTAGAAAGCATTTAAGTAGTTGCCACATTAGCAGTTAATTTGGTTCAGTCGGTGATGTTGATATTTCAAACTCTCAAAGCACCTTTAACACTTGTAAAGGTAGTGATGTTGGAGAAGTGTTGACTGAAAATGTAGAGTGAATCAGCGATGTCTTCCCCAGACATTGTAAATCGTTGTGCGTCTGTAATTGCTGATCTAAAGGCAGCAGTTGTAGGTCAAAGTACAGTTCATTCTGTTGTGAATTCCATGGAAGAGATAGTTCATGATATCCAACAGCGAGCTAAATAAACTGTCGTTAAGCATGTTCTATGTGATGAAGGACAAACTGAAATGTCCAAGAAAGTTGAGGCATGTTTTGAAGGGTTAGAGAATCCTTTCATTGTGCTAAGTTATGAATACAAGAGGTCCACATTTTTCACAGAGAAGTGGGAAACTGTAGAACCAGTTTAGCATGTCATTGGTTCAAGATTTGACACAAGACGAAACAAAAAGACTGGAACATATGACCAGATCGTAGTTCAAGACAAATTCAAGTATGTTCCAATATTGTCTACCTTGCAGTCAATATTCAAATGTAAACATGTTTCAGAGATGTTTTGTGATCCCAGTGACACAAGAGTCTGTGATGTGTGATGGATCTTTTATTAGGAGTCACTCTCTGTTCTCAACAGAAAGGCACGTCATACAGATTCAATTGTTCTATGATGATTTTGAGGTTGCAAACCCTGTGGGTTCAAAGCGAGTAATTCATAAATTGGGTGCTATGTATTTTACTTTAAGGAACTTCTCTCCTAAATGGAGTTCTTGTTTGGCTAACATACACCTGCGTGCCTTATTTCATGCTCAAGATCTTAAACATTATGGATTAAGGGCAATCCTTGCTTCTATTGTTCGAGACATTAAAGTGTTAGAGAGTGATGGCTTTGTGGTTCCTTTATACAGTGGTTGTGTTCATGGCAGTGTGGTCCATGTTACTGGCGATAATCTGGGTCTACATAGTTTGTTTGGCCTGGTGGAGTCTTTCAGCGCAAGGTATTGCTGTAGGTTCTGTCTTGCAGAAAAATATGACTTTCAGGCAGAATTCTCTGAAGATTGTCCCAAGATAGTGTTGCGAACTAAAGAAATGCACACTGCTCACTGTCAAGAAATGAATAGGAATCCATCTCTTCCTTACATTTTTGGTGTGAAGCATTCATGTTTATTAAATTCTGAGTATTTATCATCACAGAACTGAGAACTTCTCAGTTGATGTGATGCATGATGTGTTAGAGGGTGTGGCCCAGTACGAGTTGAAGTTATTTCTTTATCTGAAGAAAAAAACATGTAACATCAGCAGAATTAGATTTAAGAATACAAAGTTTTGATTATGGATTCATGGAAAGAAACAATAAACCAGTGGCTGTGAATTTATCAGAAGGATGGAATGATTTGGGGCTTAATGCAATTCAGTCATGGTGCTTACTGAGAAACGTTCCGCTTATTTTGGGGGATTTGGTAACTTCTACTGAACAGCACTAGGGCCTACTCCTTTTATTACTTCAAATAGTTAACATAATATTTTCTCCTATATTAACAGAGGGTCTCTGTGTTTATTTAAACAGTTGTTTCCCCAGATTTCTTTTTAACCAAAGCACCATTTTCTAATCTATTATCCCCGCTGCATCTAGAAAATTGGACCTGTAATCCATAGTTGGTGTATGCAGTATGAAGGTAAGCATATATATTTTTTTAACTACAATCTTTAAAAAATATTACCAAAACTTTGGCAAAAAAACAAACTATATGGCATACAATTGGCAATCCTCTACACTTTTTAGTCAAGACATTGGTCCTGTGAAATGGTGTCTTTGAATATGGTAAAAGGTGGTTCTATGATTGCTATGGCAATGCAAGTGCCCATTAGCACTCAGGTTATGAAAGTGCACTGGGCTAAATACCATGGCTTTGTTTACCGCCCAAGCCTGGTTATCTGTTGTAAAATTGAATCTGAAATGCCTCTGTTTTATCAAATGGCAAAGTGTTGCTGCTCACTGTGCCTTTAATTACTCTAGCTTTTCAAGAACATTTCAATGCGTACAAAGTAACCAAGTCAAAACATGGTTTTGTTTTCTTTCATGTCGACAACCTGCATTATCATAGACCATTTGATATACAAATGTCGTATGGAATGAATTACATCTCTATTTGTTGTCCCATATTGCTTTCTCTGGTCACTTGCAATGTTGACAGTGTAAATGGTTACATTGATTAAAGGCAAGGTGAGGGGCGGGTTGATGTGCATTAACATTGAAATTGATGACATTTACAATAAATGTTTTATCATGTGTAATTGTGTTTATTCACATTGACACCAAGTTAAGTAATTGGGTAATACTACTGTGCAGTGGAGCTTTCTGGATAACACTAGAGAAAAAAACAAGTGTCAATTTTATTAACTTTGAGTATACTCAACTCTGAAAAGCGTGATTAAATAACACTGCAGAGTGCAACTAAACCAGTCTTGAATATGATTACACATTTAAGTGTAAATTTTAACACAAATGAGTGATTAAATAACACTGGAGAGTAACTAAACCAGTGTTAAATATTATTACACATTTGTGTGAATTTTAACACCATTTTGAGTCAAATTAACTCTGGAAATGTGACACTACCTGTAGAGTAAATGTAACACTATGTACACTGGGACCAAATGTTATCTGAAACTGTTGAATTCAACTTAAAAGGAGTTAAATGAACACTTTTACTGTGTATTTGAACTAAGCAAGCTGTTAAAATGTTCAGTTTGCATCTTAAAACAAACACTAGCTGCTATATCTAAGAACAAACATGGCAATAGTTTTAAATTGTCAAAACAAACAACTTCTGTTCACAGGTTTTATGCCAATAGATTCACTACATATATCAATACAGAACCCTCAAATCTACACCCTTTAGCGATTGTTTAAATGCGGCGTAAAACAAAGTTTGACGATTCGTAACATCATTCGTGCTCTTGCCCATATATACTGCTAATTTTAATGTTACCCAATATACACTGTCTTTGATTCTCACAAGGATTATACAACCCCCAAATCTGCCAAGAAGCAGGGTTGATCCAAGCTCTCTGACCTCACAAAATAGAATACCTTTCTCGGTCTCACACCCAAGCTAACTGGCTAAAGTTGGCTAGCTTGCTAGCTAACGCTACTTCTAGAAACAAACAAGAGAATACATCCTCATTCTCCATTCTACTCACCAATCAGAGCTGGTTAGGCTTTTTTCATGTTATTCAAAAGTTGGGGACTACCCTGTGCTGCTGGCAATAATTCAAATTAAGTTATTTCCCTAACATTTACTGACACAGGATATATTCAACCCGCCGTATTCTGCGCTCTGGTACATTCAAACCAGTGCTCTGAAATCCGAACAAAATAGCCAGAGCGAATTTACAAACCACCCCATTTAACAATGTCCATTGAGAACACACAACGACTATGCCATTTAGCTAAGCATGACGTGAATAGTCAATATACTAGCAAGTTCGATTCATAAGGATAGCGCAACCAACAAATTTGTCATACTTAGTTATAACAAATAATTGGTATCCTAAGAACAATAAGCATACTACATACTCAAATGACTTCACAAATAGTACAGTTAATGCAATTAGAACGCTAACATCAATACGCTGGTGTATTGAGCTAATGATGATTCTTTTATGTCATTGTGTCAAGTCACAAATACATCCCTGAATTCATCTTTCAGCGGGGCCAAATTTTATCCATGATTAGATTTGGAGATCTTACGAGACAAAAAGGAAATGTTAATTTAAGAATAAAACAGACATTTACAGACAGAACTCCTTCCCCTCTTTATTGCAGGATTGTAATCAACATTGACACTAGTTCATTTTGAATAATAATTTGACGAATAAAACAAGTTTAAACACTTTGTGTGATGTTTAACTGTATTTTGTATACATAATTTGCTAACATAGGTAGCCCTACAGATATAACCCATGGCATATAGGATATACCCTTAGTCTCGTGGCATTCAATGGGACCTTTCTTTTCACCTGCAAACAGGCTTTCACAGCTGAGGATAGAAAACAAAGAAATAGGCTTCATTATACTCAAATTAGACAGCACTGAATATTATGTTGCTATTATCTCTCTCAAAGTTTCCCTTCTAGGGATTGGAACTGGAGAATCTTCTCATAATGTCCTCCCACAAAATGACCTGCCCTATCCAGTAGCCTACATTCTCCCTTTACTGACAGCTGGAGCTGCAATTTCACCCTCTCTTCCATGGCTGTTATCTACAAATGAATTTGGATAGGTAGCTAATAGAAAGTTAGCTAGCTGATGCATTTCATTCACTTGGCTAAACAGTATGTAAAGTTAGCCTACAAAGTGGTCTGCTGTAGCCGATAGCTAGCTAATAATAGGTTTCTTTTTACATAAAAAACGGATTTAATGACTTGAATAGGTTCTCCCACTGCCTCTTTAAATCTTAGATTCTTAACAAGCTTATTCGTATGCTTTTTAAACAAATAATTGTCAATCCAAATACCAAGGTATTTGTATGCAGGGTCTTGTTCGATTATAAAACCATCTGATGAGTGAAGATGTGATCTTAACGGAACTTGAAAACGTAATGTATTTAGTTTTGCCCGTATTAAGCACAAGTTTTAAATCAGTTAGGGCTTCGCGTACATCTGCAAAATCGGACTGTAGTCTTGTCATATCCAGGTCAGCAGTCGGGGCAATTGCGTACATTACATTTAAGTCATTTAGCAGACGCTCTTATCCAGAGCGACTTACAAATTGGTGCATTCACCTTATGATATCCAGTGGAACAACCACTTTACAATAGTGCATCTAAATCTTTTAAGGGGGGGGGGGGGTTAGAAGGATTACTTTATCCTATCCCAGGTATTCCTTAAAGAGGTGGGGTTTCAGGTGTCTCCGGAAGGTGGTGATTGACTCCGCTGTCCTGGCGTCGTGAGGGAGCTTGTTCCACCATTGGGGTGCCAGAGCAGCGAACAGTTTTGACTGGGCTGAGCGGGAACTGTGCTTCCTCAGAGGTAGGGAGGCGAGCAGGCCAGAGGTGGATGAACGCAGTGCCCTTGTTTGGGTGTAGGGCCTGATCAGAGCCTGAAGGTACGGAGGTGCCGTTCCCCTCACAGCTCCGTAGGCAAGCACCATGGTCTTGTAGCGGATGCGAGCTTCAACTGGAAGCCAGTGGAGAGAGCGGAGGAGCAGGGTGACGTGAGAGAACTTGGGAAGGTTGAACACCAGACGGGCTGCGGCGTTCTGGATGAGTTGTAGGGGTTTAATGGCACAGGCAGGGAGCCCAGCCAACAGTGAGTTGCAGTAATCCAGACGGGAGATGACAAGTGCCTGGATTAGGACCTGCGCCGCTTCCTGTGTGAGGCAGGGTCGTACTCTGCGAATGTTGTAGAGCATGAACCTACAGGATCGGGTCACCGCCTTGATGTTAGTGGAGAACGACAGGGTGTTGTCCAGGGTCACGCCAAGGTTCTTAGCACTCTGGGAGGAGGACACAAGGGAGTTGTCAACCGTGATGGCGAGATCATGGAACGGGCAGTCCTTCCCCGGGAGGAAGAGCAGCTCCGTCTTGCCGAGGTTCAGCTTGAGGTGGTGAACCGTCATCCACACTGATATGTCTGCCAGACATGCAGAGATGCGATTCGCCACCTGGTTATCAGAAGGGGGAAAGGAGAAGATTAATTGTGTGTCGTCTGCATAGCAATGATAGGAGAGACCATGTGAGGATATGACAGAGCCAAGTGACTTGGTGTATAGTGAGAATAGGAGAGGGCCTAGAACAGAGCCCTGGGGGACACCAGTGGTGAGAGCACGTGGTGCGGAGACAGATTCTCGCCACGCCACCTGGTAGGAGCGACCTGTCAGGTAGGACGCAATCCAAGCGTGGGCCGCGCCGGAGATGCCCAGCTCGGAGAGGGTGGAGAGGAGGATCTGATGGTTCACAGTATCAAAGGCAGCAGATAGGTCTAGAAGGATGAGAGCAGAGGAGAGAGAGTTAGCTTTAGCAGTGCGGAGAGCCTCCGTGACACAGAGAAGAGCAGTCTCAGTTGAATGCCCAGTCTTGAAACCTGACTGATTAGGATCAATAGTATCACCCGCATATAGATGAAACGTACAATTTTTTACATATTAACCAATAGCATTAATATAAATGGTGAAAAGAACAGGTCCTAGTATTGACACCTGCAGAACAATTTTATGTACTTCAAGATATTCAAACTTAACCTCAATCAGGATGGCCTGAGTTCTGTCACTAAGATAATCATGAAACCCTGAGCAGGCATCAGAGCCCATGCCAATCGAACAGCATGACCAACAGTATCAAACGCTTTTGACAGGTCCAAAAACAAGGCAGCACAATTCATTTTAGTTTCTAAAGCATTGACAATATCATTAATAACTAACGTGGTTGCTGTGCCCTGGCCTAAACCCAGATTGATTTATATTCAATATACCATGCTCAGATAAAAAGAGCTTATTGCTTATATACCAAAGACTCGTGAATCTTAGCTAGACATGGAAACCTGGAGATGGGATGTTAATAATCAAGATCAATACTATCCCTGCCCTTGGAATGGCAGTACATATGCCGTTTTCCCTGCTTTAGGAATATTTCCTGTTAACAATGTTAGGTTTAACTTCTTTGGGATAGGGGGCAGTATTTTCACGGCCGGATAAAAAACGTACCCGATTTAATCTGGTTACTACTCCTGCCCAGAAACTATAATATGCATATAATTAGTAGATTTGGATAGAAAACACTCTAAAGTTTATAAAACTGTTTGAATGGTGTCTGTGAGTATAACAGAACTATATGGCAGGCCAAAACCTGAGAAGATTCCATACAGGAAGTGCCCTGTCTGACAATTTGTTGTCCTTCTGTTGCATCTCTATCGACATTACAGCATCTGTGCTGTAACGTGACACTTTCTAAGGCTTCCATTGGCTCTCTAAAGCAGCCAGAAAGTGGAATGGGGTGTCTGCTGTCTCTGGGCAAAGTACAGCAGCAGAGTTTGTAAGTGGTCAGCCTGAGGACAGTGAGACTGGAGATGCGCGTTCATGAGAATTCTAAAAATTTTTCTTTCAGCCTTTGAATGAATACAACGTCGCCCGGTTGAAATATTATCGCTTTTACGAGAAAAATAGCATAAAAATTTATTTTAAACAGCGTTTGACATGCTTCTAAGTACGGTAATGAAATATTTATTATTTTTTTGTCACGAAATGCGCTCGCGCGTTACCCTTCGGATAGTGACCTGAACGCATGAAAAAAAACGGAGGTATTTGGATATAACTATGGATTATTTGGAACCAAAACAACATTTGTTGTTGAAGTAGAAGTCCTGGGAGTGCATTCTGACGAAGAACAGCAAAGGCAATCCAATTTTTCTAATAGTAATTCTGAGTTTAGGTGACCCCGAAGTTGGCGGATGTCAAAATAGCTAGCCGTGATGGCCGAATATTGCAAAACGTGCTTTCGCCGAAAAGCTATTTTAAAATCGGACATAGCGATTGCATAAAGGAGTTCTGTATCTATAATTCTTAAAATAATTATGTATTTTGTCAACGTTTATCATGAGTAATTTAGTAAATTCACTGGTTTTCGGTGGGTATGCTAGTTCTGAACATCACATGCTAATGTAAAAAGCTGTTTTTTGATATAAATATGAACTTGATTGAACAAAACATGCATGTATTGTATAACATAATGTCCTAGGAGTGTCATCTGATGAAGATCATCAAAGGTTAGTGCTGCATTTAGCTGTGGTTTTGGTTTTTGTGACATATTGTGGTGGCTAATTTCCGCATTACCAAATGAGGAGTTACAAAACACACCAGTCCGAGTTAAACTATATCTTTAATACTTAATTAAGATACTTTTGCAAAAGTTCTTGACCCCACTAATGCATTCTCTCGAATGAATCATTTAATGAGGTGCTTACAGAATGGCTCAGGGATCTTTTATAGCAACGATACAGCCCCTTCAACGTACATTGACAAACCACAGATACTTAGTAACAGTTCACAAAGGTTACGTTTTGTATGACAGATATCAATAAAACACATCAGACAGTAACTGCTATGTCAACCTGGTTCATTATATAGCCCAGTATCTGGTCTCCTTAGAACTGTTCCTCCCTGGTACGGTATAGAACGAAAACACCATTTCATCCAATGGCATATATCAATTGTCAACTCTAGATACTCCCATCTCAAGCAAACCCCCTCTTGACCCCACTCCTGGACAGGCTCACTGGAGGGAGTGAGCCTCTAGGCCATATATTATCACAGGATAAGTGTGAGATCTAAGAGAGGACATACAAGGGTCCATTTACTGCCATAATCCTCCCCACAATAAAGAAAAGGAGGGTGTGACTTGCTCACAGACATTGTGGAGACAAGTCATTGGTTCCCCATTAATCACGCATCCCTTCACATGGTTTAAGAAATAGGTAAAGACACATTCCCATGACGACAAGTCTGACCTCTCCCCTCTCTGGGCCCCAAGTGTCTGAGCCCCAGCTAAGGTAGACATGCAACTGAAAGACACCAGAGTCCAAAGGACACTTTCTAATGACAAGTACCTCAAATAAGCATATTATACTAATACAACATCTTAATTAACTATGTTACCCAACTAATTCTGATTCGTCCACGATAATATATGCTTGCTTGGAAAATGGCTGTGTGATTATTTGTGTCTATGTACTTTCCTAACATAATCTAATGTTTTGCTTTTGCTGTAAAGCCTTTTTGAAATCGGACAATGTGGTTAGATTGAGAGTCTTATCTTTAGAATGGTGTAAAATAGCCATTGTTTGAGAAAATTGAATTGTGGTATTTTAGTTGGTTTTGTATTTCGCGCCGTGCGATGCCATTGGCTGTTGGCTAGGGGTTCCGCAGGCGGAACGGGGTTCCTCTAGCAGAACGTCTGTCCTCAACAGGTTAAGATATGGGCTACTGAGCGAGCATACCCGGTTCCAATTGGTCAGCTGTGGTGGATGAATCAGAATTAGTTGGGTAACATAGCCCCAACTTAATTATCTGTCACTTGGGGCCCAGAGAGGGGAGAAGTCAGACTTGTTTTTTTACATGTCTCTGTTGCTATGCAGAATATCAGCAAGAGGAGGACAGAATGAAATATTGTCTTCATATGAGTGTCTTTACCTATTCTTAAACCATGTGAAGGGATGGCGTGATTAATGGGGAACCAATTATTTGTCTCCACAATGTCTGTGCGCAGGTCACTCCCCTCAGTGAGCTTGTCCAGGAGTGGGAACAAGAGGTGTCTCACTGAGGATGGGCCTCTATGAGATAGCACTGACAGAGATTTATGATGTATTTTGATAAGAACGCCTAAAAAGCATTCCAGAGGACATGAGCTAATAGTTCTGTTCTATACCATACCAGGGAGGGACGGTTCTAGGGACACCGGTCTATATAATGAACACTGTTGCGATAGCAGTTGCTGTCTGCTGTGCTTTATAGATATCTTTTCATACAAAACTTAACCTTTGAACTGTTCCTAAGATTTGTGGTTCGTCACTGTACGTTGAAGGGGTGGTTCTTGGGTATAAAATATCTCAGTAGCCATTGTGTTAAAACCTTCCTGGTTCATTCGAGAGAGTGCATTATTGAAGATCAAAGTACTTTTGCAAAAGTATCTTAAGTATTAAAGATGTAGTTTAACTCAGACTGGTGTGTTTGTAACTCTCCTCATTTGGTAATGCAGAAATTAGCCACCACACAGCCCCTGTGGATTTCTTCAGCAACTTTGTGAATTGCCAAAATGCTAAACATTCACTACCATTTGAGTCAATCTGCAAAATTCCAAATCAGCATTTAGCTCAGATAGTAGAGCTAGACGCTGTTTCAAAAAATAAAACGATGAAATGCATCATTGATGGCATTTTTGTCCGTAATGGGGCCAGAGTCTGAATGAATTTGTTGGAGCAGAGAGGAAGAAGCACAATCCTTCAGAGATTTAACAGTTTTCCTGAATTTGTCCGGATTCCCGTTACCATCAGGAATCCGGGAATCCTGATCTTACATAAATTAGTCATACATTGATGCCTAAAAGATCGCCAATCCAGGCCTATGTTCCTAGCAACATTTCTCTTACAAATTACTTCAGATAATTCAGGAGTGAACCAGGCATTCGATCTACCTCTAACTGATGTTTTGAAAGGGGCATGGTTATCTAGTGTTGAAGACATTTACAAAAAAGCTTAAAGCTAAATCAGGTTCAGGGACTATGGAGTTTGAGTTTATGAATAGGAAAGAGTAGTCATACCTACAGCATTTCAACTAATTACAAAAAATAGAAGCAGTGGCCTCCCGAGTGGCACAGTGCTAGCAAGATTCTGGGTTCGAGTCCAGGCTTTGTTGCAGCTGGTCGTGACTGGGAGACCCACAGGGCGGTGCACATTTGGCCCAGCATCGTCCGGGTTAGGGCAGGCTTTGGCCGGCAGGGATGTCCTTGTCCCATCGTGCACTACGACTCCTGTGGCGGGTCGGGCGCAGTGCACGCTGACACTGTCGCCAGATGTAAGGTGTTTCCTCCGACACATTGGTGCGGCTGGCTTCCGGGGGTAAGTGGGCATTGTGTCAAGAAGCAGTGAAGCTTGGCTGGGTTGTGTTTCAGAGGACGCACGGCTCTCAGCCTTCACCTCTCCCGAGTCCGTACGGGAGTTGCAGCGATGAGACAAGACTAACTACCAATGGGATACCACAAAATTGGGGAGAAAAAAAGTGGTAAAAAAAAAAAAAAAAAGGCAACCAGGCAAATCATTTTGAAATAGGTATTTATTTGATAATGCAGAAAACCAGTTGCAAAAAGCTATATTTCAGAAAGGGTGATAACGAAAGCATTCTAAATATAATTGGCTGAATGTTGGTATGGCTTACATAAGGTTATGGTCTCGGTTACAATTACATTTCATTTTTATATAATTTGTGTTGGCTCCTTAATTTAGTTAAATCTCATAAGATAAACACTTATTGGCATTAAAAGTTAGAAAGTGTGTTTTTTCTAATCTACATGGCACATATGCTGCCATCACCGTCTCGCTGTATAACGAACACAAAATCAATCCCATGGCCCTGTGTAACCCAAACAATGTGGGGCAAGAACAGAGAAAATGAAGATTCTGTTCAAATGTGTAGATTACACCCAAAAGCACATTACTAAAGCAAACCAGATTCATGGCATACAGAGAACTCTTTTTCGTAAATGATAAAATAAAATATAATAGAACATTTGTCTTAATTATAATTGCAGACCACATTCAGGAGACCCCTTTGAAAAACAGCCATCATTAGGTCGTCTCACTGTCTCAAGAGTATAAGGTTATTTAATAATTTCTTTAAAAAGTTAATCAATTATCTAAACTCACTAACTCAAGTGTTTTTCATTTTCACATAATATTGTAGCGGAGACCCCATTTAAAAAATCTGTGGTGTTTGTGTTGTCCCCACCATCGGTTGTGACACAGCACACTTGATTACAGGGAGGGTATAATTTCAAATCAGAGAAATATAATTCATTTGTTCTAATCAAAAGGGGTATGCTCAAACACAGCCACTTTTAGATTTAATTCATGTGGGACGACCCTATAATGTAAAATACATACCATCATTTCATCATTCTCAATCTATAATTTTAGTTTCCAATGTTTTAGGCGAAAGCGTCTAACATCTGGATCGATACCAATTTCCTGATAATAATATGTTCAAATGGGGGTAGTAAACCATTTGTGAAAAGTTCTACAGCACTACTCTAAGGCACATTTTATTTATCTTCGGTACAAAACTTTAGCAATCCATAGCATATATTCTATTGCAGCAGATTAAAATGATTGAGCATACATTTCTAATTAATCTCCAGCATGAGAATACCATTCTAAATTGGATACATCACAAACGTCAAAATGTGAACATTACTGAAGCCACATCAGTTTTGTTTCAAGTTAGCACGCTAGAGTTTTATAAATTGATTTAGAGTTAGCTAGCTACCAATCCTACTGCGTCATGCCTCCAAAAATGACTGTCTCCAGTTATGTTTACATTTTGGCATTTGTGACATATACACTTTAAGAATATTAAGTGCAAGGTGGTGTATAATACCAGCTTTCATAATGTGACATACATTGCATAAAAGGTTAATAAGCAGAGCAAAAGACCATGCACAAGTATTCAAGTTTGAGTGGTGGAATACCGAGTGATAATGGCCAAGATGTAAAACACAATTAGGAAATGAAGTTGTTTGCACTGATAACGTAGGATCACCCTTCCTAACCTCTATAACGGAGGAAGCATCTTTACAATGAAAATAAAGTGAAGCATCCCCTAAGAAAAAAACAAAGTAGGCTACAAACACACTTACACACTATGCCACTGCCTGACGAATACGGCTAAGAAACACATTGTGTTAAAGTCTGAGGTTCTAAATTGGAGTTTGGTAAAGTTCCAAAGAGATGTAAAAAAAAAAAAACATTCTGACTTGCAACACGTGAACATGTACAAGATACAAAATGAATGCAGCCACTTCAAACTCAAAAATCCAAATCTGAAGATGGCCAGACTTCCAATAGGGGATTTGAAAGGCTGGCCACACGAGACAAAAGGCGTCCGCATGCTTCCCATCCGAAACAGTTCGGCATAGTGTGTGCATATATTAGGACGACATTGACGTTTTTTTTATTGTTTTGGTCTCCAGAAAGTTTTTTTGGTCTGTTTGTACACAAAAAAACCTTGAGGCAAGCTGAATTTCGGTAGCCGAAGTCTACGCCCCTTCGTCAGTCATTGGTCATTCAACAAAGTAAAAGTTTGACAGATTTCTTCAGTTCTCAGACTATTTTGACGAAGTGTATACTGGCTATGGAGTCTCAAGTTGGACAAACACTACTATCGCTGCTTTTTTTTCAAGCGAAGGTCTTAAAACCTGTTGGGGATAGGGGGCAGTATTTGCACGGCTGGATAAAAAATGTACCCGATTTAATCTGGTTACTACTCCTGCCCAGAAACTAGAATATGCATATAATTATTAGCTTTGGATAGAAAACACCCTAAAGTTTCTAAAACTGTTTGAATGGTGTCTGTGAGTATAACAGAACTCATATGGCAGGCAAAAACCTGAGAAGATTCCAAACAGGAAGTACCCTCTCTGACCATTCCTTGGACTTCTTGCCTCTGTTTATTGAACATTTAGGATCTTTGCTGTAACGTGACACTTCCTACGGCTCCCATAGGCTCTCAGAACCCGGGAAAAAGCTGAATGATGTAATTCCAGCCCCAGGCTGAAACACATTAGCGCTTTTGGCAAGTGCTCTATCAGAGGGCCATCAGACTGAGGCTCGTGCATGAGGGGATCCCATATTTTACTTTCACTCTCTACTAAAAAACGATTTCCCGGTCGGAATATTATCACGTTTTTACGAGAAAAATGGCGTAAAAATTGATTTTAAACAGCGGTTGACATGCTTCGAAGTACGATAATGGAATATTTAGACATTTTTTGTCACGAAATGCGTCGTGCTCGTCACCCTTATTTACCCTTTCGGATAGTGTCTTGAACGCACGAACAAAACACCGCTATTTAGATATAACAATGGATTATTTGGGACCAAACCAACATTTGTTATTGAAGTAGAAGTCCTGGGAGTGCATTCTGACGAAGAACAGCAAAGGTAATAACATTTTTCTTATAGTAAATCTGACTTTGGTGAGTGCTAAACTTGCTGGGTGTCTAAATAGCTAGCCCTGTGATACCGGGCTATCTACTTAGAATATTGCAAAATGTGCTTTCACCGAAAAGCTATTTTAAAATCGGACATAGCGAGTGCATATAGGAGTTCTGTATCTATAATTCTTAAAATAATTATGTTTTTCGTGAACGCTTATCGTGAGTAATTTAGTAAATTCACCGCAAGTGTTCGGTGGGAATGCTAGTCACCTGCTAATGTAAAAAGCTGTTTTTTGATATAAATATGAACTTGATTGAACAGGCATGCATGTATTGTATAACATAATGTCCTAAGATTGTCATCTGATGAAGATCATCAAAGGTTAGTGCTGCATTTAGCTGTGGTTTGGGTTTATGTGACATTATATGCTAGCTTGAAAAATGGGTGTCTGATTATTTATGGCTGGGTACTCTGCTGACAATCTAATGTTTTGCTTTCGTTGTAAAGCCTTTTTGAAATCGGACAGTGTGGTTAGATTACCGTGAGTCTTGTCTTTAAAATGGTGTAAAATAGTCATATGTTTGAGAAATTGAAGTAATAGCATTTCTAAGGTATTTGAATAACGCGCCACGGGATTCAACTGGCTGTTGAGTAGTTAAGGGAGTATGCAAGCACACTCGTTCGGTTCACCTAGCCGATTTCTGCTAGGTGCCAGCCGAACCAAAGCATGCAGAATTTAGAAACATGTGCGGTGCAAGCTCTAAGCATTTGTGGCCATTATTATTATTTTGAAGATGTAATGCCTTGATCAGACCTACAGCATCATTGCGTCAATGCTGCATGATAAATTCTGAGGTCAAACTTTTTTCATTACGTAATACAATCGTGTTTCTGGATGTGTGCAACAAGTTCAACATTCACCTTTTGTTACTATTTCCGTCAAGTATACAAATACAATTTAATGCATACGTTGGGTAAATCCATGTATGCGCCACACAGAACACACTGCAACAATGCGTTTTGGTGTACCAATGACGCTCTTGGTCTGATCGAGGAGTTCAGACTTTTTTTGTTACGCGAGTAGCCTACTTTATTTCATCAAATGTTTTGAAGCTGCATTTCATGAACTGCATTATTATTTTAGATTTATTTAAAGCTCTCCTTTTCCACAATTTTTTACTTCCAGAGGAATGAAAGAACAATATCTGAAGCAGCAAAGAATGAGAAATATCTATGAATGTAGAAAAAATAATATATGGTCAGAATTGTCATAAGTGGCATTAAAAGGCAAAATGAGCATTGACAGTATGAAATCATTTCAGGATTTTCACATCAGACAGTGGGCATACTCATAACCCGGTGTGGTGGGGTGTGCTATCTCCCTCATGTGGCTAGGAATGCAAAGTGCTGCAGTTCTGCTTGCTCCACTAAGCTTTGAGGGCAGGAATGTTGACTGGATCCAGTTTCAACATCTTGAAGTAGGACACAAGTTGATTGGGCACTTCAGCCAAGACACTCTGGGCGAGGGCTTCCTTAGGGGCCTGCAGAGGGCGGAAGGACAGTGAGAAGGATAGAGCTCCAATAGCAGTGCAAGAAAACATACAAATAAATTCAAGATAGAAAAGTGTGTAAAATCTGTCAATATCTCGCCAAAGTGTTATGGTATGGTGCCACTGATACTATTACAGACTAAACTGATGTACACTTGTGAATCTTCTCAATTCCTCGCAAAAATGGTGTGGTACTGACAACACACTTCACAATGACACAACCGCAGATTAAAATAAACATACATTGGCAAACTGTCTGAGAGGCACAAACTGCACAATATCCCTGGTCACGGGCTCGCCACTCAGGGACTTGAGTACGCCGTCATCTCCATCTAGCAGCTCCATGGCTTTGAAGTCTGCTTCGCCCACCCCGATGATGATGATGGACATGGGCAGCCTTGAGGCCTTGACGATGGCGTCCCGGGTCTGGTCCAGGTCCGTGATCTCGCCATCGGTGATGATTAGCAGGACAAAGTATTGCTGAGTGAGTTAAGAGGACAGAACAGTTTGTTAAATTTTATTTAGTTTGAAATGAACACAAATGCACTAGACATGGCAAATCCTTCTGCTTTCCACTGTGTTCATTCTGACCAAGACACTTTCATAACTGTTGATTAGGCTTGTATTGTAAATGTCTAATTTGTATCATGTTTGTACACTGTGCCTTTGGAAAGTACTCAGGCCTTGACTTTTTCCACATTTTGTTACGTTACAGCTTTATTCTAAAATTGATTAAATTGTGTTTTTTCCTCTCAACAATCTACACACAATACCCCATAATGACAAAGCAAAAACAGCTTTAGACATTTTTTCAAACGTAAAAAAAAATATATTCTGACATATCACATTTGCATACAGTACCAGTCAAAAAAGTTTGGACACCAATTCATTCAAGTTTTTTTTTTTTTTTTTTTACTATTTTCTACATCATAGAATAATAGTGGAGACATCAAAACTATGAAATAACACATTTGGAATCATGTAGTAACCAAAGTGTTAAACAAATGAAAATCTATTTTATATTTGAGATTCTTCAAAGTAGCCACCTTTTGCCTTTGACAGCTTTGCACACTCTTGGCATTCTCTCAGCCAGCTTCATGAGGAATGCTTTTCCAACGGTCTTGAAGGAGTTACCACATATGCTGAGCACTTGGTTACTTTTCCTTCACTCGGAGGTCCAACTCATCCCAAACCATCTCAATTGGTGAAGGCCAGGTCATCTGATGCAGCACTCCATCACTCTCCTTGGTCAAATAGCCCTTACACAGCCTGGAGGTGTATTTTGGGTCATTGCTCTGTTGAAAAACAAATGATAGTGGGACGAAGCACAAACCAGATGGCATGGCGTATCGGTGCAGAATGCTGTGGTAGCCATGCTGGTTAAGTGTGCCTTGAATTCTAAATAAAATCAGTGTCACCAGCAAGGCACCCCCACGCTTCACGGTGGGAACCACATGAGGAGATCATCTGTTCACCTACTCTGCGTCTCACAAAGACACGTTGGTTGGAACTAAAAATCTCACATTTGGACTCGACTCAAGGACAGATTTCCACCGGTCTAATGTCCATTGCACGTGTTTCTTTGCCCAAGCAAGTCTCTTCTTCAAATTGGTGGTTTCTTTGCAGCAATTTGACCATGAAGGCCTGATTCATGCAGTCTCCTCTGAACAATTGATGTTGAGATGTGTCTGTTACTTGAACTCTGAAGCATTTATTTGGGCTGCAACCTGAGGTGCAGTTAACTCTAATGAACATCCTCTGCAGCAGAGGTAACTCTGGGTCTTCCTTTCCTGTAGAGGTCCTCATGAGAGCCAGTTTTATCATAGTGCATGATGGTTTTTGCGACTGCACTTGAAGAAACATTCAAAGTTCTGGAAATTAAAGTAATGATGGACTGTCTTTTCTCTTATGTCTCCCCCGAGTGGCGCAGCAGTCTAAGTCACTGCATCTCAGTGCTAGAGACATCACTACAGACACCCTGGTTCGAATCCAGGCTGTATCACAACTGGCCGTGATTGGGAGTCCCATAGGGCGGTGCACAATTGGCCCAGCGTCATCCGGGTTTGGCCCTGTATTTGTAAATAATAATTGTTCTTAATTTCCTAGTTAACCTTTTACATCTACACGTTCCGCTAGCATAATGTCCTAGGAGTGTCATCTGATGAAGATCAACAAAGGTTAGTGCTGCATTTAGCTGTGGTTTTGGTGACATTATATGCTAGCTTGAAAAATGGGTGTGTGATTATTTCTGGCTGGGTACTCTCCTGACATAATCTAATGTTTTGCTTTCGTTGTAAAGCCTTTTTGAAATCGGACAATGTGGTTAGATAAAGGAGAGTCTTGTCTTTAAAAATGGAGTAAAATAGTCATACGTTTGAAAAACGGAAGTTTGTGGATTTTTTTTGAGGAATTTGTAATTCGCGCCACGCCCTATCATTGGATATTGGAGCAGTGTTCCGCTAGCGGAACATCTAGATGTAAGAGGTTAACTGAGCTGGTCATGGGTCATTTTTAAGTCATTGAAAGGAGCCAAGATGATTTGGATGGCCTCAGTCATTCCTGTAGTAGAGGTATTCCCAAAAGTCCATTTCTATTTTCCAACGGGGCAATTCATTTGGGTGAAGTCCCCCCCCCGCCTGAGTAGCCTCATTTCACTGCCAAAAATAAAATTCAACCATCTAGTGTTCAGCGAAATAACAACAATGTCAAATACAGGTAGCCTAGTCAAATAATTAACATCCAATCACATTAACCATTACTCTCTCGCGGGAATTCAACTAACGATCCGTATGTAGCCAAACGTAGCTGCTGCTTATTCCGTTTGCTTGAAAATGGATAAATGGTAAAAAAAAGGCCTGCGCCTATAGAGACTCATACCAGCTCTACTGGTAGTACTACACCTGCACCTGTCGACGACAAGTTGTTCTGCTTCCACGAGCACATCCAATGCTAGCATCAGTAATTCTACATTTGTTGTTAGCCCAGGTAGCATGGACACTGAAAGTTGTCAAGGATCGAAGGGTGGTGGGGCCAAATGGACCCGAGCCAGCTGTAGTATCCTTTGTGGATGATGAATGGGCCGGAGTCTCAGGCAGCCTCACATTCCCTTCCTGGAGCCCACCCCTCTTTATTCACGTTTTTGTTTAGTCTCTTTTTTGTTTAATTTCTACAATTGCAAAGCGACTTTGGGTCCTTGAAAAGCGCTATACAAGTCTCATGTATTATATTGTTATAGTCTATTTTAAAGGTAAGCCGAAGAAGTGAAGATAACCTTTAATGAGATGAGGGGGAAGAGGTGTTGCATGTGGTCTAGACTCACCGATGCGTTGTTCTGCTGTGCCGCCCCTGACGCGATGCCTGCCACGTGGTTGATTATGGGGGAGAAGTTGGTGGGACCGTAGAGCTTCACCTGAGGTAGGGCCATGCGGTAGGCCTCCACAATCCCCTGGACCCCTGCAACATATCAACACGTAGGGCCACAGTTTGAGCTAGAACTGGTGTATATTGTGTAGGTCAGTGATACTCAAATACTATTTGGGAAGGTTCAATCACACACATTTCCTAGGCGGCAACGGTCCGGATGGATATTGTAATTTATCGTACATTTTATGACTTGGGTTACATGTTTTTGCATAAAATGTTTTGAGGAATACTGGTAAATACATAAAATGAGACTAATTAGATTTTAATTAATTAAAAACAAAAACTATTTTGAAAATGTGCCTTAGTGCAGGAATTTGTATAGTAGGCTACTGCTATTTTAGTACAACATTGATTATTAAACTTTACTGCAAAAAAAGTGCAAAGTTGTGACATTGCTGAAGAACAAATGTGGTTGCATAGTTATCTGTATGACAAAAGTACACTGAACCAATGGCCTTCAACGGACAAGGACTTAAAGGGATAGTTCATCCAAAATGTATGTTTGGGTCAAATGTCTCTTACCTTGAGGTGTGTGTAGGCCAGAACACAATAATCTGTTTTGCCACAGCCAGGAGTTAGCATCGTCCACAAAAATGTATGTAATCCATGGTACCGATGTTAGCAAAGCTGCATTAGGAGAAATTTCCTAAAAAACACTTTAAACTAAATTCAGTAGTTAGTGGAGTTTGCAGGGATTTGTTTATGTGCATACTGCTGGAATTTTGTTACTCAAAACAACTCATTTTCTTCTGTAGTCTCACAGCCACATCTGTTTCTGTTGTTTGCTTTAACATTGACAATAAAGTTGTATTGCATTGTAATCTCAGACATGGATTGACTACCAGCTGTGAACAAACTCACAGATCATTGGAATATTACTGCAAAAATAACTACATTCCCGTGGGGAAAATAACATGAAAAGGTTCTTAAAGTATCAACGCTACCAAACAGTTTAAGGAAGTTTCGGCTTGCAATGCAGCTTTGCCAACATCGGTACCATGGATTACATTCATTTTTGGACAATGCTAACTCATTATGGCAGTGGCAAAAGCAATCAACTAATTATTGTGGATGCTGTCACTCGTGGTCTACTGACAACTATTGCGTTAACAGTGGCAGTCAATATGCTTTGAAGTGATTGAAATGCATTAGAAAAGGTATTGGAAAGTTTAGGCAAACATCAGGGATGATCATAAAACAATCTTTGTGTATTATCTTCTGTGGAGAATCAATTCATATTCCACAGTCATTGTCTGGATGCGTCACACTCCCTTATAACGAGTCCTGCAAAGCTTATGTGTCGTAGATGGAAACAGAAGACTAATTTGTACATAATACTGCTGCTACCGTCTCTTATGCCCGAAAAGAGATTCTGGACATCAGAACAGCGATTACTTGCCTTGAACTGGACAAATCATTTTTATTTAATGAGTTTGACGAGGGATTTACTGCAGACCCCCAAACAGGCCCTCATCCCTGTCATTCGCAGGAGCTAAATTAATTCTATGCTTGCGTCGAGGCATGTAACACTGGAACATGCATGAGAGCATCAGCTGTTCCGGAAAACTGTGATCACGCTATCTGCAGCCGATGTGAGTAAGACCTTTAAACAGGTCAACATTCACAAGGGCCAGATGCATTACCAGGACGTGTACTCCGAGCATGCGCTGACCAACTGGCAAGTGTCTTCACTGACATTTCAACCTGTCCCTGACTGAGTCTGTAATACCAACATTGTTCAAGCAGACCACCATAGTCCCTGTGCCCAAGAACCTGCCTAAATGACTACCGACCCGTAGCACTCACGTCTGTAGCCATGAAGTGCTTTGAAAGGCTGGACATGGCTCACATTTAACACCATTATCCCAAAAACCCACTCCAATTTGCATAGCGCCCAAACAGATCTACAGATGATGCAATCTCTATTGCACTCCACACTGGCCTGTCACACCTGGTCAAAAGGAACACCTATGTGAGAATGGTATTCATTGACTACAGCTCAGAGTTCAATACCATAGTGCCCTGAAAGCTCATCAATAAGCCAAGGACCCTGGGACTTAACACCTCCCTCTGCACCTGGATCCTGGACTTCCTGACGGGCCGCCCCCAGGTGGCAAGGGTAGGTAACAACACATCTGCCACGCTGATCCTCAACACGGGGGCCCTTCAGGGGTGTGTGCTCAGTCCCCTGCTGTACTCCCTGTTCACTCATGACGGCACGACTCCAACACCATCATTACATTTGCAGATGACACAACAGTGGTAGGCCTGATCACCGACGAGACAGCCTATAGGGAGGTCAGAGACCTAGCCGTGTGGTGCCAGGTAAACAACCTCTCCCTCAACGTTATCAAGACAAAAGGAGATGATTGTGGACTACAGGAAAAGGAGGACCGAGCACGCCCCCATTCTCATCGACGGGGCTATAATGGAGCAGGTTGAGAGTTCCTTGTGTCCACATCACCAACAAACTAACATGGTCCAAGCACACCAAGACAGTTGTGAAGAGGGCACAACAAAACCCATTCCCCCTCAGGAGACCGAAAAGATTTGGCATGGGTCCTCAGATCCTCAAAAGGTTCTACAGCTGCACCATCGAGAGCATCCTGACGGGTTGCATCACTGCCTGGTATGGCAACTGCTCGGCCTCCGACCGCAAGGCACTACAGAGGGTAGTGCGTACGGCCCAGTACATCACTGGGGCCAAGCTTCCTGCCATCCAGGACCTCTATACCAGGCGGTGTCAGAGGAAGGCCCTAAGAATTGTCAAAGACTCCAGCCACCCTAGTCAGACTGTTCTCTCTGCTAACGCATGGCAAGCGGCACCGGAGCGCCAAGTCTAGGTCCAAGAGGCTTCTAAACAGCTTCTACCCCCAAGCCATGAGACTCCTGAACATCTAATCAAATGGCTACCCAGACTATTTGCATTGTGCCCACCCCCCCGCTGCTACTTTGTTTATCATCTATGCATAGTCGCTTTAATAACTCTACCTACATGTACATATTACCTCGACTAACCGGTGCCCCCGCACATTGACTCTGTACCGGTACCCCCTGTACATAGTCTCGCTATTGTTATTTTACTGCTGATCTTTAACCATTTGTTTTCTTTTTTTAGGTATTTTTCTTAAAACTGCATTGTTGGTTAAGGGCATGTAAGCAAGCATTTCACAGTAAGGTCTACACCTGTTGTATTCAGCGCATGTGACAAATACAATTTGATAGTGGAGGTTACACACACAACCACGGTTTTAAGAACTAAGCTGCGCATTCAGTTGACTGAGAAATAAATACATTTGGTGTTGTTCGGTCCGTATTGAGTAAGGTCCGTATTGAGTATGGCCGTTGTAGGTTTATATGTTTAAAATGGCAAATAAATGAATGAATAAATCATTATGCATCTAGGCCAACAACAGGCAGAGTATGGTTTCATTTTATCTAAACAGGTTAGATTAATAAACATGAGGTGATAGTCATGCTGATGGACATGGATTATATTAACATACACACTTCACAGAAGGGAAATATTTACCTTGACAGTAAGGATTACTTGGGTTGAAGTTCAGTGCAAATTCATGGGATACCTGCAGGGTTAATAACAACAATTTACTAACTTATAAAACGTGTTTTCCTGAAATATTTACCCATGATTCTTTTATTTTCTATCTAACCTTGAAGTCTGGGGGAACTTGAGCTCCAAATCCAAAGGCAGGGAAGAGTTTGTCACTGAGGAAGCGCATAAAACTTGATTTGAGTAGATTATCACAATGATCATGAAAACAATGGAGGGATGTTGTCCACGCCTCAATACAAGAGAGTAACATGCCAAACCTGCCATGTTAGTCCATTTAGGTCCCCACCTCTATAGAAATAATAATTTGGTAATGATCCTTACGGCTAAACATTTCCATGACCTAAATCTGCCCAACCAGGAAGTCAAGACATATTTATGTCAGTTGCTGTACTCAGATTCCCTTCGCCTCTCCCCCAAAATGTGCACTTCCCTCTTCCTTTCATAAACTTAACAGCATTGAACTGGTGTCAGCATGGGCTGGAGAGCGTACCCACCATATTCGTTACACCAGATAATTTATTTTAAATGCGTGGGGGGGGTGAACAAGTGTACACTTTGAGGAGAAGGGTAGGGAATCTGAATGTAGCCATCTATTAATCTACTCCCTCTTCGGCGTTCTACTGAGCAGAAAGTTCTTACGTGTCATAGTCCTGGACCACAAGGCCCACTGACCATGTGGCCGACAGGTACTGGTTCAGACCATCAGGACTCAGGTAATGCAGGGACTGTGGAGAGCGAGGGTCGCCGTTTGATCCAGTGAAGTCAATGCCCACCTTAGAAAAATATAGGAACCATGAGTGATGGTCCAATTGGTACAAAAAGCTAAAATAAAGACTTATTTAGAGAAGCAATCCGGGAATGGTACATCACATTTTGGAATTTTATAGATCTAGCCATTGAGTCTTAAAGAACTTGTAAATGCCTCATGAGCTTAGTCTATTTGCCGTACCACATCAGAACTGCAAATATAAGCTTGTTTTACTCAATTGTTTGTAATTGCTGTAATTGTAAACAAAATCTGTACTCGTCTATTTTGAGAGTGGTTACATTTCTCCAGCCCCATCCCTCAGCCGTTCACATTTGACATTTAAGTAATTTAGAAGACACTCTTATTCAGAGCGATTTAGTTAGTGAATTCCTCTTAAGATAGCTAGGTGGGACAACCACATCACACATTTTCAATCCATCAAACATATTGCTTGAGTTTTGGACATGAGGTAATAAACAAAATTTCAACCCCTTACTTCTGATTGTAACTGAAGAGCCTGCACTTACCGTAAAATTTATTTGGCAACCTCCCATGACATAGTCCAGGAATGTGTACTGTGCCTGAATCTAGGGGGAAATTACAATTTGCTTTAGAAGTATTCACTTTTAAAAATAGGTTAAAATCCAAGGGATAATGATAAGCTACTGTGCAATTATACTGAACAAAAATATAAATGCAACATTTAAAGTGTTGGTCCCATGTTTCATGAGCTGAAATAAAAGATCCCAGAAATGTTCCATATGCAAAAAAAGCATGTTTATATCCCTTTAGTGAGATTCTCCTTTGCCAAGATAATACATCCACCTGACAGGTGTGACATATCAAGACGCTGATTAAACAGCATGGTCATTACACAGGTGCACCTTGTGCTGGGGATAATAAAAGGACACTAAAATGTGCAGTTTTGTCACAAGACAATGCCGTAGATGTCTCAAGTTGAGGGAGCGCGCAGTTGGCATGCTGATTACAGGAATGTTTTAGAGAATTTGGCAGTATGTCCAACCGGCCTCACAACCGCAGACCACGTACAACCACACTAGCCCAGGACCTCCACATCTGGCCTCACCTGCGGGATGGTCTGATTGGCTGAGGCTGGCACCCCAGTGGGTGGAAATCAGTCAATTTAAATAAATGAATTAGGCCCTAATCTGTTGGTTTTCACATGGGTGGGCCTGGGAGGGCATAGACCCACCCACCTGGGAGCCAGGCCCACCCATGTGACATCCATAGATTAGGGTCTAATTCATTTATTTAAATTGACTGACTTCCATTTATGAACTGTACCTCAGTAAAATCGTTGAAATTGTTGCATGTTGGTTTTATATTTTTGTTCAGTATAATTATAACCTACCTGGCAGCCCTTGACACTGATTACTCCAGAGTTTTTGTAACTCTTCTTCTTCTTCTTCTTCTCTGGATGGACACAGTCAAACTCCACCTGATCACAATGGGCAATATATACAACTTCCTCAAATACAAAACTACCATCACCATGACTAGATACATGACGCAGAAACACTTTACATTAAGCTGCTCAGCTCTTACACATGTAATTAATATATAATGCATATGGTATCTATACTGTAAAGGCACAGAACAATGATTCAATTGTACTCAGAAACTGGCAAAAAAAATATATATATAATGAAGAATTAGTGAAGTTACTGTGTAGTGGGATACAATTAATTACACAAAACAACTTTAAATTCATGCAACATGGTATCTTTACAATTTCATGTCAAGTGGGACCAATAGAGAGACAGAAGCTTAATAGTAAGGTAAGCAAAAAGTAAAAGTGCTAGAAGAAAAATACATGGTCTCACCGGCGAACCATGGGCAGCTTTCTGCAGCTCAGACACATTAGTTTGGAAAACACCGATAAGGTCATGCGAGCCATCACTATCATAATCAGAGCAGTGGACCTGGGGAAGGGGTACAGGAGAGAGGGAGTTTAAGAGACAAAAGGACAGAGAGGTTCTCTTTGGCTCACCGCACGGTCTTTAGCATCCAAAAGCTGGCGGGTAGTGCAAGTAAACTCGCCTATCATATCTGAACTGGTGTCTTCGTCCTTATCGTAACAAGTGACCTGCCAGTAACAGACACACAGGTAAGCCCTGGGGCTACAGTAGGTCAGAGATACCATAACAATAGGGCTGTAGGTTATATCAAGACAAAACAACTTTTTTGTAGTCACAATATCTAATTCAACCGGTTCTATAGGACACCATAAGCTCTGAAAGTTCTCTACATGCTAGTGCAGGTCTGCCAAATGCCATGGTCTTTTAGCTATTAATACCTTGATTGGTTTGCTCATGTCACAGTTGCAGAATGTTTGCAGAGCCACAGTGAATTTCTTCCATGACGGACTCAGATTATTCTTGACAACCTAACAAAATAAATACAAAAAAGAATGTTAAATAAAAAAAGTTCAAATGTGACCGACCGGCTCAAATTGGTCTTATGTAACAAAATGTTTAATTGTATTTTTTTTCATAACATTTTTTACATTGGATAAGAGAGACTTGGGTTGCAAAGCATCGGGAACTTTCCAGAAATTTTGCTTAAATTCGTCAAAAAAAGGTAGCTTAACAGTGAATCTTTTTTGTGGGATACACATAAGGCAATTCTAGGTCTTGTGGCATATTTTGGTTAAACTACCCACAATTCAATGGAATTGCAACCCTCTGCATGCACAGTACATTCTTCCATCACATGTGCAGCTGATTCTCAAGATCTTGCACACTAATGAGATGCTTTAAGCCCACACTACACTGTCTGAGCCAAGGACTACATGCTTTCTGGTAAGTTTTGATTACAATACTGGGAGGGGTGTATATATTTTATATGACATACATTAATTTTTGTTAACTAGTAAAGAGTAGCCTACAGCAAAGTGTTTAAATCATTTCTAACTTAATAACCTGTTGGGGCTGTACATGGAATTGTATTATTTTTTTTACTCATTGTTTTCTAATCTTTACAGAAAAATGCCACGGGCACTATCTGATGTGGAGACATTTCCCTGCAGCTAAAGTAGAATGAAAAGCTGTGTACATTTGAAAATAATGTGCCAAATCATATGTGAAGAATGCAACAAAGATGCAGAATCATCTGGCCAAGTGCATAAAGTTCCCTCGGTGCTCACAAGCAACCTCTGACAAAAGTCCCTCTACCTCTATTCGAGGTAAAAATGATGAAGACACCTTATCGATAGCAACAGCTCATGGTCCTCCTGGAATTCTAAGTTTTTTTTTACTCAATGGAGGAACGTAGTCAGTGAAAGGCTGATGAATGTCTTGCTCAAGCTGGGTATGCAACTGGTTCATCTTTGATGCTCACAGGCAATGAGTATTGGAAGAGATTTCTGAATGTTCTTCGCCCAGCATACACCCCTCCAACCAGACATGCTTTATCTACTAATTTGCTGGATGCAGAGTTCAACAGAGTTCAAGTGAAGGTCAAGCAAATCATAGAGAAAGCAGACTGTATTGCAATCATCTCTGATGGCTGGTTGAATGTTCGTGGGCAAGGAATAATGCACTACATCAACTCCACCCCTCAACCAGTATTCTACAAGAGCACAGACACGGGACAGACACACTAGTCTCTACATTGCAGATGAGCTGAATGCAGTCAATGACCTTGGACCACAGAAGGTATTTGCACTGGTGACAGAATAATGTAAACATGAAGCTGCTTGGTCTAAAGTGGAGGAGTCCTGCCCTCACATCACACCCATCGGCTGTGCTGCTCATGCATCGAATCTGCTCCTCAAGGACATCATGGCACTGAAAACAGTGGTTACACTCTACAAGAGAGCCAAGGAAATGGTTAGGTATGTGAAGGGTCATCAAGTTATAGCAGCAAACTACCTCACCAAGCAAAGTGAGAAGAATAAGAGCACCACATTGAAGCTGCCCAGCAACACCCGTTAGGGTGGTGTTGTCATCATGTTTGACAGTCTCCTGGAGTTGAAGGAGTCTCTCCAAGAAATGGCCATATCACAGTCTGCCGATATGGACAGCCCCATCAGGATATGGACAGCCCCATCAGGAGGATCCTCCTGGATGATGTATTTTGGGAGAGTGGTAAGCAGCCTGAAACCTACAGCAGTAGCCATTGCAAGGCTTGAGGGAGACAATGCCATCCTGCCTGATGTTCAGACTCTGCTTGCAGATGTAAGAGAAGAAATCCGTACTGCCCTGCCCACTTCACTGTTGCTCCAAGCAGAGGAAACTGCAGTTCTGAAATACATCAGAAAGCGGGAAGACTTCTGCCTGAAGCCCATACACGCGGCAGCGTACACGTTGGACCCCAAGTATGCTGGCAAGAGCATCCTGTCTGGTGCAGAGATTAACGAGGCCCATGGTGTTATCACTACCGTGTCTCGCCACCTTGGCCTGGATGAGGGCAAGGTTCTTGGCAGTCTGGTGAAGTACACTTCCAAGCAAGGGCTTTGGGATGGAGATGCAATATGGCAGTCGTGCCAACATATCTCATCAGCCACCTGGTGGAATGAACTTTGTGGATCTGAAACTCTTTCCCCTGTTGCCTCCATCATCCTTCAAATCCCACCAACATCAGCCGCATCAGAGCGCAACTGGTCCTTGTTTGGGAACACACACACGCAACAGGCTGATCAATACAAGGGTTGAAAAATTGGTTGCCATCCGGCCAAATTTTAGGCTTTTTATGAAAGCAAAACATGACAATTTATTAGCAGTATTCTGTGTCATGAACACCCGATGAGTATTCAGTCTCGTAGTCATTTTCCTTGAGGAAATGCATGACTACTAAAGCAGTTGAGTTCCCATACACAGCGCAAAAAAACAACAAAAAAAGCAATTGTGACAACACAAAGATCTGCAACCAGTGTATCCCAATTTGACTTTGCTGATATAATGTGCTGGTATCAGACTGGTAGGAAGGTAGGCCAGGGGTGTTAAATGACAGTCCGGGAGGGCCAAAATACTTACTGGGTTTTCATCCACTCCTTCTAATAAGGGACTGATTCAGACCTGGGACACCAGTTGAGTGCAATTAACGATCAGGTAGAAAAAAAAAAAAAAAGTGTTTCGGCCCTCCAGGAGCGGAATTGAAAAATCCTGCTGTAAGCCATTTCTGCCCGCTCACTTTGTAAATTGGTTGTCACCAGCTCATCATCAAACTTGTAGCCGGCGGGCAGGCAAACTCTTAAGTCAGCCGTTGAGCAAACTTGCTATTGGTGTTTAGAAACTGGACATCGACAAGTTTAATATTTTACCTTGCTCTCGGTAGCAATTAAACGCGATAGATGTCAAATGTTCACAACACATTAAGATGTTAAGATACATGCAATGTTTTACCAATGTATGAGTGATTTTACGACATTCATTCTGAGTTTCACCAACTTCGATGAGCCTTCCTCTCTACAGCCGTGTCTGCCCGAATCTCTGCACTCGCTGGCAAGAACTGACAGAAACCAATTACATGTGCGCTTTCAATAAGCCTACTTTCTTTTTGACATACCCAGTCTCTGTTCGACATATTGGGTTGCAGCTATCCCAAACAAATATGGTGATAAGTACCTCTGTTCTGTGAACCAGCTGCCACTTGCCATCATCTCCTTGCTTAAAGAATTCTAGGAATGGATCAGATTTCCCAAACAAGTCCTGCAATAGAGACAACCATGAGCACTGGGGAATAAGTAATGGGCGGGAGAGAATTCAGGACTGTTTATTAAAAGTAGGCCACTTTCCATTTGAAAAGACTGCACTGAGAAGTGCCTCTATTGTACCTTCTTATCCAGGCCTTTAGCCTCCACCTCCAGCACTATGGCCCTGTTATCCTTTATCTCCTCAGCAGTAATCTATAAAAAAACACACAATTTAAGGCAAATTCATTCTCTAATTTGATCATCTCAAGACAATGTTTGCATTAGCCTTATGTTTGTTATCACACCATTTACACAGCCAGTTAAATACTTACAGTAATGGTGCCTTTGCCTGCAGGCTTCCCCTTCTTCAGTTGTAGAGGTCTGGTAAATGTCTTGCTGGACACAATCTGAAAAATGGTTGGTTGTTGGAGGCACACCATCATTCATATAGAAATTCTATAACATTGGGTTAAGTTTACAGTTAAGGAAAAAAAATATGTACACAATGTATAATAAGGATGCGGACTAATTGGTCCACACATTCTTAGATCCTCACCTGTCCCAGTGTGCACTCAACCCCCCCCAGGAAGTCATCATCCTTCAGATCGACAGACTTGTTGTCTATGTCATAGACACCCAGCTTCAACTTCTGCACCTTCTCAAAGTGGTAGTCCAGGAGCAGCTTCTTGGAGAACTCGGGGTCCTGGCAGTTTTCAACCTTCTCTGTGCGGTCCAACTGTATAGAGAAACAGAAAACATCAACAAACAATAGGCCATTTGAGTATATACGGCGAGGTCCAAAAGTATTTGGAAAGTGACTATTTTTGTCTCTGTACTCCAGCACTTTAGATTTGAAACGATTTTATTTAACTAGGCGGGTCAGTTAAGAACAAATTCTTATTTTACAATAACGGCCTACCCCGGCCAAACCCTCTACTAACTCGGACGACGCTTGGCCAAATATGTGCCGCCCTATGAGACTCCCGTTCACGGCTGGTTGTGATACAGCCCGGGATCGAACCAGGGTCTGTAGTGGCCCGCTGCGCCACTGGGGAGCCATTATGAGATTAGTGTAGACTGTCAGCTTTAATTTGAGAGTATTCACCCACCATTTCAACAGAAGTAAATGAACTTGGGTAGCTTTTTCCTGTTGATGCATTGATTCCAGGGGCGCAACTTTCACTGGGGACGGGTCATGCAAGAAGAGCAGAAACTGGCTACTCTTCAGTTGATTGTGGCTGGCAAGGTAACTTCTGTTTAACTTAACAGAAAAAAAACGCATGTTTATTCACAGTGCTGAGCTATTACCGACGTGTAACGTTAGCTAATGTTTCATCCCTTCTCGACTGAGGTGAATAAATTGGCTACAGTAGCTACCACAGCCTGGTCAGCTCAAGCCTCTAGCTATCTGTTAGATAGATAGCGATATGAAGTGGCTAAATATTACTAACATCTGTTATTTGTATGGACATGTTTTGTAGCCTTTGTTAGGTCCCATTTTAACAGAAGTAAATTAACTTGGGTAGCTTTCGCCAGTTGATGTACAGTTAGAGAGAGCTGGCCAACAAATGGCAAACATTAGCTATTCTTTTTGCCTAAATTACACTAAACCTGAATGAAACCATCGGCCGAACAATTGAAAAGTGATTGTGACGTTCTCTCTGTGCAATGTGAGTTTTTATTACTCAGTATGGCAATGTAAGGTTATTGATCTGTCAGTTTCCATAGCTAATTCCCCACTTTTCACACTGACATGGTAATAAACAGCTCTAACTTTACAGGTGTCACTGTCATGGTGCACAGTAGAGGTCTGCGCCGGACCGATTTCTTCATCCCGCTTCTACCTGCACCCGCAGCTTTTCATACCGCACCCGCTGGCTTTCTGTCCGACTCCCACCTGCTACCGCAAGAACTGGTCCCAAACCAAACACAGTCACACAATGTTATTTTAGGCATATGTGACGCTGCTCACTTGCCAGCCACGTTCCCAGCAATTTTGCACCATATAGGTAATATCAAATGCACTAGAAATAGGTTAAATTACCAATCAAAACAAATTTGATGTCACGTGCCAAATACTAGAGGTCGACCGATTAATCGGAATGGCCGATTAAGTCGGGCCGATTTCAAGTTTTCATAACAATCGGTAATCTGTATTTTGGCCACCGATTTGCCGATTATTATTTTGTTTTACACCTTTATTTAACTAGGCAAGTCAGATTAAGAACACATTCTTATTTTCAATGACGGCCTAGGAACGGGGGTTAACTGCCTTGTTCAGGGGCAGAACAACAGATTTTTACAATATCACCTCGGGGATTCGTTTTTGCAACCTTCCGGTTACTAGTCCAACGCTCTAACCACCTGCCTTACATTGCACTCCACGAGGAGCCTGCATGGCAGGCTGACTACCTGTTACACGAGGGCAGCAAGAAGCCAAGGTAAGTTGCTAGCTAGCATTAAACTTATCTTATAAAAAACTATCAATCTTAACATAATCACTAGTTATCATCAACCATGTGTAGTTATTACTAGTTTATCTAATGTGTCCTGCGTTGGAATCTGCTTTTTTTGGTCCTCCAATAATCCATATCGGCGTTGAAAAATCATAATCGGTCGACCTCTAGTCAAAATACCTTTGGACCTCACTGAACGTTGCCAATTATTAAAATGTTTAAATTAGTTAGACTTTCTCCCTACCTCGGTCCACTTGTCATCCCCAATGCTCTGCAGCAGCACGCAGAGTGGGTCTGACTTGGATCCAACGTCTTTGTTTAGGAGATTGCTGCACGAGATGGAGAGTTCTACTTTTGACACACATTGAGTAGCCATCTGAAAAAAGACAGGAAGAAAAAAACAAGATTTCAGATCAACTATGACTATATTAAAAGCTAAAGTCTGCAATTAAAAACAATAACAGGGTCCCTGCCACTTGCTTTGGTATACCGCTAAGGGAATGTGCCAGGGAAATTAAAATCCTCTCAAATTCATAGACAACGCTCCAGATGCAGGGACCGACAGTCCATTACATTTAAAAAAAAATATTTGAAGCAGTTTACATTCTTGTTGTTTATAAACAAATCGAGTAACGAACCCTTATATGTTTGGTTATGATAAAGACAGCCCATGAGGCATTTATAAATTATATTCTTGAGGAATAAATAATATGAATTAAAAAATTACCATTAACCGCTTCCCATATCCCAGGCTTTGCTTTAACGTACACTGCTCAGTAAAAATGGCAATTTTGAGAATGAGTGAGTCTCAACCAGGTCGGCATAGAGAAAATAAAAAAAGGGGAACAGGTTCTTAGCTAGAAGATTGTAATGGGCTGGGATGCGATGCTCCATTAGCAGTCACGTTAGATACTGTTTGGTGTAGCAGAGAACGGCGATACTTCCTCAATTTCCGATTTGGAAGACAAACCAAATGTCTTCTAAACGTCCATGTCTAGTTGCAGAGGGTTTTGTTTGAATTCAGAAAATGTGACGTTATTAAATGAAATAATTGTTTTGTTACAGGAAGTAATCCAACAAAGTGTACACCGCCATCTTGTCTATTTCAAATCTTCTCTCATTGAGGGGATTCGATTAATCTGGCCAAGGCACCCAGTAGGCGTGTTGTGCACCAGGAGAAAGTTGATTGCACTTGCTTTGGAACCGGACTGCCTTCCGGGCGTGAGCAAGGTGCCCCGTTCAATGCCTACATCAGCTCAAAAAAGTGACGTAATTAAAAAGGGCCCTGTGTGTGTGTGTGTATACATACATATATACACACACAGAGTTGAAGTCAGAAGATTGCATACATTTAGGTTGGAGTCATTAAAACTCGTTTTTCCAACCACTAACAAACAATATTTTTGGCAAGTTGGTTAGGACATCTACTTTGTGCAAGAGTAATTTTTCCAACAATTGTTTACAGACAGATTATTTCACAGTATCACAATTCCAGTGTGTCAGAAGTTTACATACACTAAGTTGACTGTGCCTTTAAACTTGGAAAACTCCAGAAAATTATCTCATGGGTTTAGAGGCTTCTGATAGGCTAATTGACATCATTTGAGTCAATTGGTGTACCTGTGGATGTACTTCTGACCCACTGGGAATGTGATGAAAAAAGAAATCATTCTTTCTACTATTATTCTGGCATTTCATTCTTAAAATAAACTGGTGATCCTAACTGACCAAAGACAGGGAATTTTTACTAGGATGAAATGTCATGAATTGTGAAAAACTGAGTTTAAATGCATTTGGCTAAGGTGTATGTAAACTTCAACTAATATACACATATTTATTCACACACACACAGTACCAGTCAAAAGTTGACACCTACTCATTCAAAGGTTTTTCTTTATTTTTACATTGTAGAATAGTGAAAACATCAAAACACATTGAATCATGTAACCAAAAAAAAAAGTGTTAAACAAATCAATACACATTTTATATTTGAGATTCTTCAAAATAGCCACCATTTGCCTTTGACAACTTTGCCCACTCTTGGCATTCAACCAGCTTCATGAGGTAGTCACCTGGAATGCATTTCAATTAATAGGTGTGCCTGTTAAAAGTTAATTTGTGGAATTTTCTTTCCTTCTTAACCTCTTGGGTAGGGGGCAGTATTTTGACGTCCGGATGAAAAGCGTGCCCGTAGTAAACTGCCTGCTACTCAGGCCCAGAAGGTTGGATATGTATTAGTACATTTGGATAGAAAACACTGAAGTTTCTTAAACTGTTTGAATGATGTCTGAGTATAACAGAACTCATATGGCTGGCAAAAACCAGAGAAAAAAATCCAAACAGGAAGTGTGGAAATCTGATGTTTGTAGTTTTTCAAGTGATTGCTTATCTAATACACAGTGTCTGTGGGGTCATTTTGCACTTCCTACGGCTTCCACTAGATGTCAACAGTCTTTAGAACGTTGTTTCATGCTTCTACTGTGAATGGGGAGAGAATAAGAGCATATGGAGTCAGATGACTGAGAAAATGACATGAGCTCAATCTCGTGCGCTCCCGTGAGAGTTAGGTGTGTTCCTTTTCATTTCTGAAGACAAAGGAATCGTCCGGTTGGAATATTATGGAAGATTTATGATAGAATCAATCTTTAGGATGTTTTTATACATCGTTTGACATGTTTCTACCAACTGTAATATAACTTTTTTGACTTTGTCTGAACTTACTGCGTGAGCACAGTGCATTTGGATTACTCCACTGAACGCGAACAAAATGGAGGTATTTGGACATAAAGATTAACCTTATCTATCAAAACGAACATTTATTCTGGAACTGGGATTCTGGGAGTACATTCCGATGAAAATCAAAGGTAAGTGAATATTTATAAAGTTATTTGTGACTTCTGTTGACTCAAATGGCGGGTATCTGTATGGCTTGTTTTGATGTCTGAGTGCTGTACTCAGATTATTGCAAAGTTTGCTTTCGCCATAAAGCTTTTTTGAAATCTGACACAGCGGTTGCATTAACCTCTACGGGCTAGGGGGCAGTATTGAGAATTTTGGAAAAAATATGTGCCCATTTTTAACTGCCTCCTACACCAACTCAGAAGCTAGAATATGCATATTATTGTTCAGGTTTGGATAGAAAACACCCTAAAGTTTCTAAAACTGTTTGAATGGTGTCTGAGTATAACAGAACTCCTATGGCAGGCAAAAACCTGAGAAGGTTTCATGCAGGAAGTACCCTGTCTGACAAGGTGTTGTTGTTCTTGCTTCTGTTTATTGAAGAGTCAGGATCTTAGCTGTAACGTGACAATTCCTAGGGCTCCAATAGGCTCTCAGAACCCGGGAAAAACCTGAACGATGACTAGGCGGCCTCAGGCTGAAACGCATTATCTCCTTTTCCAAGTGTCACATCAGAGGACAATGGAATTAGGCGCGTGCCCGATTCGACCCCGTGCAGTATTTTCCTTTGGCTGTTTAGCTAATTGCAGATTCCCGGTCGGAATATTATCGCTTTTCTACGAGATAAATTGCAAAAAAATTGATTTTAAACAGCGGTTGACATGCTTCGAAGTACGGTAATGGAATATTTAGAATTTTTTGTCACGTTATGCGCCATGCGCACGACCATGATTTACCATTCTGATAGTGTCTAGAACGCACAAACAAAACGTCGCTGATGGAACATAACGATGGATTATTTGGGACCAAACCTACATTTGTTATTGAAGTAGAAGTCCTGGGAGTGCATTCTGACAAAGAACAGGAAAGGTAAGACCATTTTTCTTATCGGAAATGTGATTTTGGTGAAGGCTAAACTGGGTGGGTGTCTAAATAGCTAGCCCGTGATGGCTGGGCTATGTACTTAGAATATTGCAAAATGTGCTTCATCCGAAAAGCTATTTTAAAAATCGGACATATCGAGTGCATAGAGGAGTAATGCATCTATAATTCTTAAAATAATTGTTATGCTTTTTGTGAACGTTTATCGTGAGTAATTTAGTAAATTGTTAGTAAATTCCCCGGAAGTTTGCGGGGGGTATGCTTTTTCTGAACGTCACATGCTAATGTAAAAAGCTGGTTTTTGATATAAATATGAACTTGATTGAACAGACATGCATGTATTGTATAACATAATGTCCTAGGTGTGTCATCTGATGAAGATCAAAGGTTAGTGCTGCATTTAGCTGTGGTTTGGGTTTTTGTGACATTATATGCTAGCTTGAAAAATGGGTGTCTGATTATTTCTGGCTGGGTACACTGCTGACATAATCTAATGTTTTGCTTTCGTTGTAAAGCCTTTTTGAAATCGGACAGTGTGGTTAGATTAACGAGAGTCTTGTCTTTAAAACCTCTTGAATGTCTCATCCCGTTAGCGGGATCATTTTCCAGCGAAAACTCCTAGCGACATTAGCATAACGAAATTCAATATTTTTTTTTTTTCAAATATAGGGCTGTCTCATATCGTTTTATAGATACACCTCTCTTGAATCGACCCTCGTTGTCCGATTTCAAAAAGGTTTTACAGGAAAAGCACAATATTAGATTATGTTAGAGGAGTACTTTGTAAAAATCGCATCATATGAATTTTCCAACCAAGCACACGCATCACATATAGGCAAAAAACAGCTAAATGCAGCACTAACCTTTTACAAACTTCATCAGATGACACACCTAGGACATCATGTTACACACAGCATGCAATCTTTTGTTCAATAAAGGTCATATTTCTATATAAAAACAGCATTTTACATCGGCACCTGAGGTTGACTAACTATTTTCCCATATAATGCGTCCCGGTAAACACTGCTACAATTTTATAAATTACTATTCGAAAACGATTTTTTTAATATATATTGTCAATCTAAGATTTATAGATGAATATCTCTTGAAAACACCAGTCAAAACAGATTTTAAATTAACTTTACAGGGTAATCACACTTTGAGATCAAATGGGATGCGATACCCAGAAATTGAGCTCGAAAACCTAACTCGGCGCCATCTTTGAACATTTGAACACGTAACATCTGATATTGTATAATATCGCCAATAATCCCTCACCTTTAGTTGTCTTCATCAGAAATCCCTTCCCGATGTCCCAGGTCCATGACAAATGTATTTTCGGTCGAAAAAGTCCATGCTTTATGTTCCATTAGCTTCCTCTTGTTAGCGCGTCCTAAGGCTGTAATCAAAAGTCGATCCGTGGGCGGCAGCTGTCTAACGCAAAATGACTGTTTACGGTAAGTTAGGGTCGTTCAAACATGTCAAACGTTGTATCAAGAAATCGTCAGGGCCTGTTTCAACAAGAAAGCCAATCAGATTCAAGTGGGACGATTTCATTGTGTTTCAAAAAACTTCCAAAGGTGGGGGCAGACACGGCCGCCAACGTCACAATGCTCATGGCCCTCCGACTGTGACCAATTGCCACATCGTCTCTTTCACTGAGTTTCTACCGTAGAACCCTCAAAACACTTTGTAAAGACTGGGGACATCTAGTGGAAGCACTGGAAAGTGCTCAATTTTCATTTTTTTACGTTGTGATTTATAGGGAAGGCTGTGAAGTCGAGTCCACAATTCAGATTTCCACTTCCTGGTTCAATCGGTCTCTGGGTTTTGACTGCCATACGAGTTCTGCTATACTCACAGACACCATTCAAACAGTTTTAGAAAATTTAGGGTGTTTTCTATCCATATAAAATAAGTATATGCATGTCTTAGCTTCTGACTTTGATTAGTAGGCCGTTGAAAATGGGAACGATTTTTTCCCAAAATGCGCTGTGGCGCCCCCTATCCTAGGGGAACGGCAAGAAGTTAAATAGCTGTAAAATAGTCATATGTTTGAGAAATTGAAGTAATAGCATTTCAAACGTTTTAAAAATCGCGCCACAGGATTCAACTGGCTGTTACGTAGGTGGGACGAATTTGTCCCGCCGGTCCCATAGAGGTTAAGGAGAAGTGTATCTATAATTCTTTGAATAACAGTTGTATATTTTATCAACGTTTATGATGAATATTTCTGTAAATTGATGTTTTGGGAGGCAAAACATTTCTGAACATTACACGGCAATGTAAAATGGGGTTTTTGGATATAAATATGAACTTTATCAAGCAAAACATACATGTATTGTGTAACATGAAGTCCTATGAGTGCCATCTGATGAAGATCAAAGGTTAGTGATTCATTTTAGCTGTATTTCTGGTTTTTGTGATGCCTCTCCTTGCTTGGAAAATAGCTGTGTGGTTTTTCTTGTCTAGGCGCTGTCCTAACATAATCTAATGTTATGCTTTCGTCGTAAAGCCTTTTTGAAATCGGACAGTGTGGTTGGATTAACGAGAAGTGTATCTTTAAAATGGGATATAATAGTATGTTTGAGAAATTTGAATTATGAGATTTTTTTTGTTTTGAATTTGGCGCCCTGCTATTTCACTGGCTGTTGGCGAGTGTGCCCCGCAGGTGGAGAGGTTAATGCGTTTGAGCCAATCAGTTGTGTTGAGACAAGGTATAGGTGGTATACAGAAGATAGCCCTATTTGGTAAAATACCAAGTCCATATTATGGGAAGAACAGCTCAAATAAGCAAAGAGAAACAAAAGTCAATCATTACTTTAAGACATGAAGGTCAGTCAATAGAGAAAATTTCAAGAACTTTGAAAGTTTCTTCCAGGGCTGTCGCAAACACCCATCAAGCACTATGATGAAACTGGCTCTCATGAGGACCGCCACAGGAAAGTAAGACCCAGAGTTCCCTTTTCTGCAGAGGATAAATTCAGTAGAATTAACGGCACCTGAGATTGCAGCCCAAATAAATGCTTCACAGAGTTCAACATCAACTGTTCAGAGGAGACTGCGTGAATCAGGCCTTCATGGTCAAATTGCTGCAAAGAAACCACTACTAAAAGACACCAATAAGAATGAGTAGGTGTCCAAACTTTTGACTGGTACTGTAATTATTATTCATATTTAATTTACTGATTATGACCCAATCCTCAGTAGCCTATTCTAGCAGACTATTTCTTACCTCAATCTTCACGCTATTCATGTTTAATAATAGGCATTTCAGGGGCAATCGGCTACCTGCCTTTATCTAAGCAAACCATGTCAAAGTTCAATTACAATCATAAACCCAGATTTTAGTCTGTAGTCTATGTTTATTGAAATGACAAGTCAATCTCGCAAATGGGCCATTTATAACAGTTTGTAGTCTTAACATCTGGCACATAATAGCACAACTGTCAGAAAATAGCTTAACATTCTTTTTGTTCACCCAAGTGTTCCTTGCTCAGAGATTGAGATCCTCTGTCCAACTTTCATCACTGTCCAACTTTCAAGGGATTTATTTACAATTATATACACCTTGTTCGAGTCACGAATGCTGACTTGGCTGAAAGCCGTGGTATATCAGACCATATACCACGGTTATGTCAAATCACTTTTTACTGTTCTAATTATGATGGTAATATGTATCATTCTCCACCAAGGGCTATCACACACAGAGATATCGAAGACAGGAATAAGTACAAGTAGGCCCGCTATGACCTCCGCAGAGTCATTAAACGAGCAAAAGGACAATATAGGAATAAAGTCAATTCATATTGCACAGGCTCCGATGCCCGCCGCATGTGGCTGGGGCTAGTCCATTACGGATGACCCAACCATGATCTGCCCAACAACGCCTCTACCAAACAAACTCAATGCGTTTTATGCACACTTTGACAACAACATTGAGCCAGGTGTGAGGGCCGTCACCACCCCAGAAGATTGGATGATCTCGCTCTCCGAGGCCGACACGAGAAGGGTCTTTAAATCAGGTCAACACCTGCAAGGCCGCAGGCCCAGAAGGTATTCCAGGGCACGTTCTCAGAGCATGCGCAGAACATCTGGTAGGCATATTCACGGTCATTTTCAACCTGTCCTTGTCCCACTCTGTAATCCCCACATGTTTGATGATTACCACAAACATTCCTGTTCCCAAGAACTCAAAAGGGTCCATGCCACAATGACTAAGACCCTGTAGCACTTTTGTATTCATGAAGTGCTTTGAGGCTGGTTGTGGCACACATTGACGCCATTATCCCAGCCACCCTAGACTCACTCCAATTTGCATACCGCCCCAACAGATCCATAGACTATGCAATCTCAATTGCTCTCCACACTGCCCTCACCAGCCTAGATAAGTGGAATAACTATGTGAGGATACTGTTCATTGACTACAGCTCAGTGTTCAACACCATTGTCCCCTCCAAGCTTGTCACCAAGCTTAGGACTCTGAACACCTCCCTCTACAACTGGATCCTGGACTTCCAGACGGGCCCACCCCCAGGTGGTGAGTGTAGGGAATGTCACCTCTGCCACGCTGACCTCTCTGGGCTAGGTGGCACCAAATCGTCCCACCTACGTAACAGCCAGTTGAATCCTGTGGCGCGATTTTCAAAACGTTTGAAATGCTATTACTTCAATTTCTCAAACATATGACTATTTTACAGCTATTTAAAGACAAGACTCTCGTTAATCTAACCACACTGTCCGATTTCAAAAAGGCTTTACAACGAAAGCAAAACATTAGATTATGTCAGCAGAGTACCCAGCCAGAAATAATCAGACACCCATTTTTCAAGCTAGCATATAATGTCACAAAAACCCAAATCACAGCTAAATGCAGCACTAACCTTTGATGATCTTCATCAGATGACACACCTAGGACATTATGTTATACAATACATGCATGTCTGTTCAATCAAGTTCATATTTATATCAAAAAACAGCTTTTTACATTAGCATGTGACGTTCAGAAAAAGCATACCCCCGCAAACTTCCGGGGAATTTACTAACAATTTACTAAATTACTCACGATAAACGTTCACAAAAAGCATAACAATTATTTTAAGAATTATAGATACAGAACTCCTCTATGCACTCGATATGTCCGATTTTAAAATAGCTTTTCGGATGAAGCACATTTTGCAATATTCTAAGTACATAGCCCAGCCATCACGGGCTAGCTATTTAGACACCCGGCAAGTTTAGCCTTCACCAAAATCATATTTCCTATAAGAAAAATGGTCTTACCTTTCCTGTTCTTCGTCAGAATGCACTCCCAGGACTTCTACTTCAATAACAAATGTAGGTTTGGTCCCAAATAATCCATCGTTATGTTCCATCAGCGACGTTTTGTTCGTGCGTTCTAGACACTATCAGAATGGTAAATCACGGTCGCACGCATGGCGCATAACGTGACAAAAAAAATTCTAAATATTCCATTACCGTACTTCGAAGCATGTCAACTGCTGTTTAAAATCAATTTTTATGCAATTTATCTCGTAGAAAAGCGATAATATTCCAACCGGCAATCTGCCTGTCTGTAAACAGAGGGAAAAACAGAAAGGCGGGGGCGGGCAGTGCACGCGCCTAAGCCTTTGTCTGCTGATAGACCACTTAGCAAAAGCACTCCTGTGTTTCAGCCAGGGCTTTGAATTACCTCATTCAGGTTTTTCCCGGGCTCTGAGAGCCCATTGGAGACGTGGGAAGTGTCACGTAACAGCAGAGATCCTGAGTTTTTGGAAGAGATGTCAAAGAAAGCAAATAAATCGTCAAACAGGCCACTTCCTGTAAAGGAATCTCTCAGGTTTTTGTCTGCCAAATGAGTTCTGTTATACTCACAGACACCATTCAAACAGTTTTAGAAACTTTAGGGTGTTTTCTATCCATATATAATACGTATATGCATATTCTAGTTACTGAGTAGGATTAGTAACCAGATTAAATCGGGTACGTTTTTTATCCGGCCGTATAAATACTGCCCCCTAGCCCCAACAGGTTAACATAGGGGCCCCACAGGGGTGTGTGCTTAGTCCCCTCCTGTACTCCCTGTTCACCCACGACTGTGTGGCCATGCACAACTCCCAACACCATTATGAAGTTCCCTGACGACAACGGCAGTAGGACCGATCACCAGCGACAATGAGTCAGCATACAGGGAGGTCAGTGACCTGGCAGTGTGGTGCCGGGAGCAGGTAGACAACTTCAAATCCTGTGTCCAAATCACTAACAACTTAAAATGGTCCTAACACACACACACACACACACACACACACACTTGAAGAAAGCATAACAGTGCCTCTTCTCCATCATGAGGTTGAAAATGTTTGGCATGGGCCCTCAAATCCTGAAAAGGTTCTACAGCTGTACCATTGAGAGCATATTGACTGGCTGAATCACTGCTTGGTATGGCAATTTGAGGTCAGCCGATTAATCAGAATGGCCGATAACTTGAAATCGGCCCGAATTTTTCATAATTGGAAATCGGTATTTTTGGACACCGATTTGCCAATTTTTTTATTTCATTATATACACCTTTAACTAGGCAAGTCAGTTAAGAACACATTCTTATTTTCAATGACGGCCTAGGAACGGTGGGTTAACTGCCAAGTTCAGGGGCAGAACGACCGATTTTTACCTTGTCAGCTCGGGGATTCGTTTTTGCAACCTTCCGGTTACTAGTCCAACGCTCTAAATACCTGCCTTACATTGCACTCCACGAGGAGCCTGCATGGCAGACTGACTACCTGTTACGCGAGGGCAGCAAGAAGCCAAGGTAAGTTGCTAGCTAGCATTAAACTTATCTTAACATAATCACTAGTTAACTACACATGGTTGATGATATTACTAGTTTATCTAGCTTGTCCTGCATTGCATATAATCGATGCAGTGCCTGTTCATTTCTCATTGAATCACAGCCTACAAACGGGTGATGATTTAACAAGCGCATTTGCGAAAAAAGCACTGTCGTTGCACCAATGTACCCAACCATAAACATCAATGCCTTTCTTTAAAATCAATACACAACTATATATTTTTTTAAACCTGCATATTTAGTTAATATTTCCTGCTAACATGAATTTCTTAACTAGGGAAATTGTTCTGTGCAAGCAGTCAGGGTATATGCAGCAGTTTGGGCCACCTGGCTCATTGCGAACTGTGTGAAGTACATTTATTCCTAACAAAGGCCGTAATTAATTATGACATAACATTGAAGGTTGTGCAATATAACAGCAATATTTAGACTTAGGGATGCCATCCGTTAGATAAAATATGGAACTGTTCCGTATTTCACTGAAAGAATAAAAGTTTCGTTTTCGAAATGATAGTTTTCGGATTCGACCATTTTTATGACCAAAGGCTCTTATTTCGGTGTGTTATGTTATAATTCAGTCTATGATTTGATAGTCTGACTGAGCGATGGGTAGGGTGCAGCAGGCTCGTAAGCATTCATTCAAACAGCACTTTGGTGCGTTTTAACAGCAGCTCTTCGCTGTGCTTCAAGCATTGCGCTGTTTATGACTTCAAGCCTATCAACTCCCGAGATTAGGCTGGTGTAACCGATGTGAAATGGCTAGCTAGTTAGCCGGGGGCGCGCTAATAGCGTTTCAAACGTCACTCGCTCTGAGACTTGGAGTAGTTGTTCCCCTTGCTCTGCATGGGTAACGCTGCTTCGAGGGTGGCTGTTGTCGATGTGTTCCTGGTTCGAGCCCAGGTAGGAGTGAGGAGAGGTACGGAAGCTATACTGTTACACTGGCAATACTAAAGTGCCTATAAGAACATCCAATAGTCAAAGGTATATGAAATACAAATCGTATAGAGAGAAATAGTCCAACAAAAGAAATAACTACAACCTAAAACTTCTTACCTGGGAATATTGAAGACTCATGTTAAAAGCAACCACCAGCTTTCATATGTTCTCATGTTCTGAGCAAGGAACTTAAACGTTAGCTTTTTTACATGGCACATATTGCCCTTTTACTTTCTTCTCCAACTTGTTTTTGCATTATTTAAACCAAATTGAACATGTTTCATTATTTATTTGAGGCTAAATTGATTTTATTGATGTATTATATTAAGTTAAAATAAGTGTTCATTCAGTATTGTTGTAATTGTCATTATTACCAATAAAAAAAGTAAATAAAAATCGGCATCGGCTTTTTTTGGCCCTCCAATAATCGCCATTGAAAAATCTAGTCGACCTCTAGTGTGTGTGTTTGGCCCTGTGAGTGTGCATAGAGACGGTGCAAATATTGAAATGAAAGGTCAATACAGATACAAGGTGAACTCGGGTATTCCGTGAAGCAATTTTGTTAGCTATTTATCAGTCGAATTGCTTGGGGATAAAAACTGTTCAAAAGCCTGTTGATGTCAGACTTGATGCACCGGTACCTCTTGCTGTGCGGCAGCAGAGAAAATAGTCTATGGCTTGCTTGGGTGGTTGGAGTCTTTGACGATGTTCTGGGCCTTCTTTTCACATCGCCTGATATAGAGGTTCTGGATGGCAGGGAGCTTGGCCCCAGTGATGTACTGGGCTGTCCGCACCAGACTCTGTAGCGCCACGGGATCGAAGGCGGTGCTATTGCCAATTTAGAGGTCGACCGATTATGGTTTTTCAACATCGACACCGATTATTGGAAGACCCAAAAAAAAGCCGATACCGATTAAATCAGCCGTTTTTTCAAAATAATTTTTACACATTTATTTATAATAATGACAATTACAACAATACTGAATGGAGGTTACACACGGCGTATCACATTTAACAAACCAAACATTCAAATACTGTTACAGACGGTAAAGAAAAAACAAAACGAGTCCGTACATCAATACCGGTATATAGTAAAAACACGTATACCGCCCAGACCTAGACTCTACACACCTGCTCACATATGAGCTGCTGCTACTGTTTATCTTATATCCTCTTGCTTAGTCCCCAGTATCCATCACTCCAGTATCCCTGCACATGTAAATATGGTATTGGATCTGACTTTAAATATTTCCTGTATATAGTATGCTTACTTTCTTTAATGTGCATTTCCTATTTCCTATTATTTTTTTTGTAATACATTGTTATTGATTACTGCATTGTTGGGTTTTGAGTTTGCAAGAAAGGCACTTCGCTGTACTTGTGCATTTGACATTAAAACTTAACCAGTTTATAATATCAATAAGGCACCCAGGGGGTTTGTGGTATATGTTGCTGTATCCAGGCACTCCGTGTTGAGTCATGGGTAAGAACAGCCCTTACGTTTCGATCACACCGACAGCTTCACTGCATTTTGGTACAACAGAATGACATTCATTTCCAATGAAACGCTGCATTTGCCTTGCGTTGCAGAGGCAGTTGTAGGGCGTTCGGTGTGTTGCTGTATGCGTACGGCTTGACAGAAACGGTAGCAGAAGGTGAATGTTTTACTTTTGTTGCATACATACATATCCAGATGATGCTGCACACTATTTTGCGTAACCATACTATCGGTGGTCTCGAAGCGTTAGCTGTGGCGTATTGGCCACATACCACACCCCCTTGTGCCTTTTTGCGTAATCATAAGTAAAACGAGTTAGATCCACATCCATTGATGCAAAATTATATTGGGAGTTTAATACGAGCGAATTATCTTATCTTGCGACATTCAAATTCCTTTATCAAGTGATGGAAAATGATCTGGGGAGTTTGAAACGAGCGAATTATCTTCTCTTGCGACATATTCAAATTACTTTACAGCTCGCAATAGTTATTATTTAGAGTTAAACCGAATTTGCATCTAACGTTGTTACAAATTACTATGATATTTCTTCTTAATTGCCTCGAAAACGTTATGGTGGGGAAAAAAAGGGTTTATTGTATAAATATGTCAACTCTCTTACTGTGAAAAAAAATGTTGGCCTAGTTTTCAGGCCTTTTGGGCGGGTTTTGAGTAGTCGTGCTAAAAACCCTGGCTCACGCCAATGTTGTTCACAACACACTGGTACTGTATATTTACAATAAACTACATACTTCCTAATCAACAGCAAAAGTTCAGCTGTGAATCAGACACCTTGAAAACTACCAGACGCTTATTTTATAGTAGACTCGACATGGAGAGAGAAGTTTCTATGAAGTAAAAAAAAAAACAGACTGACAACCAAGGCAAGGGCCCATTACGCCCATAAAATAACAATAAACGGATTTGCCTGCTCACCTCGATCTCTAAACTAACAGAGGCTTACTTTATAAAAATAAGTAGGCTACAAATATTACCTTGTCGCACGAAGCGGAATATCAGGTCTCTTATGAAACAGTTGTACTTGTCTTACAACTAAACACCACCCTGCCGTAACACGAAATGAATGTGGAGTCCAGGAAATATTTCCTAAAAAAAGGTGTGGCAGATGATCAAGTGAGCTCAACATTGGATGATCAGAAACCATAAAAAACGTTCCTATTGGACAAGAGACAACGTCACTCACCCGGTGCCCGCAGTGCAGGGGGAAGGGTCCCTGCCCCATGCAAGTCGTGGAAGTTTAACATGGTTAAGGCAAATATTTGTATATTTGTTGTTAAGGTAAGGGTTAAGGTTAGGTAGGGGACGTCCTAAGAATCCCAGATAGTACTGACCGTGCAGGAAGTGGCTACACACATATCCCGGTTGTCACTAGTTACCACAGCCACAAATTGCCTGTATCGTAAAAATTCATGAAAACCAAAATGTGCTTTTTGGTCTTAATTTAAGATTAAGGTTAGTCATAATGTTAGCAGTGTGCCTAGGGTTAAGTTTAGAAATTGTAGAAATAGGCGGGGTTTAGCCATTTGTGGCTGTGGTAATTAGTGACGACCGCATATCCCTTGTTGAAGCTGCATCCAGTGCGACAGGGTGAATGATTTTTTTCTGGAGACATAAAATATGTAGCCATTTACGATTAGCCTATCCATCCGATGTACAATGTTAACGTATAAACTCCGTTCAATAAACAGTCATTAACCACCGTTGGAAACGGAGCTAACTAAACCAAGCGATACACATACATTTGTTAATAATTGTATATTATTACAATTTGCCTGTACAATATCTATTCTGGTATCACTGGCGCTGCATTCCAATCACTTAACAGACACACCCTCTCCCCCAAGCCCTCAAATTAAGTGGACACTTCTGATAACGTTTCATGACGTCTGACGAGTATACACTTGCGGGGCGAGGAAGGAAGGAACGATTTTTAAACGGACCGCCCTTGCCCGGAAATTCGTCACACGTTCATCCCGCGATGACTGTGTTTTCATCCACCGGAAGCTTGTTGGTGGTTTATATGCGCTAGTCAATTATGATTGCATGTCTACTTACATTAACTATGTAAGTAGACAATTATGATTGCATGTCATTATTAACGCCTACTGTATAATAGCTAATTAATTAGCTAACGTTAGCCTGCCTCGCTGGAACTTCTGAAGAAGGAAAATGTTTTATTTCTACAATTTCCAAAAACAAAATCATCATTACTTTTACTAGACGTGTTTGTGAATTTAATGTATAACTTACTTACACTTGTATGTTGACATCTCCATATTGATGTTGAGGTTTTAAGTTTTGGCAGACTTTTCTTAGCAGATGTACAATCATCGCGAATTGAATTATGGGGCGTTTCAGGCCCGACGTGAACATAATTGTACATTCGCAAACCCCATTAAAAACGAGGGCTGAGGGGCTTACGTTGCTAACTGCCCTTGCGTCTTCATTTGAACTAACGACAAGATTGGGGGCGGCAATTCCCCTAAGGGCATAAGGCGATGGTAAATTGACGAAGGTGTATCTTTTATTAGTTTGAAACGTAGCCCAGATCTCTCGGGCCTTGCGAATTTGCAAATTAATAGGTTACTATGTCCTGATCAAAAATATTCTTACAGAGAGCAGAGCTTGTGAAACTGGTGCATTTTTGCCAAGCACCTAATTTAAAATATGGACGTCTGCAGTAAAATTCTACACCAAAATATACATGTTTTCATTCAAATCAGTTTTTTTTTTATATAATCCACTTATGCTTTGTACTGGTTTAAAAGGTGTGCAACTTATTTCTGCACTACTACTCATCTAAATGTAAACAATTAAGTAACATTAACATCACTAACTAAAGTTATTTGTATATTAGGCTACCACACACAAAGGGCACACAACCCTTTCTGTATACAGCAAATACCAAGGCTCTATTTCCTATGTAGGCTAACTAATATTTTCACTTTGAGCTGTAATTTTTGTTCTCAAATTCTGGCTATCCATTTCTCCACACCTATACATTTTATAGCTATACATGCATTTCTACCCATATCCTTGGACAGAACGCCTATTCAGCTCAAATGATAATACAATCCTGTAGAACAGACACTTCAGCTCACTCTGAAGTTCAGCACATCAATTAATAAAAAAAATAAGTAAAGCAATTAAGTTAGTTAATAGCCAGCAACACTGTAGTCTTAGCTGTTCACTGCATCAGTGAATGATTTTTCTGTATAATAATGTTGCCATTTACAACCCAATACATTCGATCTTCTAGTGTTGTTGGCCTATCAACTGCACTCAATATAGCCATTTGTAGAGTTGATTGAGACTAATTGGGAACGACACAAATTAGGCAAATCAATCAGAAACACTTTTTACTGAACAAAAATATCCATCACAATGTTGTCCCCATTTGAAATCCAGTGTCAATTGGAAGTGATAAAACTGTGGCTTATTCTGCACAAGGCTGTGCTTCCGTCCCATGTCAGATTCCCTCCGGATTTGGGATTGTGTCTATTATAGCAACAAAGACCAGCTATATGGCAATTTCTGATATAGCCTACTGCTTTAGATTACAATCCGGTTAACGGCTTGATTTCAAAAGTGTGAGATCAGATGGGAAAAGAAGGAATATCGTGAAGTCCAACCATAATAAATCATGTCCAGCAAAACTTTGCCTTGATATTGGAAGCACAATTCCACAAATACTTAATCTACTATACACCATGTCACCTCGCACAATTCATAAACATAACTCGTACTTACCTTTGCATGCAAATCCAACAGTAAACCAATTGGCTCTGCAAGTGGCTCTCATTGCCTTATACCTGACAGTTTGGTACCCAAAAAGTAGTGTAATGCATAATATAAAGTAAAATCCAGAAGCACACTCAGTGACTTTTAAAGGAAGCAAACCAAAATAGGCATGTATGAATACTGAATGACAGGTAAGTCCGAACTTGCTTTGCATTGCAACTCAGCAGCTTTTTCCATGGGCTCTAACAGTGAAAAAGGCATCTTCCAGGCCACATCAGTTTCTAAATATGCTTTACGTTCATCAGCATGTTCAAAGCAAGCCCTAGGTTGTCATGTATGTCCACAAAACAACCTACCATTTCACCCCAGTGCCGTATACTAGGCCTTTCTCAATCTGTGGGCTCATTAGGACAAAGTGAGAAATGCAGATATCCCAAATATCAAAGAACACCCAGCATTTCACTCTTTAAAACATTCTGAAATAAACAACTTAATTGATGAGTAGCCTATATAAAAAAAAGGCTGTATACGTTTTACACCACTTCAAAATAAAATTCATGTTCAGAGAACTCATATGAATCAGTCAAAAATGTTCCATTAAACCGCATGATAAAAACAAGGTACATTTAGGTTTAGCACCAGGCTAGCTTGTAAGACACAAGAAACAGATGTTATCTTAGCCTTCTAGTAGGCATGTTTGCCACTAGCATCTATAGTGGAATTGAAAGTGGGCCTTGTGACAGTGGAATAAATGTGTACTCTATTAAAACCCACACACACAATTTATGAACATAATTATATACAGTGCTCCATCTGTAAACTGTTTGTGCTGAAATAAAAAATGAGACCATATCAACAGTGGACTACTGAACAAAATACAAAAACATTGAGTAAAGTGACCCTTAAAGGGAAATAAAAAAAAGTCAACTTCATATTCACCTCCAGCACCACCCCAATATCAACATGTGAAAATGGCACATTTCTATGTTTTGTAGTAAAAAAGATAAAAAATAAGAGTTTTGCAAAGACAACCAATTAGTAGGGAATTAGTAGGCAACGCCTACACATAACTGGTTAAAATTACACAAAGCACTCCAATGATGTAATTTGAAACACTTATCCTCTTTTTTACTGGTGCTGGAGATGATGAATATGAAGTTGAAAAAAAAGTTTTACATTAACATTTTAAAAGGCAGGGGTTTGCAATTAAGATCTAGACAACCAGGTAAGGGGGAGTTTTAGCTAATCAATTACCTTAATTGATCAATCAAGTACAAGGGAGGAGTGAAAACCCACAGAACTTGGCCCTCAAGGACTGGCGTTTGAGGTGCTTTAAAGGCTGGTTTCCTAGACACAGATTAAGCCTGGTTCTGTTCTAAAAATAATTCTTAACAGAGAATTGCCATTGAAAGGGCATTTTAGTCCAGGACTAGGCTAAATCTGGGTCTGGAAAACCAGCCTACTGTATGGGTTTCTTGGCAAACCCTATCAAATTTCCCATTCAATGATAATTTCCCTGAAAATGATAATGCCCTTTTCCCCGTAAGAGCGGTTTGAAAAGGCTGTCAGAAATTTCAACCTGTTTTGGTGGGATGGGGGTTTTGCCCTGCCATTTTGCCCCCCCAAGACAGAGAAGTTGCTCTTCGCAGCTAATTTGTTTATTTTTCACCATTTCAATTGAAAACAATCACAGTAAGGTACTTAATTGTTACCCAGAAATGATTTGAAAACTGCTACATTGGGCCTTAAAAATGATTTCATACCTGGAACGTTTGGTAAAATCTGGGTGCCTTCCCAAAACCATTTTATTGTTCATATAGAAAATCAGCAAGCAAGTAGAAAAATGAGAAAAATAGAATGGCTTGTAAATCTGTCAGAAATGTCATTTTATTGACAAAAGTGTACGCTAAACAGTATATACACACTTGTGAAATAAGCTGCAATGTCCCCAAAAATATAAAACTTAAGTGTCTCTTGTTAGACAACACTACAAAACTAAAACATTCCATATAGTATTTACATCTTTGCAAAACAGCTCAAATTCAAAAAGAGTAAATCGCAGGGGGACGTTGGCAGATAAAAAGTTCTAAAGAGCTCTGCAGACCATTAAACCAAAGTCAATGTTCAACATCTTTTTCTCAGAAACAAGCAGTACAATTTATCATATAACATAGCTAGCAACAACATTGACATTTGCATTTATTAACAGTGAAAAACAGCGTAGAGCAAATAAGCAAATGCTTTAACCATGACACAATGAATGTTCTCTGTACTAACACCATGCATGGCAGCATTTGGCAAGTACCCCCTTTAGAAAATCATTACAAAGAGAATGTTAAATCTATGGAAGAAATACAAGAACACAAAAAGTGTCAGGGCATTTGAAAATAATACATGCTTCCAAGTGAAAGTGACATCTCAGCACAGCAATAAGACTATCCTCTTAATCCAACCATATCATTCAAGGCTCTTACTCTAAATATGATTGGACTCAAGCTACATCTACATGGCAACAGTTGGCTTTTTGCCATTTGGAAAATCCAAACATTCCACTTTAGTTATCATATTATACATCAAATCAATATAGCAGCGTTCCATTTTATTCTTACGCTACTAACAACTTGATAACTTTGGTAAAGGAGCTAAAGATAGTTGGGAGCTTAAATGCTAAATCCAAGTTCTTACTTTTGCATTAATGAAACCGGATGTGTCACTTAATCATTATTGGTAGAGGTGAACATTGGAGTCTTATCCTATGGTTATCTTCACTTTACTAGCCCCAATAGGCCTATCATTTAAATCCATGACAGCAGATGATGCCTCCTCGTGTGACTCAAAGGCAACCATTGCTTCACCAGTGGGCAGGCCCTTTTCACTTAACTGCTGACAGACTGAACCAGGCAGCACTTGATACCCATAAAAGAAATCTAGGATCTCATCGACTGTTACGGTGAAAGGCATGTTTTGGATCTTTACAATGGTTGGTCCACGAGGGTTACCAGGGCCTCCGGTTGACTGCCCTCTCAGAGGGTCAGAGCCAGGGCCACTGACCAAGGCAGACTGAGGGCGCACTTCTGAACGCCCTTGGCCACTTCCTCGGTTATGGCCTCCGCTCTTTCTAGAGCCGTTGTCAAAAGGTGGCCTGCCCCTCAAGCCCTCTGGTCCAAAGCCAGGTGGGCCATTGTTGATACCTGGTTGGAAGCTTGGGGGTGCCAGAACTGCTCCAGGCAAGTGACCGGCAACCATGGGTGGAGGAATGCTAAGGGCAACATTCTCTAGACTTGCTGCAAATGGGGGTGGAGGAGGGCCCACTAGTCCATTACCTGGGACAGTAAATTGAGGTCGGAAGCTTGGGGGTGCCAGAACTGCTCCAGGCAAGTGACCGGCAACCATGGGTGGGGGAATGCTAAGGGCAACATTCTCTAGACTTGCTGAAAATGGGGGTGGAGGAGGGCCCACTAGTCCATTACCTGGGACAGTAAATTGAGGTCGGAAGCTTGGGGGTGCCAGAACTGCTCCAGGCAAGTGACCGGCAACCATGGGTGGGGGAATGCTAAGGGCAACATTCTCTAGACTTGCTGAAAATGGGGGTGGAGGAGGGCCCACTAATCCATTACCTGGGACAGTAAATTGAGGAAAAGGACCATTGCCTAAATTGCCAACAGTGTTTCTGAGGAAGTTGAACTCTTCTCCTGTTATACCGGCAAAGGCTTGGGCTTGAATAGGATTCTGTGCCTGAGCATGGCCGTGTGCCTGGCCTTGAGAGTTCCCTTCAAATATCAGGCCTCTCTTAACTCTCTTATCCTGTGGTGGTGGGTTTCTCTCGATTTCCTTCATCTCCTCAAAGGTGACCAAACGCACAAAGGCATCTCTGCCATTTAACTTCTGCCTGTGTAGTTTCTCAGCATTTAGCGCATCCTCCTCTACCCTGAACTGCACAACAGCCTGACCTAGACCGTTACCACTGCTGTCAACCAGAACTTTAAGACTTTCTTCAACTACCGCAATGCCTTCCAGAAACAGATGGACATCTTCCTTTGACACATTATATGGAATATTTGAGATGTGTGCACAGTTTCTAGGGCTCTTGCCTGATTCAGAGTTTTTCTTATCAACGCCCTGCATCCTTTGACGAACGGAATCAATCTTTTCAAACATAGCTTTCTTACTGATGGTTTGAACTTGTATGAATTGGCTTCCCATATACTGTGCCTGGCCTTGAGAGTTCCCTTCAAATTTCTGGCTTCTCTTAACTCTCTTAACCTGTGGTGGTGGGTTTCTCTCGATTTCCTTCATCTCCTCAAAGGTGACCAAATGCACAAAGGCATTTCTGCCATTTAACTTCTGCCTGTGTCGTCTCTCAGCATTTAGCACATCCTCCTCTACACTTAACTGCACAACAGCCTGACCTAGACCTTTACCACTGCTGTCAACCAGAACTTTAAGACTTTCTTCAACTACCGCAATGCCTTCCAGAAACAGATGAACATCTTCCTTTGACACATTATATGGCATATTTGAGATGTGTGCACAGTTTCTAGGGCTCTTGCCTGATTCAGAGTTTTTCTTATCAACACCCTGCATCCTTTGACGAATGGAATCAATCTTTTCAAACATAGCTTCCTTACTGATGGTTTGAACTTGTATGAATCGGTTTCCCATATACATCCTGTGATAGCTGAGCGCAGCCTTGTAATCAATTTCATTTCTCAACTGGACAAAGCCCTCACCTGTAGCTCGGCCAGTGGGTCCATAAGCAATGTAAATGCGGTCTTCCATAACGTCCAGGTTTTTGAAGAACTCACAGATCTGTTTATTTACTACTTCATAGGGCAGGCCTTTTAGGTAGAGATAGAACTCCTTGTGAGGGGAGCGAGACCTTGCATGATCGCTGGTTGAAGGAGACGCTGAACTCATGTTGCTGCGGCGGTGCTGGTCTTGGGGCATATTACTGGATTTTGAGTGGGCTTGCACTCCTACGCCATTGCCATCACTGCTGACACTCATCCACTGGCTCTCTGTGGCCGGAGAGATGTCCACGTACCTCTGCCTTAACATTCCGCTGCTTCTTTTGAGCGCCTCAAAAGTGTCCTGAGGGGAAAAGAACTTGGCCAGGGCCCAGCCGCAACTCCGGCCAAAGTTGTCCCTGACCAGTCGGATGGAGTCCACCCCTAACCCACAGAAAATCTCCCTAATATCCCTTTCACTAGCTGAGAAGGGCAGGCCTTGAAGGTGGACATATAACTCGTCTGAATTACCTATTGCTGCCTTCATCTGTGCCTGGAGATTTAACAGAGGGTTCATATGGCCAACAAACATGTGACTTGGGGCCAGTCCACTAGGGGGTGGGACACCTGGGTTGAATGGTGGCATTGAGCCCATGTGGGACAGACTCATGGGAAGGACAGGGGGGCCTTGGGTTAAAGGTGACACAGTGGGAACAGGAGGCACAGAGGACACTGGTGGTGGAAGTGGTATGGAAGGCATGGGTGGCATGGTTGTCAAAGGGTGGATAGGTGGTGGCACAGAGTTGAGGGAGGACATGGCTGTTCTCATACTGGATTCCATGGTGAGGTTTGGGCTGCTGAAGTTGTTGCTGAAACTGGGGGGCATGTTTCCCATGCTAGTGGTGGCAAACGTGGACACATTTCTGTTGCTTATGGTTTCATGTGCAGAGGCAGCTGTGGTGATGGTGGCTGGTCTGGTGTTGCTGAACCCTTGTAAAGTGTTGGGTAAACTGCCCCTCCCACATGTGTTGACGGTGGGACCTGGCCTGCTACCATTTCCTGCTGCTCCCCCTACTTTGCCAGTTTTAAAACGCCTGCGCCTGAGCTCAAGTATATTCTGCATCTCGGTCTTGCTGCTCAGCAAAAGTGACACTTTTGTACCTTTGATTGCTCCCCTTGTACGCATCATGCCAAGCCTGGCATCTTCATCTGTGGCGAAAACAATAAAAGCCTCACCACGTTTACCCCCTACAATATGCACCTCACCATCCGGGATGGTCAATCCAGAGAAGAAATGGCGTATGTCCATGGTCCCCGCCACTATCGGGAGACCCTGCAAGCGGATGACCACAGCCATGCTGCTGAGGCGAAACAACACACACCTGCAGGTAAAAAAAAGGCAACCACCGTAAGACTAGAGGAAAGAGCAATGAACACACAAGAAACAAAGAGCAGGAGAGAAACCATGATTTACAAGACGGCTTACGTTTGTATATATTCGATGAGAGCCCAATGCATCAGAGAAATTCAAAATAAATGTGCAAGTATTAGGCGGTTTGTCCACTCATCACCACTCTTACACAGCCATCCACACATTGCTTCATTCAGCACATACATCAGCCTTGGCTCAAGGACATTATGTAGACCCTAGGTCTAACAAGCAAATTTTGAATGTAGAAATGTTACTCGTAGGCCTAAATCTTGCTCATAATTATAGTACCACACATTTCAATGAAATTTAGGCTTGGACGGTATACTGAACAGCGGGGTGTTTGGAAATAGCCACAGGATGGTTTTTCATTACCGTCAAAACAATTTCTTTTACTTTTTTTAATGAATTGTTATATTTGTAGCTAGTTTACCTGCAGTCAACTTGTGTAATACGTTAGGAGATGAAGATTGCGAACCCTCATTTCACCCTTCACATAATCTTTTATTATGAAGCTTGTTGGTAGTCCCAAGTCACGTGTTTGTTTACAAGCACAACGATGAGAGACCAGAGCCTTGAGTCACTCACTGTTGCTAAGCACGCACCAGGTGATCTAGTTACTGTATGGAATTCACATCTAAATGTTTGAGAGCTAGATATCGTATAAATATTAAGTTAACTGTCTAAAATGTTGTAAATGCTCTGCAGTTGTGCATTTGGTTTGCTAATTTAGTAGCTAGTTAGCCATCTCACTAAGTGGTTAGCTTCTTCCAAAATCAAGCTTTGCTTGTTAACAGCAGACAATTCCCTACTGGATCAAAAGCCTTGCTGTCTAATATTTGTTTTGTGTGTGCAGCAAACTCTGTAGCATTTTTTTGTTACTTGAATAACTGAGTTGGGATGTTTTGTCTTGCAAATACTTTAGGTCAGAGACTTTATAAAATGTTAGCATTTAGATGCGATTTTACTATTACTTGTTAGCATTGCTAACTGTCGGATTACAAAGGCTCAGTGGGGTATGAAAATAGCGCCCCTTGTGTTAAGTATGACCTTGTACCACACTGGGATATTAAGTAAATCTGGATACAGCCCAAGCCTAATGCAATAAATTGTATAAACCTACAGTGCATTCAGAAACTATTCAGACTCGTTCCCTTTTTACACATTGTTACATTACAGCCTTATAAATGATAAATGACGTAAATGTAAATATAATAAATTGGATTAAATAAATGTTTCCCCTCATCAATTTGCAGACCCTTTGTGATGCGACTCAAATGATGAGCTCAGGTACATCCTGTTTCAATTGATCATCCTTGATGTTTCTACTACTTGGAGTCCACCTGTGGTAAATTCAATTGATTGGACATGATTTGGAAAGGCACACCTTTCTAGATACAGTTGCAGTCGGAAGTTTACATACACCTTATCCAAATGCATTTTAAACTCAGTTTTTCACAATTCCTGACATTTAATCCTAGTAAACATTCCCTGTCTTGGGTCAGTTAGGATCACCACTTTATTTTAAGAATGTGAAATGTCAGATAGTAGAGAGAATTATGTATTTCTCATCACATTCCCAGTGGGTCAGAAGTTTACATACTCAATTAGTATTTGATAGCATTGCCTTTAAAATGTTTACCTTGGGTCAAACGTTTTGGGTAGCCTTCCACAAGCTTCCCACAATAAGTTGGGTGAATTTTGGTCCATTCCTCCTTACAGAGCTGGTGTAACTGAGTTAGGTTTGTAGGCATCCTTGCTCGTACACACTTTTTCAGTTCTGCCCACAAATTTTCTATGGGATCAAGGTCAGGGCTTTGTGATGGCCACTCCAATACCTTGACTATGTTGTCCTGAAGCCATTTTGCCACAACTTTGGAAGTAGGTTTGGGGTAATTGTCCATTTGGAAGACCCATTTGTGATGAAGCTTTAACTTCCTGACTGATGTCTTGAGATGTTGCTAAAATATATCCACATAATTCTCCTTCCTCATGATGCCATCTATTTTGTGAAGTGCACCAGTTGCTCCTGCAGCAAACACCCCCACAACATGATGCTGCCACCCCCGTGCTTCACAGTTGGGATGGTGTTCTTCGGCTTGCAAGCCTCCCCCTTTTCCCTCCAAACATAACGATGGTCATTATGGCCAAACAGTTCTATTTTTGTTTCATCAGACCAGAGGACATTTCTCCAAAATGTACAATCTTTGTCCCCATGTGCAGTTGCAAACCGTAGTCTGGCATTTTTATGGCGGTTTTGGAGCAGTGGCTTCTTCCTTGCTGAGTGGCATTTCAGGTAATGTCGATATAGGACTCGTTTTACTGTGGATATAGATACTTTTGTACCTATTTCCTCCAGCAACTTCACAAGGTCCTTTGCTGTTGTTCTGGGATTGATTTACACTTTTCCCACCAAAGTAGGTTCATCTCTAAGACAGAACGCGTCTCCTTCCTGAGCGGTATGACTGCTGCGTGGTCCCATGGTGTCTATACTTGCGTACTATTGTTTGTACAGATGAACGTGGTACCTTCAGCCATTTGGAAATTGCTCCCAAGGATGTACCAGATTTGTGGAGGTCTAAAAAAATGTTTTTCTTCTGAGGTCTTGCCTGATTTCTTTTGATTTTCCCATGATGTCAAGCAAAGAGGCACGGAGTTTGAAGGTGGGCCTTGAAATACATCCACAGGTACACATCCACAGGTACACCTCCAATTAACTCAAATGATGTCAATTAGCCTATCAGAAGCTTCTAAAGCCATGACATAATTTTCTGGAATTCTCCAAGCTGTTTAAAGGCACAGTCAACTTAGTGTACACTGCGTGCACAATTAGTAGGCAAGTGAGTATTCTGATCTTATTGTTTCTATTCACATTTTCGAACTCCAAACCATATAAACTTGAATGCTTATTGGATTTAATCATTTTCAGGTGATATGTATTTTTGTAACAAGGGAGGGTGTGGCGAAAGTGAATAACACCTTATATCAAGGTGTGTATAATTATTAGGCAGCCTCATTACCTCAGGTAAAATGGGCCAAAAAATAAATTTAACTGACACTGAAAAGCCAAAAAATGTAAAATGCCTTTCAGACGGATGCGACACTCTTTAAATAGCTAAACTATTGAGGCGTGACGCCCGGACATTCAAACGTTTTGTTGCGAATAGTCAACTGGGGCGCAAAAAACGCATGGGGAAGAAAAGGCGCAAATTAACTGCAAAAGACTTGAGAAGAATTAAACGTCAAACTACCAGGAACCCATTATCCTCCAGTGTCACCGTATTCCAGAACTGCAACCTACCTGGGGTGTTCAGAAGTACAAGGTGTCAAGTGCTCAGAGACATGGCCAAGAAGACTGAAACAAGACCACCACTGAATAAGATTCACAAGTTGAAGCGTCAAGATTGGGCAAAGAAATACCTAAAGACAGATTTTTCAAAGGTTTTATGGACAGATGAAATGAAAGTGACTCTTGATGGACCAAATGGATGGGCCCGTGGCTGGATCAGTAATGGACACAGGGCACCACTTTGAGTCAGGTGACAGCAAGGTGAAGGAGGGGTACTGGTATGGGCTGCTATCATTGAGGATGAGGTAGTTGGACCTTTTCGGGTTGAAGATGGACTGAAACTCAACTCCCAAACCTACTGCCAGTTTCTGGAAGATTCTTTCGTCAAACAGTGGTACAGGAAGAAGTCCTCAGCATTCTAGAAGGCCATGATCTTTATGCAGGACAATGCTCCATGACATGCATCCAAGTACTCCACTGCTTGGCTAGCCAGCAAGGGCCTCAAAGATGCCAGAATAATGACCTGGCCCCCTTTCTCACCTGACTTAAATCCTATTGAGAACTTGTGGGCCCTTCTCAAACGTGAGATTTACAGTGATGGAAGACAACAGATCTTTTTGAACAGCATTTGGGAGGCTGTGGTTGCTGCTTCAGTGAAAATTGATCGTGAACAGATCAAGAAACTGACACTCCATGGATGGAAGGCTCATAGCAGTTCTTGAAAATAAGGGTGGCTATATTGGTAACTGAATATTTTTGAAAGGCCAAAAATGTTATAGAATTGTCATTTTGTGTTACTTATCTGTTACACTTACTCAAAAAATTGAGAACAAACAAGTGAGTTGAGAGAAATTATTTTTGTAATTTAGTTGCCTAATAATTGTGCACGCATATATTTCCCTGAGAAAGACAAAACTCACTTTTCCTTTGTTAAACATTCAGTTTGAGGTTCAATAACATTTTGGATTGACTGAGAGCATTGTGTTTGATCAACAATATACTGAATGCCGAAGAATACAAGTTTGCCTAATAATTGTGCACGCAGTGTATGTAAACTTCTGACCCTTGGCTTTAGAAGCTAGGCTAATTGACATCATTTGAGTTAATTGGCGGTGTACCTGTGAATGTATTTCAAGGCCCACCTTCAAACTCCGTGCCTCTTTGCTTGACATCATGGGAAAATCAAAAGAAATCAGCCATAACTTCAGAAAACAAAAAATCTAGACCTCCACAAGTCTGGTACATCCTTGGGAGTAATTTCCAAATGCCTGAAGGTACCACGTTCATCTGTACAAACAATAGTACGCAAGTATAAACACCATGGGACCACGCAGACGTCATACCGCTCAGGAAGGAGACACTTTCTGTCTCCTACAGACTAACGTACTTCGCTGTTGTTCTGGGATTGATTTACACTTTTCGCACCAAAGGACCTTGTGAAGATGCTGGTGGAAACGGGTACAAAAGTATCTATATCCTCAGTAAAACGACTCTTATATCGACATAACCTGAAAGGCCGCTCAGCAAGGAAGAAGCCACTGCTCCAAAACCGCCATAAAAAATCCAGACTACCGCACATGGAGAAAAGTCCTCTGGTCTGATGAAACAAAAATAGAACTGTTTGGCCATAATGACCATCGTTATGTTTGGAGGGAAAAGGGGGACGCTTGCAAGCCGAAGAACACCATCCCAAACGTGAAGTATGGGGGTGGCAGCATCATGTTGTGGGGGTGCTTTGCTTCAGAAGGGACTGGTGCACTTCACAAAATAGATGGCTATATTGAAGCAACCGTTTAAGACATCATCAGGAAGCTAAAGATATCCCTCTAGTGGTGTGGGGGCTGTGCTTTGGCAAAGTGGGTGGGGTTATATCCTGCCTGTTTGGCCCTGTCTGGGGCTATCATCGGATGGGGCCACAGTGTCTCCTGACCCCTCCGTTCTCAGCCTCCAGTATTTATGCTGCAATAGTTTGACCCTAGCCCCTTGACACAGTCTGTAATATCTGGAGTATTTCTCCTGTCTTATCCGGTGTCCTGTGTGAATTTAAGAATGCTCTCTGTAATTCTCTTTATTTCGGAGGAGGAGAGCCTGAGCCCTAGGACCATGCCTCAGGACTACCTGGCATGATGACTCATTGCTGTCCCCAGTCCACCTGGCTGTGCTGCAGCTCCAGTTTCAACTGTTCTGCCTGCGGCTATGGAACCCTGACCTGTTCACCGGACGTGCTACCTGTCCCAGACCTGCTGTTTTCAACTCTCTAGAGACAGCAGTAGAGATACTCTCAATGATCGGCTATGAAAAGCCAACTGACATTTACCCCGGAGGTGCTGCCCTGTTGCACCCTCGACAACTACTGTGATTATTATTTGACCATGCTGGTCATTTATGAACATTTGAACATCTTTGCCATGTTCAGTTATAATCTCCACCCGGCACAGCCAGAAGAGGACTGGCCACCCCTCATAGCCTGGTTCCTCTCTAGATTTCTTCCTAGGTTTTGGCCTTTCTAGGGAGTTTTTCCTAGTCACCGTGCTTCTACACCAGCATTGCTTGCTGTTTGGGGTTTTAGGCTGGGTTTCTGTACAGTACTTTGAGATATCAGCTGATCTCAGAAGGGCTATATAAATGAATTTGATTTGGACAATGACCCCAAGCATACTTCCAAAGTTGTGGCAAAATGGCTTAAGGACAACAAAGCCAAGGTATTAGAGTGGCCATCACAAAGCTCTGACCTCAATCCCATAGAACATTTGTGGGCAGAACTGAAAAAGTGTGTGCGAGCAAGGAGGCCTAAAAACCTGACTCAGTTACACCAAGTCTGTCAGGAGGAATGGGCCAAAATTCACCCAACTTATTGTGGGAAGCTTGTGGAAGGCTACCTGAAACTTTTGACCGAAGTTAAACAATTAAAGGCAATACTGCCAAATACTAATTGTGTATGCAAACTTCTGAGACACTGGGAATGTGAAGAAAGAAATTAAAGCTGAAATAAAATCACTCTACTATTATTCTGACATTTCACATTCTTAAAATAAAGTGCTGATCCTAACTGACCTAAGATAGGGCATTTTTACTAGGATTTAATGTCAGGAATTGTGAAACTGAGTTTAAATGTATTTGGCTGAGGTGCATGTGAACTTCCGACTTCAACTTTAAGGTCCCACAGTTGACAGTGCATGTCAGAGCAGTGGCCTCCATCGTTCTTAAATGGAAGAAGTTTGGAGCAACCAAGACTCTTCCGACAGCTGGCCATCCGGCCAAACTGCGCAAATCGGGGGAGAAGGCCTTGGTCAGGGAGGTGACCAAGAACCCGATGGTCACTCTGACAGATCTCCAGAGTTCCTCTGTGAAGATGGGAGAACCTTCCAGAAAAACAACCATCTCTGCAGCACTCCACCAATCAGACCTTTGTGGTAGAATGGCCAGACGGAAACCACTCCTTAGTAAATGCCAACCCGCTTGGAGTTTTCCAAAAGGCACCTAAAGGACTCAGACCATGGGAAACAAGATTCTCTGGTCTGATGAAACCAAGATTGAACTCTTTGGCCTAAATGCCAAGCGTCAAGTCTGGAGGAAACCTGGCACCATCCTTATGGTGAAGCGTGGTGGCAGCATCATACTGTGGGGATGTTTTTCAGTAACAGGGACTGGGAGACTAGTCAGGATTGAGGGAAAGATGAACGGAGCAAAGTACCGAGAGTCTTGATGAAAACCTGATCCAGAGCGCTCAGGACCTCAGACTGGGTTAAAGGCTCACCTTCCAACAGGACAACGACCCTAAGCACACAGCCAAGACAAAGCAGGAGTGGCTTTGGGACAATGCTCCGAATATCCTTGGGTGGCCCAGCCAGAGCCCGGACTTGAACCCGACCGCTACCTTCTTGGGTAGCGTCATACCCAAGAAGACTCGAGGCTGTAATCGCTACCAAAGGTGCTTCAACAAAGTACAGAGTTAAGGATCTGAATACTTATGTATATGTGATAAGTATTTTATGTATTATACTTTTGCTAAAATTTCTAAAAAACAGTTTTTGCTTCGTTATGAGGTTGCAGAGGCAGTTGCAGGGCGTTCGGTGTGTTGCATTGTTATCGAACGTATGCGTCAAACTGTATGCGCACGGCTTGACAGAAACGGTAACAGAAGGTGAATGTTTTACTTTTGTTGCATACATACATACATACATACATACATACATACATACATACATACATATCCAGATGATGCTGCACACTATTTTGCGCAACCATATTATCGGTGTTCTCGAAGCGTTAGCTGTGGTGCATTGGCAACATACCACACCCATTTGTGCCTTTTTGCGTAATCACAAGTCAAACGACTTAATTTTCCATCAATGGATGTGGATTTATCCTGGGAGTTTAATACTAGCGAATTATCTTTTGTGACATATTCAAATTCCTTTATAGCTCGCAAAAATTATTATTTAGAGTTAAACCGAATTTGCATCTAACGTTGTTACAAATTACTATGATATTTCTTCTTAATTGCCTCAAACGTTATGGTGGGGGAAAAAAGGGTTTATTGTATAAATATGTCAACTCTCTTACTGTGAAAAAAAATGTTGGCCTAGTTGTCAGGCCTTTTGGGCAGGTTGTGAGTAGTCCTGCTAAAAACCCTGGCTCACGCTAATGTTGTTCACAACACACTGGTACTGTATATTTACAATAAACTACATACTTCCTAGTTAACAGCAAAAGTTCAGCTGTGAATCAGACACCCTGAAAACTACCAGACGCTTATTTTATAGTAGAGACTCGACATGGAGAGAGAACTTTCTATGAAGTTAACTCAAACATTATTAAAGAAAAAAAAAACCGAGACGACTGACAAGAACCCCAAGGCCCATAAAATAACAATACACGGATTTGCCTCGATCTCTAAACTAACAGAGGCTTACCTTATAAAATTAAGTAGCCTACAAATATTACCTTGTCGCACGAAACGGAATATCAGGTCTCTTATGAAACAGTTGTACTTGTCTTACAACTGAACAGCACCATGCCGTAACACGAAATAAATATGGAGTCGAGGAAATATTTCCTAAAAAAGGTGTGGCAGATGATCAAGTGAGCTCAACATTGGATGATCAGCCACCATAAAAAACGTTCCTATTGGACAAGAGGCAATGTCACTCACCCGGTGCCCGCAGAGCAGGGGGAAGAGTCCGTGCTATCCGGAATCCTTGGGACGTCCCTGCCCCATGCAAATCGTTGAAGTTTAACATGGATAAGGCAAATATTTGTATATTTGTGGTTAAGGTAAGGGTTAAGGTTAGGTAGGGGACGTCCTAAGAATACCGGATAGTACTGACCGTGCAGGAAGTGACTACACACATTTCCCGGTTGTCACTAGTTACCACAGCCACAAATTGCCTGTATAGTAAAAGTTCATGAAAACCAAAATGTGCTTTTTGGTCTTAATCTTAACCTGTTGTTAACCATAATGTTACAGTGTGCCTAGGGTTAAGTTTAGGGTTAGGTTTAGAAATGGTAGAAATAGGCGGGGTTTAGCCATTTGTGGCTGTGGTAATTAGTGACGACTGCATATCCCTTGTTGAAACTGCACCCAGTGCGACAGGGTGAATGATTTTTTTTCTAGAGATAAACAATATGTAGCCATTTACGATTAGCCTATCCATCCGATGTACAATGTTAACGTATAAACTCCGTTCAATAAACAGCCATTAACCACTTCTGATAACGTTTCATGACGTCTGACGAGTATACACTTGCGGGGAGAAGAAGGAAATAACGATTTTTAAACGGACCGCCCTTGCCCGGAAATTCGTCACACGTTCATCCCGCGATGACTGTGTTTTCATCCACCGGAAGCTTGTTGGTGGTTTATATGCGCTAGTCAATTATGATTGCATGTCTACTTACATTAACTATGTAAGTAGACAATTATGATTGCATGTCATTATTAACGCCTACTGTATAATAGCTAATTAATTAGCTAACTAACGTTAGCCTGCCTAGCTGGAACTTCTGAAGAAGGAAAATGTTTTATTTCTACAATTTCCAAAAACAAAAACATCATTACTTTTACTAGACGTGTTTGTGAATTTAATTTATAACTTACTTACACTTGTATGTTGACATCTCCATATTGATGTTGAGGTTTTAAGTTTTGGCAGACTTTTCTTAGCAGATGTACAATCATCGCGAATTGAATTATGGGGCGTTTCAGGCCCGACGTGAACATAATTGTACATTCGCAAACGCCATTAAAAACGAGGGCTGAGGGGCTTACGTTGCTAACTGCCCTTGCGTCTTCATTTGAACCAACGACAAGATTGGGGGCGGCAATTCCCCTAAGGGCATAAGGCGATGGTAAATTGACGAAGGTGTATCTTTTATTAGTTTGAAACGTAGCCCAGATCTCTCGTGCCTTGCGAATTTGCAAATTAATAGGTTTCTATGTCCTGATCAAAAATATTCTTACAGAGAGCAGAGCTTGTGAAACTGGTGCATTTTTGCCAAGCACCTAATTTAAAATATGGACGTCTGCAGTAAAATTCAACGCCAAAATATACATGTTTTCATTCAAATCAGTTTTCTTTTTATAATCCACTTATGCTTTGTACTGGTTTAAAAGGTGTGCAACTTATTTCTGCACTACTACTCATCTAAATGTAAACAATTAAGTAACATTAACATCACTAACTGAAGTTATTTGTATATTAGGCTACCACACACAAAGGGCACACAACCCTTTCTGTATACAGCAAATACCAAGGCTCTATTTCCTATGTAGGCTATCTAATATTTTCACTTTGAGCTGCAATTTTTGTTCTCAAATTCTGGCTATCCATTTCTCCACACCTATACATTTTATAGCTATACATGCATTTCTACCCATATCCTTGGACAGAACGCCTATTCAGCTCAAATGATAATACAATCCTGTAGAACAGACACTTCAGCTCACTCTGAAGTTCAGCACATGTTGTTGGCCTATCAACTGCACTCAATATAGCCATTTGTAGAGTTGATTGAGACTAATTGGGAATGACACAAATTAGGCAAATCAATCAGAAACACTTTTTACTGAACAAAAATATCCATCACAATGTTGTCCCCATTTGAAATCCAGTGTCAATTGGAAGTGATGAAACTGTGGCTTATTCTGCACAAGGCTGTGCTTGCGTCCCATGTCAGATTCACTCCGGATTTGGGATTGTGTGGTCCTCTATTATATCAACAAAGACCAGCTATATGGCAATTTCTGATATAGCCTACTGCTTTAGATTACAATCCGGTTAACGGCTTGATTTCAAAAGTGTGAGATCAGATGGGAAAAGAAGGAATATCGTGAAGTCCAACCATAATAAATCATGTCCAGCAAAACTTTGCCTAGATATTGGAAGCATAATTCCACAAATACTTAATCTATTATACACCATGTCACCTCGCACAATTCATAAATATAATCCAACAGTAAACCAATTGGCTCTGCAAGTGGCTCTCATTGCCTTATACCTGACAGTTTGGTACCCAAAAAGTAGTGTAATGCATAATATAAAGTAAAATCCAGAAGCACACTCAGTGACTTTTAAAAGGAAGCAAACCAAAATAGGCATGTATGAATACTGAATGACAGGTAAGTCCGAACTTGCTTTGCATTGCAACTCAGCAGCTTTTTCCATGGGCTCTAACAGTGAAAAAGGCATCTTCCAGGCCATATCAGTTTCTAAATATGCTTTAAGTTCATCAGCATGTTCAAAGCAAGCCCTAGGTTGTCATGTATGTCCACAAAACAACCTACCATTTCACCCCAGTGCCGTATACTAGGCCTTTCTCAATCTGTGGGCTCATTAGGACAAAGTGAGAAATGCAGATATCCCAAATATCAAAGAACACCCAGCATTTTACTCTTTAAAACAGGGGTCACCAACACGGTGCCCACGGGCACCAGGTCGCCCCCAGGGACCACATGAGTCGCCTGCAGGCCTGGTCTAAAAATAGCACAACTCACTAGTGAGCCGCGTCTGAAATTTAATTGTATTCTGTTGCCATTCTTTTTAATCACATTTGCATTTATACATATTTAAAAATGACAATATCTTTAAAATATTTTCATTATACATGAGTTTAGATTAGGTCAGAGTTTACCTAAACTTCTCTAGTTCAAAGGTCAGTATTGTGCGCTCGAAAAAACCAGTGCTCGTGGAGAGTAAGCTAGCGGGCGCTGCGAAGATGGTAGCTGAATGCAGTTTCTGGCGAAGTGCAGCTGGTTTAGAATCCAGTGCGACGAGTCCGTGGACAGCGGCAGTATAGCGCAGCTGTTAGTTTTTATCCGGATGGTGTTTTAAGATTTCTCCACAAGACAAGAACTCCTGGCACTACTGCCCTTAAAGACAACTACGAGAAGAGTTGACATTTATAACACGGTGAAGGAGTTTTTCATGCAGAAAAAGGTACCATTGGAAAAGCTGGTAGCGGTGACTACAGACGGGGCTCCTGCTATGATCGGCCGACATACAGGTTTCATCGCTCACTGCTCGGCGACCTGCTGCTACACACAGAAATCCGATGGCTCAGCAGAGGACGAGTTTTACTTCGTTTTTTGTCACTTTTGGGTGAAATCAAAGAGTTCAAGCAGTCCATAGGCGAAGACGTCTCACTGCTAGAGGACACAGAGTGGACACTTGACCTTGCATTTTTGACGGACATTACTGGGAAACTAAACGACTTGAACTGCAAGCTGCAAGGCAAAGGTAAGACTGTTGTTGATCTGATAAGTGCTTTAAATGCATTTAAAGCCAAGATGAACATTTTCTCTGTGGATTTACAGAAAAAAAAGGTGCTGCACTTTCCCTCTGTGCAGTCGGTGCTGAAAGACAATGCTTCTGAAAAGTACTGTGAAGTCATAAACAGACTTGGGCAAGAGTTTGAGAATAGGTTTTGTAACCTTCATCAGCTTGAGCCATGTGTGTCGTTCATTTCCAATCCTTTCATGAATGTGGACACAACATTCTTTGCTGAGCAACTAAGTGCAACGTTCAACTTGGATGCTGGACAGGTGGAGATTGAAATCATAACATTGCAAAATGACCTCCACCTACCTCAAAGCCTACCAGGCTGCACCAAACTTTTGGTGCCTTGTTGACACAGGGAAGTACAGTGGTTTCTAGCCTGTTTGGTTCAACCTATCTCTGTGAATCAGCGTTTTCGGACATGAACTTCATCAAGAACAAACACAGAACATGCCTCACTGATGCACATCTGAAAGACTCACTCACAATTGCAGTGTCAAGTTACACACCAGATTACAATGCACTGGTGAACAGCATGCAATGCCAGTCTTCCCACTAACGAAGAAACAGATACCAGATGTTGTCAGTGGCAACATGGCAGTGCCATGGCGAAGTTGAATTAAAATATTGAAGAATTGTGTTCAATTTAAAAGTGTGTTAAAAAATGCAGCAGATTTGGTCATTAGTTCAAAATGTGACAAGATTTATTTAAAAATAAGTTGATTTTTCTAACATTACATAATTGATAACTTTTTGAAACAGTGCAACATAGCTCATGATTTGTTAAAAGGTTTTGTCAGTGGCTAGTGAAAATGGGACATTTTTCCTATGAAATGTAGTGATGCAAGTGATCATCTGAAAATGTAACAATTACTGAGATTAAAGTGCTGAATATTGATATCTGTTTCCCACCTTATTGTCATTGTTGATAATTATTGTGAGAAATTATTAACGTGATCAGTGTCTTCACATAGATGAGTATCATTAATCATTATTAATAACGTATAACTAAAGGCAAACTGAGCAAATTTGTTATTTCAGAAGAGCGTATCAAACTGGTAGCCCTTCGTATGACTCAGTACCCATGAAGTAGCTCTGTTTCAAAAAGGTTGGTGACCCCTGCTTTAAAACATTATGAAATAAACAACTTAATTGATGAGTAGCCTATATAAAAAAAGGCTGTATACGTTTTACACCACTTCAAAATAAAATTAATGTTCAGAGAACTCATATGAATCAGTCAAAAATGTTCCATTAAACTGCATGATAAAAACAAGGTACATTTAGGTTTAGCGCTAGGCAAGCTTGTAAGACACAAGAAACAGATGTTATCTTAGCCTTCTAGTAGGCATGTTTGCCACTAGCATCTATAGTGGAATTGAAAGTGGGCCTTGTGACAGTGGAATAAATGTGTACTCTCTTAACACACACACACACACACACACACACACACACACACAAAATGTATGAACATAATTACATACAGTGCTCCATCTGTAAACTGCTGAAATAAAAAATGTGAGACCATATCAACAGTGGACTACTGAACAAAATACAAAAACATTGAGTAAAAGTTCTATTTACGTTAATTCAAACATGTCAAACGTTGTATAGCATCAATCTTTAGGGCCTTTTTAACTTAGAACATCAATAATATTCCAACCGGACGATTCCAATGTCTTGAAAAACATTTTGGAACACAGCTACCTCTCACGTGAATGCGCGCCAATGAACTCATGTGCTTTCCTGAGTCAACAACTTCCAACTTCCTTTGTTCGCTCTCTGTTCACCATAGACGCCTCAAAAACTTTCTAAAGACTGTTGACATCTAGTGAAAGCCTTAGGAAGTGCAAAATGAACCCTAAGTCACTGTGCGTTAGATTGGCAATGACTTGAAAAGACTACAAGAACCAGATTTCCCACTTCCTGGTTAGATTTTCTCATGTTTTTGCCTGCCATATGAGTTCTGTTATACTCACAGACATCATTCAAACAGTTTTAGACATTTCAGAGTGTTTTCTATCCAAATCTACTAATAATATGCATATTCTAGTTCCTGGGCCCGAGAGTAGTAGGCCGTTTAATTTGGGTACGTTTTTCATCCGGCCGTGAAAATACTGCTCCCTACCCAAGAGAGGTACACCCCTGCCTTTTAACAACTCAGTTCCCGGAGGGCCATGTGTCTGCTTGGTTTTGTCTTTTCCTTTCAATTTGTTTGCAATTAAGATCTAGACAACCAGGTAAGGGGGAGTTTTAGCTAATCAATTACCTTAATTGATCAATCAAGTACAAGGGAGGAGTGAAAACCCACAGAACTTGGCCCTCAAGGACTGGCGTTTGAGGTGCTTTAAAGGCTGGTTTCCTAGACACAGATTAAGCCTGGTCCTGTTCTAAAAATAATTCTTAACAGAGAATTGCCATTGAAAGGGCATTTTAGTCCAGGACTAGGCTAAATCTGGGTCTGGAAAACCAGCCTACTGTATGGGTTTCTTGGCAAACCCTATCAAATTTCCCTGAAAATGATAATGCCCTTTTCCCCGTAAGAGCGGTTTGAAAAGGCTGCCAGAAATTCCAACCTGTTTTGGTGGGATGGGGTTTTGGGATGGGGTTTTGGCCTGCCGTTTTGCGGCCCCCCCCCCCCCCCCCCCCCCAGACAGAGAAGTTACTCTTTGCAGCTATTTTTCACCATTTCAATTGAAAACAATCACAGTAAGGTACTTAATTGTTTCTCAGAAATGATTTGAAAACGGCTACATTGGGCCTTAAAAATGATTTCATACCTGGAACGTTTGGTAAAATCTGGGTGCCTTCCCAAAACCATTTTATTGTTCATATAGAAAATCAGCAAGCAAGTGAAAAATAATGAGAAAAATAGAATGGCTTGTAAATCTGTCAGGAATGTCATTTTATTGACAAAAGTGTACGCTAAACAGTATATACACACTTGTGAAATAAGCTGGAACGTCCCCAAAAATATAAAACTTAAGTGTCTCTTGTTAGACAACACTACAAAACTTAAACATTCCATATAGTATTTACATCTTTGCAAAACAGCTCATATTCAAAAAGAGCGTATCGCAGGGAGAGGGTTGGCAGATACAAAAAGTTTCTAAAGAGCTCTGCAGACCATTAAACCAAATGCAATGTTCAACATCTTTTTCTCAGAAAGAAGCAGTACAATTTATCATACAACATAGCTAGCAACAACATTGACATTTGCATTTACTAACAGTGAAAAACAGCATAGAGCAAATAAGCAAATGCTTTAACCATGACACAATGAATGTTCTCTGTACTAACACCATGCATTGCAGCATTTGGCAAGTACCCCCTTTAGAAAATCATTACAAAGAGAATGTTAAATCTATGGAAGAAATACAAGAACACAAAACGTGTCAGGGCATTTGAAAATAATACATGCTTCCAAGTGAAAGTGACATCTCAGCACAGCAATAAGACTATCCTCTTAATCCAACCATATCGTTCAAGGCTCTTACTCTAAATATGTTTGGACTCAAGCTACATCAACATGGCAACAGTTGGCTTTTTGCCATTTGGAAAATCCAAACATTCCACTTTAGTTATCATATTATACATCAAATCAATATAGCAGCGTTCCATTTTATTCTTACGCTACTAACAACTTGATATCTTTGGTAAAGGAGCTAAAGATAGTTGGGAGCTTAAATGCTAAATCCTAAATGCAAGTTCTTACTTTTGCATTAATGAAACGGATGTGTCACTTAATCATTATTGGTAGAGGGGAACATTGGAGTCTTATCCTAGGGTTATTTTCACTTTCCTAGCCCCAATAGGCCTATCATTTAAATCCATGACAGCAGATGATGCCTCCTCGTGTGACTCAAAGGCAACCATTGCCTCACCAGTGGACAGGCCCTTTTCACTGAACTGCTGACAGACTGAACCAGGCAGCACTTGATACCCATAAAAGAAATCTAAGATCTCATCGACTGTTACGGTGAAAGGCATGTTTTGGATCTTTACAATGGTTGGTCCACGATGGTTACCAGGGCCTCTGGTTGACTGAGGGCGCACTTCTGAACGCCCTTGGCCACTTCCTCGGTTGTTATGGCCTCCGCTCTTTCGAGAGCCGTTGTCAAAAGGTGGCCTGCCCCTCAAGCCCTCTGGTCCAAAGCCAGGTGGGCCATTGTTGCTACCTGGTCGGAAGCTTGGGGGTGCCAGAACTGCTCCAGGCAAGTGTCCGGCAACCATGGGTGGGGGAATGCTAAGGGCTACATTCTCTAGACTTGCTGCAAATGGGGGTGGAGGAGGGCCCACTAGTCCATTACCTGGGACAGTAAATTGAGGAAAAGGACCATTGCCTAAATTGCCAACAGTGTTTCTGATGAAGTTCAACTCTTCTCCTGTTATACCGGCAAAGGGGTGAGCTTGGGCTTGAATAGGATTCTGTGCCTGAGCATGGCCGTGTGCCTGGCCTTGAGAGTTCCCTTCAAATTCTGGCCTCTCTTAACCTGTGGTGGGTTTCTCTCGATTTCTTTCATCTGCTCAAAGGTGACCAAATGCACAAAGGCATTTCTGCCATTTAACTTCTGCCTGTGTAGTCTCTCAGCATTTAGCGCATCCTCCCCTACCCTGAACTGCACAACAGCCTGACCTAGACCTTTACCACTGCTGTCAACCAGAACTTTAAGACTTTCTTCAAATACCGCAATGCCTTCCAGAAACAGATGGACATCTTTCTTTGACACATTATATGGAATATTTGAGATGTGTGCACAGTTTCTAGGGCTCTTGCCTGATTCAGAGTTTTGACGAATGGAATCAATCTTTTCAAACATAGCTTTCTTACTGATGGGGTGAACTTGTATGAATCGGCTTCCCATATACTGCATGTGACAGCTGAGGGCAACCTTGTAATCAATTTCATTTTTTAACTGGACAAAGCCCTCACCTATAGCTCGGCCAGTGGGTCCATAAGCAATGTAAATGCGGTCTTCCTTAATGTCCAGGTTTTTGAAGAACTCACAGATCTGTTTATTTACTGCTTCATAGGGCAGGCCTTTTAGGTAAACACAGAACTCCTTGTTGTGAGGGGAGCGAGACCTTGCATGATCTCTGGTTGAAGGAGATGCTGAACTCATGTTGCTGCGGCGGTGGTGGTCTTGGGGAACATTACTGGATTTTGAGTGGGCTTGCCCTCTAACCCCGTTGCCATCACTGCTGACGCTTATCCACTGGCTCTCTGTGGCCGGAGAGATGTCCACGAACCTCTGCCTTAACATTCCGCTGCTTCTTTTGAGCGCGTCAAAAGTGTCCTGAGGGGAAAAGAATTTGGCCAGTGCCCTGCCGCAACTCCAGCCAAAGTTGTCCCTGACCAGTCGGATGGAGTCCACCCCTAACCCATAGAAAAACTCCCTAATATCCATTTCACTAGCTGAGAAGGGCAGGCCTTGAAGGTGGACATATAACTCATCTGAATTACCTATTGCTGCCTTCATCTGTGCCTGGAGATTTAACAGAGGGTTCATATGGTCAACAAACATGTGATTTGGGGCCAGTCCACTAGGGGGTGGGACACCTGGGTTGAATGGTGGCATTGAGCCCATGTGGGACAGACTCATGGGAAGGACAGGGGGGCCTTGGGTTAAAGGTGACACAGTGGGAACAGGAGGCACAGAGGACACTGGTGGTGGAAGTGGCATGGGGGGTATGGAAGGCATGGGTGGCAGGGATGGCATGGTTGTCAAAGGGTGGATAGGTGGTGGTACAGAGTTGAGGGAGGACATGGCTGTTCTCATACTGGATTCCATGGTGAGGTTTGGGCTGCTGAAGTTGTTGCTGAAACTGGGGGGCATGTTTCCCATGCTAGTGGTGGCAAACGTGGACACATTTTTGTTACTTATGGTTTCATGTGCAGAGGCAGCTGTGGTGACGGTGGCTGGTCTGGTGTTGCTGAACCCTTGTAAAGTGTTGGGTAAACTGCCCCTCCCACATGTGTTGACGGGGGGACCTGGCCTGCTACCATTTCCTGCTCCTCCCCCTACATTGCCAGTTTCAAAACGCCTGCGGCTAAGCTCAATCATATTCTGCATCTCGGTCTTGCTGCTCAGCAAAAGTGACACTTTTGAACCTTTGATTGCTCCCCCTGTACACATCATGCCAAGCCTGGCATCTTCATCTGTGGCGGAAACAATAAAAGCCTCACCATGTTCACCCCCTACAATATGCACCCCACCATCCGGGATGGTCAATCCAGAGAAGAAATGGCGTATGTCCATGGTCCCCGCCACTATCGGGAGACCCTGCAAGCGGATGACAACAGCCATGCTGCTGAGGCGAAACAACACACACCTGCAGGTAAAAAAAGGCAACCACCGTAAGACTAGAGGAAAGAGCAATGAACACACAAGAAACAAAGAGCAGGAGAGAAACCATGATTTACAAAACGGCTTACGTTTGTATATATTCGATGAGAGCCCAATGCATCAGAGAAATTCAAAATAAATGTGCAAGTATTAGGCGGTTTGTCCACTCATCACCACTCTTACACAGCCATCCACACATTGCTTCATTCAGCACATACATCAGCCTTGGCTCAAGGACATTATGTAGACCCTAGGTCTAACAAGCAAATTTTGAATGTAGAAATGTTACTCGTAGGCCTAAATCTTGCTCATAATTATAGTACCACACATTTCAATGAAATTTAGGCTTGGACGGTACACTGAACAGCGGGGTGTTTGGAAATAGCCACAGGATGGTTTTTCATTACCGTCAAAACAATTTCTTTGACTTTTTTTAATGAATTGAAATATTTGTAGCTAGTTTACCTGCAGTCAACTTGTGTAATACGTTAGGAGATGAAGATTGCGAACCCTCATTTCAGCCGTCACATAATCTTTCATTATGAAGCTTGTTGGTAGTCCCAAGTCACGTGTTTGTTTACAATCACAACGATGAGAGACCAGAGCCTTGAGTCACTCACTGTTGCTAAGCACGCACCAGGTGATCTAGTTACTGTATGGAATTCACATCTAAATGTTTGCAAGCTAGATATCGTATAAATATTAAGTTAACTGTCTAAAACGTTGTAAATGCTCTGCAGTTGTGCATTTGGTTTGCTAATTTAGTAGCTAGTTAGCCATCTCACTAAGTGGTTAGCTTCTTCCAAAATCAAGCTTTGCTTATTAACCTGTTGGGGATAGGGGGCAGTATTTGCAGGGCCGGATAAAAAACGTACCCGATTTAATCTGGTTACTACTCCTGCCCAGTAACTAGAATATGCATATAATTAGTAGCTTTGGATAGAAAACACTCCAAAGTTTCTAAAACTGTTTGAATGGTGTCTGTGAGTATAACAGAACTCATATGGCAGTGTTGTGGACCTGGGATACCTGGAAGTGCCTTCTGATGAAGATAATCAAAGGGAATATTTACAATAGTATATTTGATTTTAGATGGTTCCAAGATGGCGCTAACATGTATCGCCTAGCCTATTTTTCTGAGCATACCACGTCGTTTATTGCAAGTGTGATTTCACAGTAAAGTTATTTTTAAAATCTGGCAATGCGGTTGCATTCACGAGATGTTAATCTATAATTCTTTGAATGACAATATTACATTTTAACAATGTTTTTGAATAGTAATTTTGTAAATTGTAGCGCTGATTCACCGAAAGCATTTGAGGGAAAATATTTTCTGAACGTCACGCGCCGATGTAAAATGCTGTTTTTATATATAAATATGAACTTTATCGAACAAAAAATGCATGTATTGTGTAACATGATGTCCTAGGAGTGTCATCTGATGAAGATTGTCAAAAGGTTAGTGCTGCATTTAGCTGTGTTTTGGGTATTTGTGATGCATGCTAGTTGCTTTGAAAATGGCAGTGTGATTTTTTTTTGGCAGCGTACTCTCCTAACAATCTAATGTTTTGCTATTGCTGTAAAGCCTTTTTGAAATCGGACAACGTGGTTCGATTCAGGAGAGGTGTATCTATAAAATGGTGTAAAATAGTCATATGTTTGAGAAATTGAAGTTGTAGCATATAGAGGTATTTGTATTTCGCGCGACGCGATTCCACTGGCTGTTGACTAGGGTGCAAGCGTCCCACCTTCCCAGACAGGTTAACAGCAGACAATTCCCTACTGGATCAAAAGCCTTGCTGTTTAATATTTGTTTTGTGCGTGCAGCAAACTGTGTAGAATTTTTTTGTTACTTGTATAACTGAGTTGGGATGTCTGTCTTGCAAATACTTTAGGTCAGAGACTTTATAAAATGTTAGCATTTAGATGCGATTTTACTATTACTTGTTAGCATTGCTAACTGTCGGATTACAAAGGCTCAGTGGGGTATGAAAATAGCGCCCCTTGTGTTCAGTATGACCTTGTACCACACTGGGATATTAAGTAAATCTGGATACAGCACAAGTCTAATGCAATAAATTGTATAAACCTACAGTGCATTCAGAAACTATTCAGACTCGTTCCCTTTTTACACATTTTGTTACATTACAGCCTTATAAATGCTAAATGACGTAAATGTAAATATAATAAATTGGATTAAATAAATGTTTCCCCTCATCAATTTGCAGACCCTTTGTGATGCGACTCAAATGATGAGCTCAGGTACATCCTGTTTCAATTGATCATCCTTGATGTTTCTACTACTTGGAGTCCCTCTGTGGTAAATTCAATTGATTGGACATGATTTGGAAAGGCACACCTTTCTAGATACAGTTGCAGTCGGAAGTTTACATACACCTTATCCAAATGCATTTAAACTCAGTTTTTCACAATTCCTGACATTTAGTCCTAGTAAAAATTCAGTTAGGATCACCACTTTTATTTTAAGAATGTGAAATGTGAGAATAATAGTAGAGAGTGATTTATTTCAGCTTTTATTTCTTTCATCACATTCCCAGTGGGTCAGAAGTTTACATACTCAATTAGTATTTGATAGCATTGCCTTTAAATTGTTTACCTTGGGTCAAACGTTTTGGGTAGCCTTCCACAAGCTTCCCACAATAAGTTGGGTGAATTTTGGTCCATTCCTCCTTACAGAGCTGGTGTAACCGAGTTAGGTTTGTAGGCATCCTTGCTCGTTAGTTTTAATGACTCCAACCTAAGTTTATGTAAACTTCCGACTTCAACTGTACACTTAGGTTGGAGCCATTAAAAATAGTTTTTCAACCACTCCACAAATTTCTTGTTAAGTTGTTATGGATAGGGGGCAGTATTTTCACGGCCGGATAAAAAAACGTACCCGATTTAATCTGATTATTACTCCTGCCCAGAAACTAGAATATGCATACAATTATTAGCTTTGGATAGAAAACACTCCAAAGTTTCTAAAACTGTTTGAATGGTGTCTGTGAGTATAACAGAACTCATTTGGCAGGCCAAAACCTGAGAAGATTCCTTACAGGAAGTGCCCTCTCTGACCATTTCTTGGCCTTCTACACTCTCTTTATTGAAAACTGAGGATCTCTGCTGTAACGTGACACTTCCTATGGCTCCCATAGGCTCTCAGAAGGCGGCAGAACCGGGAATGATGACTTTGCAGGCCATGGCTGAAAAACAGTAGGGCATTTGGATAGTGGTCGATCTGAGAACAATGAGACTGGGGGCGCATGCACAAGCCGACACCATGTTTTTATTTTTTCAGTCTTTGAACGAAAACAGGGTTTCCCGGTCGGAATATTATCGCTTTTTTTTCGAGAAAAATCGCATAAAAATTGATTTTAAACAGCGTTTGACATGCTTCGAAGTACAGGTAATGGAATATTTTGACAATTTTTGTCACGAAACGCGTCAGCGCGTCACCCTTCGTCCCCCTTCGGATAGTGTCTTGAACGCACAACAAAACGGCGCTATTTGGATATAACTATGGATTATTTGGAACCAAACCAACATTTGTTATTGAAGTAGAAGTCCTGGGAGTGCATTCTGACGAAGAACAGCAAAGGTAATCCAATTTTTCTTATAGTAAATCTGAGTTTGGTGAGGGCTAAACTTGGTGGGTGTCAAAACAGCTAGCCCGTGATGGCGAGCTATCTACTCAGAATATTGCAAAATGTGCTTTCACCGAAAAGCTATTTTAAAATCGGACATAGCGATTGCATAAAGGAGTTCTGTATCTATAATTCTTAAAATAATTATGTTTTTTGTGAACGTTTACCGTGAGTAATTTAGTAAATTCACCGGAAGTTTTCGGTGGGAATGCTAGTTCTGAACGTCACATGCTAATGTAAAAAGTTGTTTTTTGATATAAATATGAACTTGATTGAACAAAACATGCATGTACTGTATAACATAATGTCCTAGGAGTGTCATCTGATGAAGATCATCAAAGGTTAGTGCTGCATTTAGCTGTGGTTTTGGTTTTTGTGACATTATATGCTAGCTTGAAAAATGGGTGTCTGATTATTTCTGGCTGGGTACTCTCCTGACAATCTCATGTTATACTTTCGTTGTAAAGCCTTTTTGAAATCGGACAGTGTGGTTAGATAAAGGAGAGTCTTGTTTTCGGATTTTCGAGGACTTTGTATTTCGCGCCACGCCCTATCATTGGATATTGGAGTGGTGTTCCGCTAGCGGAACGTCTAGATGTAAGAGGTTTCAAACAGCTTGGAAAATTCCAGAAACTTATGTCATGGCTTTAGAAGCTTCTGATAGGCTAATTGACATCATTTGAGTTAATTGGAGGTGTACCTGTGGATGTATTTCAAGGCCTACCTTCAAACTCCGTGCCTCTTTGCTTGACATCATGGGAAAATCAAGAGAAATCAGGCAAGAACCCAGAAAAAAATATTTTTTAGACCTCCACAAGTCTGGTACATCCTTGGAAGCAATAGATACAAAAGTATCTATATCCACAGTAAAACGAGTCCTATATCGACATAACCTGGAAGGCCGCTCAGCAAGGAAGAAGCCACTGCTCCAAAACCGCCATAAAAAAATCAAGACTACGGTTTGCAACTGCACATGGAGAAAAGTCCTCTGGTCTGATGAAACAAAAATACAACTGTTTGGCCATAATGACCATCGTTAGGTTTGGAGGGAAAAGGGGGAGGCTTGCAAGCTGAAGAACACCATCCCAAACGTGAAGTACGGGGGTGGCAGCATCATGTTGTGGGGGTGCTTTGCTTCAGAAGGGACTGGTGCACTTCATAAAATAGATGGCATCATGAGGAAGGAAAATTTGGTGGATATACTGAAGCAACAGCTCAAGACATCATCAGGAAGTTAAAGATATCCCTCTAGTGGTGTGGGGGCTGTGCTTTGGCAAAGTGGGTGGGGTTATATCCTGCCTGTTTGGCCCTGTCCGGGGGTATCATCGGATGGGGCCACAGTGTCTCCTGTCTCAGCCTCCAGTATTTATGCTGCAGTAGTTTGACCCTAGCCCCCTGACACAGTCTGTTATATCTGGAGTATTTATCCTGTCTTATCCGGTGTCCTGTGTGAATTTAAGTATGCTCTCTCTAATTCTCTTTCTTTCGGAGGACCTGAGCCCTAAGACCATGCTCAGGACTACCTGGCATGATGACTCCTTGCTGTCCCCAGTCCACCTGGCTGTACTGCTGCTCCAATTTCAACTGTTCTGCCTGCGGCTATGGAACCCTGACCTGTTCACCGGACGTGCTACCTGTCCCAGACCTGCTGTTTTCAACTCTCTAGAGACAGCAGGAGCAGTAGAGATACTCTCAATGATTGGCTATGAAAAGCCAACTGACATTTACCACGGAGGTGCTGACCATTTGCACCCTCGACAACTACTGTGATTATTATTATTTCACCATGCTGGTCATTTATGAACATTTGAACATCTTGGCCATGTTCTGTTATAATCTCCACCCGGCACAGCCAGAAGAGGACTGGCCACCCCTCATAGCCTGGTTCCTCTCTAGGTTTCTTCCGAGGTTTTGGCCTTTCTAGGGAGTTTTTCCTAGCCACCGTGCTTCTACACCTGCATTGCTTGCTGTTTGGGGTTTTAGGCTGGGTTTCTGTACAGTACTTTGAGATATCAGCTGATCTAAGAAGGGCTATATAAATAAATGTAATTTGAAAGCTTCATCACAAATGGGTCTTCCAAATGGACAATAACCCCAAATCTACTTCCAAAGTTGTGGCAAAATGGCTTCAGGACAACATAGTCAAGGTATTGGAGTGGCCATCACAAAGCCCTGACCTTGATCCCATAGAAAATTTGTGGGCAGAACTGAAAAAGTGTGTACGAGCAAGGATGCCTACAAACCCGACTCAGTTACACCACATCTGTCAGGAGGAATGGGCCAAAATTCACCCAACTTATTGTGGGAAGCTTGTGGAAGGCTACCTGAAACGTTTGACCGAAGTTAAACAATTTAAAGGCAATGCTGCCAAATACTAATTGTGAATGCAAACTTCTGACCCACTGGGAATGTGAAGAACGAAATAAAAGCTGAAATAAAATCACTCTACTATTATTCTGACATTTCACATTCTTAAAATAAAGTGCTGATCCTAACTGACCTAAGACAGGGAATTTTTACTAGGATTTAATGTCAGGAATTGTGAAACTGAGTTTAAATGTATTTGGCTGAGGTGTATGTGAACTTCCGACTTCAACTGTAAGGTCCCACAGTTGACAGTGCATGTCAGAGCAGTGGCCTCCATCGTTCTTAAATGGAAGAAGTTTGGAGCAACCAAGACTCTTCCTACAGCTGGCCATCCGGCCAAACTGCGCAAATCAGGGGAGAAGGCCTTGGTCAGGGAGGTGACCAAGAACCCGATGGTCACTCTGACAGATCTCCAGAGTTCCTCTGTGGAGATGGGAGAACCTTCCAGAAAAACAACCATCTCTGCAGCACTCCACCAATCAGACCTTTGTGGTAGAATGGCCAGACGGAAACCACTCCTTAGTAAATGCCACCCCGCTTGGAGTTTTCCAAAAGGCACCTAAAGGACTCAGACCATGGGAAACAAGATTCTCTGGTCTGATGAAACCAAGATTGAACTCTTTGGCCTAAATGCCAAGCGTCAAGTCTGAAGGAAACTTGGCACCATCCTTATGGTGAAGCGTGGTGGCAGCATCATACTGTGGGGATGTTTTTCAGTGACAGGGACTGGGAGACTAGTCAGGATTGAGGGAAAGATGAACGGAGCAAAGTACAGAGAGAGCCTTGACGAAAACCTGCTCCAGAGCGCTCAGGACCTCAGACTGGGTTGAAGGTTCACCTTCCAACAGGACAACGACCCTAAGCACACAGCCAAGACAAAGCAGGAGTGGAAGTCTCTGAATGTCCTTGAGTGGCCCAGCCAGAGCCCGATCGAACACCTCTGGGAAGACCTGAAAATAGCTGTGCAGTGACGCTCCCCATTCAACCTGACAGAGCTTGAGAGGATCTGCAGAGAAGAATGGGAGAAACTCCCCAAATACAGGTGTGCCAAGCTTGTAGCGTCATACCCAAGAAGACTCGAGGCTGTAATCGCTACCAAAGGTGCTTCAACAAGTACAGAGTTAAGGGTCTGAATACTTATGTACATGTGATAAGTATTTTATGTATTATACTTTTGCTAAAATTGCTAAAAAACAGTTTTTGCTTCGTTATGAGGTATTGTGTGCAGATTTAATAAAAAATAAAATGTAATACATTTTAGAATAAGGCCGTAACGTAACTTTTTGGGGAAAAAGTCAAGTGTTCTAAATACTTCCCAAATGCACTGTATAGCTCAACTTCCAATTGATCAATCTGATACATAATTAGGCCCATGTCCAATACATTTCAGGTGGAAGGGGCATGAATTTAAAAGGTTGAGTAAGTCGTTTTAGAAGCTTACAGGGTGCATTACTTACCAACAACAGATGCAAATACTAATAAAACTAAACCACATTTTGAAGTCGACTTTCATTGCTTTATCTGACTACACCATCTTGAATCTAGCAATTAAGTTGTAGTTTAGAGTTATTTATTAAGGGTTAGGGGAGGGGTTGCCAAGGGAAGTCACGGAGAGTTGGGAGACAATGTCAGCGTAGCGTTACAATTTCGCATGGTTCTATGCTAGATTGGGAACAAACAAACATTTAGCACGACAACTAAAATGGCTTTGAGAAAATCTGATCTCAGCTAATAAGGAGAAGTATCTAACAAAATAACTACATTCTGGCGTTCACTAATTATAAACTATTTACAATATAAATGTAGGTACATTTGTGGATGAAAATCTTACTTACTCAACCTTTAAAATATAGACGTGCCAATTTGATATAATTGCAATGCAGTATCCCTAAGCCATTGGATGACACTCATCTCAGTAGCAACTGGTAAACACAAACAAATGCATTTATCTCATGATAAGCTGCAGACCATACTATTTACCAAGAGAGTTTATCTATATTTTTCATAGCTGTCTATTTACCACCACAAACCACTAAGTCCGCACTCAATGAACTGTATACGGCCACAAGCAAACAGGCGGCGCCCCTAGTGGCCGGGGACTTGAATGCAAGGAAACTTAAATCCGTTTGACCTCATTTCTACCAGCATGTTAAATGTGCAACCAGAGGAAAATAACTCTAGACCACCTTTACTCCACACACATAGATGCGTACAAAGCTCTCTCGCCCTCCATTTTGCAAATCTGACTATAATTCTATCCTCCTGATTCCTGCTTACAAGCTAAATCTAAAGCAGGAAGCACCAGTGACTCGGTCAAAAAAAAGTGGTCAGATGAAGCAGATGCTAAACTACAGGACTGTTTGGCAAGCACACTGGAATATATTCTGGGATTCTTCCGATGACATTGAGGAGTACACCACACTGGCTTCATCAATAAGTGCATCGATAACATTGTTCCCACAGTGACCGTACGTACATACCAAAACCAGAAGCCATGGATTATTGGCAACATCCGCATTGAGCTAAAGGGTAGAGTGTCTACACAAGACTATGATTGAATCAAACTACACCGGCTCAGATGCTCGTCGGATGTGGCAAGGCTTGCAAACTATTAGACTACAAAGGGAAGCACAGCCGCGAGCTGCCCAGTGACACAAGCTTACCAGACAAGCTAAATTACTTCTATGCTCGCTTCGAGGAAAGCAACACTGAAGAATGCATGACAGCATCAGCTGTTCCGGACGACTGTGTGACCATGCTTTCCGTAGCCGAAGACCTTTAAACAGGTCAACATTCAGGCCGCGGGGCCAGACGGATTACCAGGACGTGTACTCCGAGCATGCACTTCACTGACACTTTCAACCTGTCCCTGACTGAGTCTGTAATACCAACATGTTAAGCAGACCACCATAGTCTCTGTGCCCAAGAACCTTCCTAAATGAATACCGACCCATAGCACTCACGTCTGTAGCCATGAAGTGCTTTAAAAGGCTGGTCATAGCTCACATCAACATCATTATCCCAGAAACACTAGACCCACTCCAATTTGCATACCGCAACTACAGATGCAATCTCTATTGCACTCCACACTGCCCTTTCCCACCTGGACAAAAGGAACACCTACATGACGATGCTATTTATTGACTACAGCTCAGCATTCAACACCATAGTGCCCTCAAAGCTCACCACTAAGCTAAGGACCCTGGGACTAAACACCTCTCTCTGCAACTGGATCCTGGACTTCCTGACAGGCCGACCCCAGGTGGTAAGGGTAGGTAAAAACACATCTGCCACGCAGTACTCCCTGTTCACCCATGACTGCATGGCCAGGCACGACTCTAACACCATCATTAAGTTTGCCAACGATACAACAGTGGTAGGCCTGATCACCGACAACGATGAGACAGCCTATAGGGAGGAGGTCAGAGATCTGGCCATATGGTGCCAGGATATCAACCTCTCCCTCAACGTGATCAAGACAAATTAGATGATTGTGGACTACAAGAAAAGGAGGACCGAGCACGCCCCCATTCTCATCGACGGGGCTGTAGTGGAGCAGGTTGAGAGCTTCAAGGTCCTTGGTGTCCACATCACCAACAAACTATCATGGTCCAAACACACCAAGACAGTCGTGAACAGGGCACGATAAAGCCTATTCCCGACTGAAAAGATTTGGCATGGGTCCTCAGATCCTCAAAAGGTTCTACAGCTGCACCATCGAGAGCATCACTGCATGGTATGGCAACTGCTCCGCCACCGACAGCAAGGCACTACAGAGGGTGTGTACGGCCCAGTACATCACTGGGGCCAAGCTTCCTGCCATCCAGGACCTCTATACCAGCGGTGTCAGAGGAAGGCCCTATGACTTCCATGATGTGGAAAACACGGACGGAATCGCAGAATTTGGTAATAAAAACATGTAAAATGTGGAATATTGAAATGAAATAAAATCTAAATTAGGCCTAATTGTAGTAACCAAAAGGATTTAATAATTGTAAAGTTAGACGAGTAGGCCTAGAGAAATAAATCAGTTTTCGATTGGGGTGTTTTGAGAGGGGGGCATGGGACCCTTACGTCACCACAACTTACTATCACTTTGAGAAACATGTCGAAGAGGCCATCTGAGAGTCGTCAAAAACACAAAAGAATTCGACCCCAACCCCTAAATTCAGAGCAGAGCAATACCCAAAGGACTATGAGTCAGGCGATGAGAGAATTTGCAAAACAGCTTAACTTACTATTTATTGGACCCGTAAAAATAAGTGTTATGACCACTTAGTCTAAAGCCCATGTGAAAAACAAGGAAAAGCACAGTGTTAGCCAGAGCATGCCTCTTCAAATGACCATTACTAGTGCAAGCGCATAAGCAGATTCAAGACAATCTATTCAGGACTTTGTGGCTGTGTGCGCCGAGTCTGACATCCCCTTAGAAAAGCTAAGAAAGCTACAGCCGTTTTTAGTGAAGCGTTGCCTGAAAATAAGAGCAGCCTCTGTCAAACTCACCTGCCCCGTGTGTTCGACCAACATATGAGTTGGCGGTGGTTGTTGACGAGACAGATGCAAGGGATTGAAGCGTTCTAAACATCGTCATAGGTGAGTTAACAGCCTATTAATATACCGTTGCAATTTACATTCTGCAATGTGAATTGTCCGCATGCAAATTGTGATATTCCAAACGACGAGCTATCATGGTGAAATATAGCGATGCATAATGTTAGCAGCTGTCTGCCTCGCCATCTAGCTAACTGTCACTGTATCTATATTGTGTTTACACTTGACATTTAAATAACACTTATGTCACGATATTATTTTAGGTTAAAACATAATTGAACTTTTCCCTTATGTTTCATTGCAGGTGTTGAAAACCAGTACTTTCTGGTGGATGTCATTTTCATGGACAGATGCAACTACTCAACGTTTTCCCAATCTATACTAGCCTCCCTCCACAGCAACGATCTGAACCTGAATGATGCCTGGGCAGTGGTCACAGATAATGCCTCCTACTGCCTGAAGGCATGCAAGGAGGTTCTGAAAGGAGTGATGCCCAACAGTGTTCATGTAACCTGTCTCTGCCATGTCATCAATCTGGTGTGTGAGACCTGGCAGCACTTCAAATACTTCTCTGAAGTTGCATCACTTGTGACATGGATGAGATCGGTCTTCTTCAAGAAGCCTGCCAGAAACAGAAGATGGGTAAGCTTCCTCATTATGAAGGAGTTTGTGTAGGCCAAGGCTCCTCCTGAAACATTGAGCTCCAGATGGAATAGCTGGTTTGAGGCAGTGAAGTACCATGCAGAGCATGTTCATCTGTACAGAGTTTTTGTTGGCAGAAAAGTCCTCATCCCAGGCAGTCAAACATCCTCAGCAAGCTGGAAACAGAGAAGGTGCAGGCTCTCACTGTTAAGCTAACCATCTCAGAGGGCTGCTCCAAACTGATGACAGCTCTGTCAATCCTGGAAGGAACCCACCGTCCCACAGCAGTGTCTGCATACAATGTCATGGAGGATCTAGGCTCTTACCTAGTGAATGGAATGGCAAAAACATGTTGGTATGGTGCCAAGACAGATGAACTATTGAGAAAGATAGGGATTGGAGAGAGGAGGGAGGTACTTGACCATCTCCATGATGCATTCCACTTGGCCTTCACAAAGTTCTCAGCACTGGGACACACATCCAGCCAGAGAGGACTACCGGCTGGCTAGGCTGTTCGATCCTATGCAGGCTCCAGCCATGGAAAAGCAGATTGAAGCTTACAAACAACTGAAACCCATCGCAAGCCCATCAACAGAGCTCAGTGAAGAATGGATTGCCTATCAGCTTTGTGTGTCCAGGGAGCCCTCACCTGCTTTGGAGCTTTCTGATTACTGGAGGGGCCTGAGTGCGAGATTCCCAAGAGTTGCAGAAGTGGCAGTGCCCTACATCTACTTCCCAGTCAGCTCAGTCGACTGTGAGAGGAGTTTCAGCAAATACAAGACTCTACTCACAGACAAGCGAGAGGCACTCACTGAGCTCAACACAAATAGGCTGACAATCATGTACTTCAATGGAGATGTCTGTGATAGATGGAAAACTTACAATGGACAGACATAGGAGCTCATAAGGTAGTTCCATAGGTTTTGCCTATTGCTGCATCATTGCCTGAATCTTTTTTTATTTTCTTTCCATTTACAATGAAACACTTTCTTTGACAAAAAAAACAATGAATGCAATGTGTTTTTTTGTACATAAGTATAACTCTAGGTTTTGACTATCGCATGCTGCATTGTTGCCTAGATTCCTGCATGACTTTTTTTTGTTTATAATGAAACACTTAGAACTGTATTGAAGCACTTGCCTTGATAAAAAAAATAGTGCAATGTTGTATTGCATCATCACAAATATACTGTTATCTTATTAAATTGTTGATGTTTTATTCATTCACATTATTAGACACTCTTTTTGATGATAAAATAAGCATAAATTGTAAAACACACAATTCAAATAAAAATAGAAAAAAATTGAATTTGGGAAAAACTAAGCGGATTTCATAGGGCCCTAAAAATAGTCAGACTACAACCACCCGAGTCATAGACTGTTCTCTCTGCTACCGCACGGCAAGTGGTACCGGAGCGCCAAGTCTAGGTCCAAAAGACTTCTTAACAGCTTCTACCCCCAAGACATAAGACTCCTGAACAGCTAATCAAATGGCGACCCAGACTATTTGTATTGTCCCCCCACCCCCTCTTTTATGCTGCTGGTACTCTGGTTATTATCTATGCATAGTCACTAACTCTACCTACATGTACATATTACCTCAATTAACCTATGCCCCCGCACACTGACTCTGTACCGGTACCCCCTGTATATAGCCTCGCTACTGTTATTTTACTGCTGCTCTTTAACTATGTTATTTACATTTTTTACTTAACACTTATTTTTCTTAACTGCATTGTTGGTTAAGGGCTTGTACAGTGGGGGAAAAAAGTATTTGATCCCCTGCTGATTTTGTACGTTTGCCCACTGACAAAGAAAGGATCAGTCTATAATTGTAATGGTAGGTTTATTTAAACAGTGAGAGATAGACTAACAACAAAAATATCCAGAAAAACGCATGTCAGAAATGTTATAAATTGATTAGCATTTTAATGAGGGAAATAAGTATTTGACCCCCTCTCAATCAGAAAGATTTCTGGCTCCCAGGTGTCTTTTATACAGGTAACGAGCTGAGATTAGGATCATACTCTTAAAGGGAGTGCTCCTAACCGCAGCTTGTTACCTGTAAAAAAGACACCTGTCCACAGAAGCAATCAATCAATCAGATTCCAAACTCTCCACCATGGCCAAGACCAAAGAGCTCTCCAAGGATGTCAGGGACAAGATTGTAGACCTACACAAGGCTGGAATGGGCTACAAGACCATCGCCAAGCAGCTTGGTGAGAAGGTGACAACATTTGGTACGATTATTGGCAAATGGAAGAAACACAAAAGAACTGTCAATGTCCCTCGGCCTGGGGCTCCATGCAAGACCACACCTCGTGGAGTTGCAATGATCATGAGAACGGTGAGGAATCAACCCAGAACTACACGGGAGGATCTTGTCAATGATCTCAAGGCAGCTGGGACCATAGTCACCAAGAAAACAATTGGTAACACACTACGCCGTGAAGGACTGAAATCCTGCAGCGCCCGCAAGGTCCCCCTGCTCAAGAATATATATATATACATGCCCGTCTGAAGTTTGCCAATGAACATCTGAATGACTCAGAGGACAACTGGTGAAAGTGTTGTGGTCAGATGAGACCAAAATGGAGCTCTTTGACATCAACTCAACTCGCCGTGTTTGGAGGAGGAGGAATGCTGCCTATGACCCCAAGAACACCATCTCCACCGTCAAACATGGAGGTGGAAACATTATGCTTTGGGGTGTTTTTCTGCTAAGGGGACATGACAACTTCACCGCATCAAAGGGACGATGGACGGGGCCATGTACCGTCAAATCTTGGGTGAGAACCTCCTTCCCTCAGCCAGGGCATTGAAAATGGGTCGTGGATGGGTATTCCAGCATGACAATGACCCAAAACACAGGGCCAAGGCAACAAAAGGAGTGGCTCAAGAAGAAGCACATTAAGGTCCTGGAGTGGCCGAGCCAGTCTCCAGACCTTAATCCCATAGAAAATCTGTGGAGGGAGCTGAAGGTTCGAGTTGCCAAACGTCAGCCTCGAAACCTTAATGACTTGGAGAAGATCTGCAAAGAGGAGTGGGACAAAATCCCTCCTGAGATGTGTGAAAACCTGGTGGTCAACTACAAGAAACGTCTGACCTCTGATTGCCAACAAGGGTTTTACCACCAAGTACTAAGTCATGTTTTGCAGAGTTGTCAAATACTAATTTCCCTCATTAAAATGCAAATCATTTTATAACATTTTTGACATGCGTTTTTCTGGATTTTTTTGTTATTCTGTCTCTCACTGTTCAAATAAACCTACCATTAAAATTATAGACTGATCATTTCTTTGTAAGTGGGCAAACGTACAAAATCAGCAGGGGATCAAATACTTTTTCCCCCTACTGTAAGTAATCATTTCACTAAGGTCTACCTACACCTGTTGTATTCGGCTAATAAAAATTGAATTAATTGTTTAAAATTCTGAGAGGATCAGAAAAATTAGGCCATGTGTTATCACATAAATGCATAACATTAAAACACTAAAGGTGCAAGACAATTAGCCTATGTGTAGGCTCAAGTCTCAAGCATTGTTCAGTGCAGGTGTTGGCCAAAACAACCTATTAAAAATCAAGTAGAAAATGTGGTCAACAGAAGGAGATCAGGTCATGAAGTGGAGACATTTACTTGGGGCTTGTGGATAATGTGGTATCTTGTCAAAGAAAGCCACCAACATACCATGCTCTTCCTCTATACCACTCATACCTTGGTAGGTCATTCTTAGCTCTGCTCACCTTCAGAGGTTTCCACAATACACTATCCCAAAAGGGACACTAGCCCAAAAAGGAATCAATAAGGCCAATGAATATAGCCCAACAAAGCTAATAATTACTGGTAAAAACCATGAAGAGCAGACAGAAAGTTGTGGGGGTTGGACTGGAAGTCAGTTGAATTAGCCTGTTGAGGACATATTCACAAGCTTACCTGTAATAATGGTGCTTCGTTAAAACTGTGGCACGGGATATACAAGCCAATCCTGACAGCAAGCAATTTAATTCAATTCTTGACTAACAAAACAATAGGAAATGGAAGCAAAAACATGAGCAAAAAGCAGGCAAATGTAGGCATCCTTAGTGAACAACATGTACAAAACACTTGATTCAACCCCATATCAGCTTTTGTTTTGCATCAGGAGAAATGAAGTAAATTGGCTTCAACAATTAGAGCACAAACTCTTTCAAACGGCTGCCTCGTTAAAAAGCCATTCACTAATATATTTCATTTACATTTACATTTTAGTCATTTAGCAGGCGCTCTTATCCAGAGCGACTTACAGTAGTGAATGCATACATTTCATTTCATGCATTTTTTTTTTTGTACTGGCCCCCCGTGGGAATCGAACCCACAACCCTGGCGTTGCACACCCCATGCTGGCATTGCAAACACCATGCTCTACCAACTGAGCCACAGGGAGCCCTAAACCTTTTTAATCTCAGAGCCTAGACCAAGGCAGGAGGACATAATCTACTGGCTAACAAAATATTGAACAACAATTCATCCTTGGCATAGAAGTTTGGGCTCCTACCACAGGAGGTTGGTGGCACCTTAATTGGGAAGGACGGGCTTGTGGTAATGGCTGGAGCGGAATTAGAGGAATGGTATATACCATTCCATTTGCTCCGTTCCAGCCATTACTATGAGCCGTCCTCCCCTCAGCAGCTTCCACTACATTTAAAATTGTTTCCAATATATACAGTGCATTCGGAAAGTATTCAGACCCCTTGAACTGTTACGTTACAGCCTTATTCTAAAATTGATCAAATATTTGTTTTACCTTATCAATCTACGCACAATTCCACAAAGATTATGCATCTCATAATTTCTCATGTTGACATCAAGCATGAAAATACATTTCATTCATCACAGAAATCCATAAGAGTTAAATAAACATCCATGCCATTGAAAACTTGTATTTCATTGCTCAAGTTTCCCACGATAGCTTATCCTTACTTATTTCTAAAGTGTTTTATGTAAAATGATGTCAACTATATGGCCTACATATGTAAATAAGGTATAGTAATATGGTAATGAACCGGTCAGTTGGAAGACTGATTCTCATCTCCCACCAAACACATCATCTGATCATGACTATCAAGAGACTCTGAAGCCTAATACCTGAACATACTACGGACAAACCTAAAATCAGGTCTGCTGCGTCATCAGTCTCGCACTGAGGATTGTATTCAGACCCTGCCCCATGAAAAACGTAAGCCTGGGCCTACACTAAAATGTAGCCTCGCATATTCCTTATTTTGTATGCAAAATGCTAGAGAAAAAACAACCACCTGCATATGTGTGAACTCAAAGCTTCAGCACACTACAATATCTCAATTGTGTGGGAATCTTTCCACAAAACATACAGGGGACAATGCTCACTCCTGTGAAAGCACCTGACAACATGGTCCACATCAGCAACAATGGACAATAAGTGAGGTCAACTGTGGTTGTCCCACCTAGCCATCTTAACATGGCAATCCGCAGTTGAAACAATAACAAAGCGGCACCTCGCCTCTATTTTGGGTAAAAACTGAGGAAAAGGCCTGGAGAAATATAACCACTTTCAAATTCATAGATGGCTATTGATGCAATGACTGGCCATCCAAGATATCAAAATCATAGTTTTAAGCATAATTTGAGGCCAAACAATGCCAGTATCATTTACTCAAAATAGTCAATCTAAGATTAAATAAATTACAGATTTCTTGAGTTGACGTTTTTGCAGAGGAAGTTTTAGTCGTGCAATTTTACTTCAAGCCAAGGTGTGACATGTCTTATGTAAACAAACTCTGATCCGTTGCACTGCTGGGCAGGTCTGTCTCACTGTATGTGTGTTCTGCGGTAGGATTGGATAGTGCGCAGCAGTGTGTATCCCGTGTTAGTGGGCAAGTTAGCCTTGTTGAAATCAAAACCAAACCCTCAAGTCATGACAAACTCCCTTTAAAAAATTTTTTGGGACGAGACTGACTTTATGACCAAAATTATCCTATTTACACTTTAGTCGATTTTGAAACTAGAATAAATGTTTGACTTAGGCCGTTTTCTATCAGATAAGTGGCATCGATATAAGTTGTTTATTGCCTTCAGCCATCATTAAGTTTGCAGACGACACAACAGTGGTAGGCCTAATCACCGACGAGACAGCCTATAGGGAGGAGGTCAGAGACCTGTCCGGGTGGTGCCAGAATAACAACCTATCCCTCAACGTAACCAAAACTAAAGGACATGATTGTGGACTAAGGAAAAGGAGGGCCGAGCACGCCCCCATTCTCATCAACGGGGCTGTACAGGAGCAGGTTGAGAGCTTCAAGTTCCTTGGTGTCCACATCAACAAACTAGAATGGCCAAAAACAAACCAAGACGGTCGTGAAGAGGGCACAACAAAGCCTATTCCCCCTCAGGAAACTAAAAAGATTTGGCATGGGTCCTGAGGTCCTGAAAAGGTTCTACAGCTGCAACATCGAGAGCATCATGACTGGTTGCATCACTGCCTGGTCCGGCAATTACTCGGCCCCCGACCGCAAGACACTACAGAGGGTAGTGCGTACAGCCCAGTACATCACTGGGGCTAAGCTGCCTGCCATCCAGGACCTCTATACCAGGCGGTGTCAGAGGAAGGCCCTAAAAATTGTCAAAGACCCCAGCCACCCCAGTCATAGACTGTTCTCTCTACTACCGCATGGCAAGCAGTACCGGAGTGCCAAGTCTAGGACAAAAAGGCTTCAACAGTTTTTACCCCCAAGCCATAAGACTCCTGAACAGGTAAACAAATGTCAAGCTGGACTATTTGCATTGTGTACCCCCCAACCCCTCTTTTACACTGATGCTACTCTCTGTTTATCATATATGCATTGTCACTTTAACTATACATTCATGTACAGTGGGGGAAAAAAGTATTTGATCCCCTGCTGATTTTGTACGTTTGCCCACTTACAAAGAAATGATCAGTCTATAATTTTAATGGTAGGTTTATTTGAACAGTGAGAGACAGAATAACAACAAAAAAAATCCAGAAAAACGCATGTCAAAAATGTTATAAAATGATTTGCATTTTAATGAGGGAAATAAGTATTTGACCCCTCTGCAAAACATGACTTAGTACTTGGTGGCAAAACCCTTGTTGGCAATCAGAGGTCAGACGTTTCTTGTAGTTGGCCACCGGGTTTGCACACATCTCAGGAGGGATTTTGTCCCACTCCTCTTTGCAGATCTTCTCCAAGTCATTATGGTTTCGAGGCTGACGTTTGGCAACTCGAACCTTCAGCTCCCTCCGCAGATTTTCTATGGGATTAAGGTCTGGAGACTGGCTCGGCCACTCCAGGACCTTAATGTGCTTCTTCTTGAGCCACTTCTTTTGTTGCCTTGGCCCTGTGTTTTGGGTCATTGTCATGCTGGAATACCCATCCACGACCCATTTTCAATGCCCTGGCTGAGGGAAGGAGGTTCTCACCCAAGATTTGACGGTACATGGCCACGTCCATCGTCCCTTTGATGCGGTGAAGTTGTCATGTCCCCTTAGCAGAAAAACACCCCCAAAGCATAATGTTTCCACCTCCATGTTTGACGGTGGAGATGGTGTTCTTGGGGTCATAGGCAGCATTCCTCCTCCTCCAAACACGGCGAGTTGAGTTGATGTCAAAGAGCTCCATTTTGGTCTCATCTGACCACAACACTTTCACCAGTTGTCCTCTGAGTCATTCAGATGTTCATTGGCAAACTTCAGACGGGCATGTATATGTATTCTTGAGCAGGGGGACCTTGCGGGCGCTGCAGGATTTCAGTCCTTCACGGCGTAGTGTTACCAATTGTTTTCTTGGTGACTATGGTCCCAGCTGTCTTGAGATCATTGACAAGATCCTCCCGTGTAGTTCTGGGCTGATTCCTCACCGTTCTCATGATCATTGCAACTCCACGAGGTGAGATCTTGCATGGAGCCCCAGGCCGAGGGATATTGACAGTTCTTTTGTGTTTCTTCCATTTGCCAATAATCGCACCAAATGTTGTCACCTTCTCACCAAGCTGCTTGGCGGTGGTCTTGTAGCCTATTCCAGCCTTGTGTAGGTCTACAATCTTGTCCCTGACATCCTTGGAGAGCTCTTTGGTCTTGGCCATGGTGGAGAGTTTGGAATCTGATTGACTGATTGCTTCTGTGGACAGGTGTCTTTTATACAGGTAACAAACTGAGATTAGGAGCACTCCCTTTAAGAGTGTGCTCCTAATCTCAGCTCGTTACCTGTATAAAAGACACCTGGGAGCCATAAATATTTCTGATTGAGAGGTGGTCAAATACTTATTTCCCTCATTAAAATGCAAATCAATTTATAACATTTTTGACATGCGTTTTCTGGATTCTTTTGTTGTTATTCTGTCTCTCACTGTTCAAATAAACCTAACATTAAAATTATAGACTGATCATTTCTTTGTCAGTGGGCAAACGTACAAAATCAGCAGGGGATCAAATACTTTTTTCCCCTCACTGTACATGCACATATTTCTTTACTTACCTATTGTTCACCTAATTCCTTTTTTGCACTATTGGTTAGAGCCTGTAAGTGAGCATTTCACTGTAAGGTCTACACCTGTTGTATTCGGCGCATGTGACAAATAAACTTTGATTTGGTGGACCATTTCAGATTGTCAGCGATGTGTACACAGAGGAACTTGAAGCTTTTCACCTTCACTGCGGTCCCATCGATGTGGATAGAGGCATGCTCCCTCTGCTGTTTCCTGAAATACACGGTCAGCTCCTTTGTATTGTTGACGTTGAGGTTATTTTCCTGGCACCACTCCGCCAGGGCCTCACCTCCTCCCTGTTAGGCTGTCTCGTCATTTTTTTATTGTTGGTAATCAGGCCTACTACTGTTGTGTTGTCTGCAAACTCGATGATTGAGTTGGAGGCGTGCATGGGTGAACAGGGAGTACAGGAGGGGGCTGAGCACTCACCCTTGTGGGGCCCCTGTGTTGAGGATCAGCAGTGGTGGTGTTGTTTTTTCCTACCTTCACCACCTGGGGTCAGTCCATCAGGAGGTCCAGGACCCAGTTGCACAGGGCAGGGTTCAGACCCAAGGCCCCGAGGTAATGATGAGCTTGGAGGGTACTATTGTGTTGAAGGCTTAGCTATAGTCCTTTAGTTCACCTTTGCTTTCTTAGGTACAGGAACAATGGTGGACATCTTGAAGCAAGTAGGAACAGCAGACTGGGATAGGGAGAGATTGAAAATGTCGGTAAACACTCCTGCCAGCTGGTCTGCGCATGCTCTGAGGACTTGGCTAGGGATGCCGTCTGGGCCGGCAGCCTTGCGGGGGTTAACACGCTTAAATGTCTTACTCACATTGGCCACGGAGAACGAGAGCCCCCAGTCCTTGGGAGTGGGCTGTGTCGTTGGCACTGTGTTATCCTCAAAGCGGGCAAAGGTGTTTAGCTTGTCCGGGAGCAAGACGCCGGTGTCTGTGTCTTGGCTGATTTTCCATTAGTAATCTGCCATATAAGTATCGTGTCTGAGCCATTGAATTGCTACTCCACTGTCTCTGTACCGACATTTTGCCTGTTTGCTTGCCTTACGGAGGGCATAACTACAGTTTGTATTCAACCATATTCCCAGTCACCTTGCTGTGGTTAAATGCGGTGTTTTGCGCTTTAGGTTTTGCGCGAATGCTGTCACCTATCCACCGTTTTTGGTTTGCGTCGATTTTAATAGTCACAGTGGGAACCACATCCCCTATACACTTCCTGGTGAACTCAGTCACTGTATACGCCAATGTTATTCTCATAGGCTACCTGGAACATATCCCAGTCTGATGTGCAAGTACTATAGGCAATGCTTTGAAGTGTCAAATTTGCTTAGTTAAAATCCCCAGCTACATAAATGCAGCCTCAGGATATGTGGTTTCCAGTTTGCACAAAGTCCAGTGTAATTCCTTGAGGGCCATCGTGGTATCGGCTTGAGGGGGAATTAACACGGCTGTGACTATAACCGAAGAGAATTCTCCAGAGGTAATACGGTCGGCATTTGATTGTGAGGTATTCTAGGTTGAGGGAACAAAAAGACTTGAGTTCCTGTACGTTATCACAATCACATTATGAGTAGTTAATCATGAAACATACACCACCTTCCTTCTTCCCGGAGAGTTCTTTATTCCTGTCTGAGCGATGTACTGAGAACCCAGCTGGCTGTATGAATGGGGACTGTATATCTGGATTGAAGGACCTTTTCAACAGTGCGGGGGGTTGGAACTCTTCAAGAGGGCAGTCACATGTGTTTGCGAGGCAGAGGTCCTGAGTTCGAGTCTCGATATGAGCTGAATCAGGGGGAAACAGTACTCAATAAGAAAGCAGCGAGTCGTCCTTTACATTAACTTCCTGAACTTGTCCCTACAGGCTTTTGCCAAGTGGGCCAACACAGTCTTGTGACATGCAGGAGACCTGGTTCGAACCCAGTCAGTCACAAGATTAAATATGGAGTGAAACGTTTTTTTTGTGCCACTCCCTTCTATAATATCCTTGCGATGCCTGTGGTCATCATGCCACATTGGCTTCAGAAACCACCAGAAGCTGTTGTTTACCATAGACAGTTTGATCCGATACGTGCTCCTTTACCTATCCTGGCTGGCAAAGTACCAGGGTGTTGTCTCTGGTTTTGAATCTGAAATTATGAAACTTTGATCAACTTAAATGATAGTTTGTAAACTTGATCAAGACAATGAATGCAATCTACCATATATATGGTATATAAATATTCAAAATACACTGCTCAAAAAAATAAAGGGAACAGTTAAACAACACAATGTAACTCCAAGTCAATCACACTTCTGTGAAATCAAACTGTCCACTTAGGAAGCAACACTGATTGACAATAAATTTCACATGCTGTTGTGCAAATGGAATAGACAACAGGTGGAAATTATAGGCAATTCGCAAGACACCCCCAATAAAGGAGTGGTTCTGCAGGTGGGGACCACAGACCACTTCTCAGTTCCTATGCTTCCTGGCTGATGTTTTGGTCACTTTTGAATGCTGGCGGTGCTTTCACTCTAGTGGTAGCATGAGACGGAGTCTACAACCCACACAAGTGGCTCAGGTAGTGCAGCTCATCCAGGATGGCACATCAATGCGAGCTGTGGCAAGAAGGTTTGCTGTGTCTGTCAGCGTAGTGTCCAGAGCATGGAGGCGCTACCAGGAGACAGGCCAGTACATCAGGAGACGTGGAGGAGGCCGTAGGAGGGCAACAACCCAGCAGCAGGACCGCTACCTCCGCCTTTGTGCAAGGAGGAGCTGGAGGAGCACTGCCAGAGCCCTGCAAAATGACCTCCAGCAGGCCACAAATGTGCATGTGTCTGCTCAAACGGTCAGAAACAGACTCCGTGAGGGTGGTATGAGGGCCCGACGTCCACAAGTGGGGGTTGTGCTTACAGCCCAACACCGTGCAGGACGTTTGGCATTTGCCAGAGAACACCAACATTGGCAAATTCGCCACTGGCGCCCTGTGCTCTTCACAGATGAAAGCAGGTTCACACTGAGCACGTGACAGACGTGACAGAGTCTGGAGGCGCCGTGGAGAACGTTCTGCTGTCTGCAACATCCTCCAGCATGACCGGTTTGGCGGTGGGTCAGTCATGGTGTGGGGTGGCATTTCTTTGGGGTGCCGCAGAGCCCTCCATGTGCTCGCCAGAGGTAGCCTGACTGCCATTAAGTACCGAGATGAGATCCTCAGACCCCTTGTGAGACCATATGCTGGTGCGGTTGGCCCTGGGTTCCTCCTAATGCAAGACAATGCTAGACCTCATGTGGCTGGAGTGTGTCAGCAGTTCCTGCAAGAGGAAGGCATTGATGCTATGGCCTGGCCCGCCCGTTCCCCAGACCTGAATCCAATTGAGCACATCTGGGACATCATGTCTCGCTCCATCCACCAACGCCACGTTGCACCACAGACTGTCCAGGAGTTGGCGGATGCTTTAGTCCAGGTCTGGGAGGAGATCCCTCAGGAGACCATCCGCCACCTCATCAGGAGCATGCCCAGGCGTTGTAGGGAGGTCATACAGGCACGTGGAGGCCATGCACACTACTGAGCCTCATTTTGACTTGTTTTAAGGACATTACATCAAAGTTGGATCAGCCTGTAGTGTGGTTTTCCACTTTAATTTTGTGTGACTCCAAATCCAGACCTCCATGGGTTGATAAATTGGATTTCCATTGATTATTTTTGTGTGATTTTGTTGTCAGCACATTCAACTATGTAAAGAAAAAAGTATTTAATAAGATTATTTATTTCATTCAGATCTAGGATGTGTTGTTTAAGTGTTCCCTTTATTTTTTTGAGCAGTATATATAAATATTCAATTTGAAATCACATTTTAAACCTGAATGCAATATTCATTCAATTCAGTTTCAAATCATGAAATATAAATTCAATTTATGAATTCAATGATTCAATTTGTGCATTACAACCATGTTTGGTCTAATGGTTATACCCCTGCTGGTTATACCGTTGTAAAACTTTTGCAACAGAAATCGTTCACTCCAAACAGAAACCGTTTCCAACTAAAACGAGTTTCTATTGGACAAATTCAGGTAGGTCCCTCCCCGTTTCGTTTGATTCTTAAACGGTGACCGTTTTCCACTGCAAGACGTAATGAATACACCCCTGGACTACCCAATCCATGGTTGTTGTCCGACATTCTCTGGTCATGACAAATATATAGATGAAATAGCAATGGAATTGCATGGGCACTGTCAACATGAACGAGACTTCATTGTAAAACGCATTTGCCAATAACGTAGCTAAAAGCTCAGTCTGTCACAGTACTAAAGCGGTTTCCAAATGTGAAGGGCTGCAGAAAGACAGCAAATTCTGCAAGGCTACAGGAAGAGACCACAGACAAATTATATCCAGCCATTTCAACATTTTTGCCACTATCCATTTGGATGTGTACCACATTACTCGAGCAAGGGGGTCGTGCTTGCTAGCTAACGTTAGATTGGTATTAAGAGCAGACAGCCTGCAATGAAAACACCTTATCCGAGACTTCAACGTAAAACACATTTGCCAATAACGTAGCTAAAAGCTCAGTCTGTCACAGTACAAGAGGTTTCCAAATCTGAAGGGCTGTAGAAAGACAGCAAATTCTGCAAGGCTATAGGAAGAGACCACAGACAAATTATATCCAGCCATTTCAACATTTTTGCCACTATCCATTTGGATGTGCACCACATTACTCTAGCAAGGGCGTCGTGCTAGCTAGCTAACGTTAGTTGGATTGATATTAAGAGCAGACAGCCAATATGGCGTTGGTCCTGCAATGAAAACCCCTTCTCCGACCTAGAAGCTAGCTAGTTAATTAGCAAGATGGGTAGCTAGCTAGCATCATTGGCTAAAGACAGAACAATTGCCCTTCAACGTAGTTATTCAGACTAGTAGCTACCTAGCAAAACACGAGAATAGCAAACCCAAATGTTTAGCTAGCTAGCTAGTTCCCACATTTCTAAATCTCACGAAAAGCATAACGTAATACATGAGTGATATAGCCTGTTGTTCGCTAAACACATGGTTAGCTAACGTTACCACATTTGGGCAGGCCGAACATCTCAAATGCCCCCCCCAAATAAATATATAGCTAGCTAGCCCTTCTAGCTAACGCTATAGTCACCCAATGTCTAACTGCAGGTTTGTATTTTCACTAATCTGTAACAACCATTTCATTATTACGGTCTCTGTAATTGCATTTGTCTGCTGTGTTTTTATTTGGTCCTTACCGAAATATCTGTTAACAAACAGATCTTTATTATATGGCGCGTCCTCCTCTCTTGCTCTTCTCTCTCTGCTTGTGTAGCTTTTCTTTTTTGTAACAATAAATAGACAATACAATATTCAATTCAGGCAAGAACACATCAAAACCACCGTACACAATTTTAAATTAAATAAAAAAGACATACATAAAATGTTGCATTATAATGTTCAACAGTACAGATCCTTCAAATTGCATAGTAACAGAAGTAATTTAAAAGCTACAAATTCATAGGGGAAGGCTTGAAATCTGGGTTCTTGGGAAATGTACATATCTTGAATTTACTCAGTATTGAAATTAACAATAAAATCTAGCTTCTTATCAATGTTAAACTCTTTTTTTTTTTTGCTCAAGGTAAGGTTTAAACAGACTTATTTAAATATATATATATATATTTTACCTTTATTTAACTAGGCACATTTTATTTTCAATGACAGCCTAGGAACAGTGGGTTAACTGCCTTGTTCAGGGGCAGAACGAGACTTGTACCTTGTCAGCTCGGGGATTTGATCTTGCAACCTTTCAGTTACTAGTCCAACGCTCTAACCACTAGACTACGCTGCGTATTTGAGAAATATACAGCAAGATCCAAGAATTTGGATATTACATTGATAAAAAAAACTACTTCTAAATAGAGGCGTTTGTTGGATATACACTGAGTGTACACAACATTAAGAACAATTTCCTAATATTGAGTTACACCCCTTTTGCCCTCAAACACCTCAATTCATCAGGCATGGACTAAAACAAGGCGTCGAAAGCATTCCAAAGGGATGCGGGCCCATGTTGACTCCAATGCTTCCCACAGTTGTGTGAAGTTGGCTGGATGTCCTTTGGGTGGTAGACCATTCTTGATACACACAGTAAACTGTTGAGCGTGAAACATCTAGCAAACCGGTGTGCCTGGCACCTACCACCATACCCCATTCAAAGACACTTAAATATTTTGTCTTGCCCATTCACCCTCTGAATTGCACACATACACAATCCATGTCTTCTTCTAGATTGGGTTGGCGGACCGCATCCAACTTTTAAAGTGCATACACTACCAACTACTGTACTGGATTGTGAGGCCAGTCACGGCCTACCTACATTCAATTGTCTTCATTAGTCCGGTTCCTCTAAGAAAGTAAAATAGAGCCCTGGACAACACTTCCCTGCCCCCACTACACCACCCAAACCCCATCCAGCCTCTCTAACCCTGTCACACAATCTCTCCCTTCCTCCACTAAACACTCACACAGACCTGTTTCATGTCTCTCTATTATCAACAACGTGACATTCAAACCTGTGTGCCAAAACTGTAGTCTACTCGACACAGCTTCCTCTCCTACATCCCATACTCCCCACCTCTTCCTTAACTGACCGGTGGATGCGATAAAATTGTCTCCCCTTACTACTACCATCCTACTCCCTTTGCCAAAGATCGAGCCCTTTTGCCCAGATCAAGGACTTGACTTCCCTGCGGCCCAACGGGACCTGAATATCTAACCCCTCTCCTCATGCACTCTTAGCCACCACATCAGCCTTCTCATTACCCTCCACACCCACATGGGCAGGAACCCAGCAAAAGCTTACCACCACTCTCATCCTCTCCAATCCCTTTAACAGCACCATCATCTCCACAAACAAGTCTCCCCTATCAGACCAGCCCGTCTTCACACTACTCAACACTGCAGCAGAATCAGAGCAAATCACCACTCGGAGGGGTTTCACCTCCTCCACCCATCTCAAACCTATAATCACGGCCATCAACTCGGCCGCATACACTGACACAATCAGTTAAAATCAGTTGACCGCTTACATACTCTGACATTTAAATCTGGGATATACACCCTTGCCCCCACCCTACCATATCACTGACTGCATCCTTTGAACTATCTGTATATTTCTTGATCTATATATCAGTCCATTAAGGCTCAAAAATCCTTCTTTAACCTGTCTCCTCCCCCTTCATCTATACTGATAAAAGTGGATTTAACAGGTGACATCAATAAGGGATCATAGCTTTCACCTGGATTCACCTGGTCAGTCTACGCCATGGAAAGAGTAGGTGTTCCTAATGTTTTGTACACAGTGTAAATAATGTAGCACCTTCTAATGGACCTCTCTAGCCCTGTTTGGTATACAAAACATGCAAGGCATTAACCATGCTTTTTTCCAATCTGGGTCTTGAATACTGAGTTCCAATAAAACTTTCTCTTGGGGTAACTCTCTTTTGACAATGAAACATTTCTAGGGTAGGGGGCAGTATTTGCACGGCCGGATAAAAAACGTACCCGATTTAATCTGGTTATTACTACTGCCCAGAAACTAGAATATGCATATAATTGATTGATTTGGATGGAAAACACCCTAAAGTTTCTAAAACTGTTTGAATGGTGTCTGTGAGTATAACAGAACTCATATGGCAGGCAAAAACCTGAGAAGATTCTGTACAGGAAGTGCCCTCTCTGACCATTTCTTGGCCTTCTACACTCTCTTTCTTGAAAACTGAGGATCTCTGCTGTAACGTGACACTTCCTACGGCTCCCATAGGCTCTCAGAAGGCGGCAGAACGTTGAATGAGGACTTTGCAGGCCATGGCTGAAAAACAGTAGCGCATTTGGTAAGTGGTCGATCTGAGAACAATGAGACGGGGGCGTGCGTGCACGTGAAGAGTCCATTTTAGATTTTCAGTCTTTGAACGAAAACAGGGTTTCCCGGTCGGAATATTATCGCTTTTTTACGAGAAAAATCGCATAAAAATTGATTTTAAACAGCGGTGGACATGCTTCGAAGTACGGTAATGGAATATTTAGACATTTTTTGTCACGATACGCGCCGGGCGCGTCATCCTTCGTTACCGTTCGAATAGTGTCTTGAACGCACGAACAAAACAGAGGATATTTGAACATAACTGTGGATTATTTTGAACCAAACCAACATTTGTTATTGAAGTAGAAGTACTGGGAGTGCATTCTGACGAAGAACAGCAAAGGTAATCCAATTTTTCTTATAGTAAATCTGAGTTTGGTGAGTGCCAAACTTGGTGGTTGTCAAAATAGCTAGCCCGTGATGGCGAGCTATCTACTCAGAATATTGCAAAATGTGCTGTTGCCGAAAAGCTATTTTAAAATCGGACATAGCGATTGAATAAAGGAGTTCTGTATCTATAATTCTTAAAATAATTGTTATGTTTTTCGTGAACGTTTATCGTGAGTAATTTAGTAAATTCACCGGAAGTTTTCGGTGGGTATGCTAGTTCTGAACAAAACATGCTAATGTAAAAAGCTGTTTTTTTATATAAATATGAACTTGATTGAACAAAACATGCATGTATTGTATAACATAATGTCCTAGGAGTGTCATCTGATGAAGATCATCAAAGGTTAGTGCTGCATTTAGCTGTGGTTTTGGTTTTTGTGACATTATATGCTAGCTTGAAAAATGGGTGTGTGATTATTTCTGGCTGGGTACTCTCCTGACATAATCTAATGTTTTGCTTTCGTTGTAAAGCCTTTTTGAAATCGGACAATGTGGATAGATAAAGGAGAGTCTTGTCTTTAAAATTGTGTAAAATAGTAATATGTTTGAAAAATGGAAGTTTTTGCATATAACCCAAATTCCCAAAGGTTTTGGGATACTGTAAAGTCCATGGAGAAAAAGAGCACCTCCTCCCAGCTGCCCACTGCTCTGAGGCTAGGAAACACTGTCACCATCACCACCGATAAATCTACGATAATTGAGAATTTCAATAAGCATTTCTCTACGGCTGGCAATGGTTTCCACTTGGCTACCCCAACAGCTCTGCACCCCCCGCAGCAACTTGCCCAAGCCCCCCCTCCACTTCTCCTTCACTCAAATCCAGATAGCTGATGTTCTGAAAAAGCTGCAAAATCTGGACCCATACAAATCAGCTGGGCTAGACAATCTGGACCCTCTCTTTCTAAAAGAGAGGTTGAACAGGCTAGTAATAAGGGTTGCAAAAATTGCAGCCGTTTTCTATGTTGGTGTATTACTTTGTTTCGGCCGGGTATGGCTCTCAATCAGGAACAGCTGTATATCGTTGTTGCTGATTGAGAGTCATACATAGGCAGCCTGTTTTTCCTTTGGGGTTTGTGGCTGAATGTTTTCTGTTTAGTTTTACAACCTGACAGAACCCGTTTTTGGTCATTTTTGGTTTATTTTGTAAGTGTTCATTTAGTCCATTAAAGTCTTTCAAGATGAACATATCCTCCGCTGCACCTTGGTCTCATTTTGACGACGGCCGTTACAGATTCACCCACCATAAACGGACCAAGCAGCGTGAGAGGAAGGAGCAGAGGGTTCAGGATTCCTGGACATGAGAGGAATTACTGGACGGAAAGGGACCATGGAGTCAAGCTGGGGAATATCGCCGCCCGAAAGAGGAGCTGGAGGCAGCGAAAGCTGAGAGGCGGTGGTATGAGGCAAGGGAGCGCAACAGGCACGAGAGGCAGCCCCCCCAACATTTATTGGGGGGGCACACGGGAAGTATGGCAGAGCCAGGATGGAATTCTGGGCCAACTTCCCGTGCTTACAGGAGGCAGCGTAGTACTGGTCAGGCACCGTGTTATGCGGTAAAGCGCACGGAGTCCCCAGTACGCGTTGATAGCCCGGAGCGCTACATGCCAGCCCCCGCAAGTGCCATGCGAGAGTGGGCATCGAGCCAGGACGGATTGTGCCAGCTCAGCACGTCTGGTCTCCAGTGCGCCGTTTCGGTCCAGGCTATCCTGCGCCGGCTCTGCACACTGTGTCTCCGGGGCAATGGGAGGGCTCAGTTCGTCCTATGCCTGCGCTCCGCCTGTGCCGGGCAAGAGTGGCCATTCAGCCTGGAGTAGGGGTGTCAAGCCTACGCACCAGAACTCCAGTGCTCCCCCACAGCCTGGTCTATCCTGTGCCTCCTCCTCGGACCAGGCCTCCAGTGGGTCTCCCCATCCTGGTCTATCCTGTGCCTCCTCCTCGGACCAGGCCTCCAGTGGGTCTCCCCAGTCCGGAGCAACCAGAGCCGTCCGCCAGTCCGGAGCCGTCAGAGCCGCCCGCCAGTCCGGAGCCGCCAGTGCCGCCCGCCAGTCCGGAGCCGCCAGAGCCGCCCGCCAGTCCGGAGCCGCCAGAGCTGCCCGCCTGTCCGGAGCCGCCCACCTGTCCGGAGCCGCCAGAGCCGCCAGCCTGTCCGGAGCCGCCAGAGTCTCCCGCCTGTCCGGAGCCGCCAGAGTCGCCCGCCTGTCCGGAGCCGCCAGAGTCGCCCGCCAGCCGGGCGCAGCCAGAGTCGCCCGCCAGCCCGGGCGCAGCCAGAGTCGCCCGCCAGCCGGGCGCAGGCAGAGTCGCCCGCCAGCCGGGCGCAGGCAGAGGCGCCCGCCAGCCGGACGCAGCCAGGGTCACCCGCCAGTCCTCCGGTGCAGCCAGGGGCGCCACCTAAGTGGGCCAAGCCGAAGGTGGAGCGGGGCCCACGTCCCGCACCAGAGCCACCACCGTAAGGAAGGCCCACCCGGACCCTCCCCTTTAGAGTCAGGTTTTGCGGCCGGTGTCCGCACCTTGGTGGGGGGGGGCTACTGTAACGCCCTGGCCATAGAGAGGGTTTGGACCCCAATCTGGACCCTCTCTTTCTAAAATGATCTGCCGCAATTTTTGCAACCCCTCTTACTAGCCTGTTCAACCTCTCTTTTGTATCATCTGAGATCCCTAAAGATTGGAAAGCTGCCGCGGTCATCCCCTTCTTTAAAGGGGGAGACACTCTAGACCCAAACTGTTACAGACTGTAACAGAGAGGGTTTTTTGTTCTCTATTTTTGGTTAGGCCAGGGTGTGACATGGGTGGGCGTTCTATGTTCTGTTTTCTATGTTGGTGTATTACTTGGTGTATTACTTTGTTTCGGTTGTATATCGTTGTTGCTGATTGAGAGTCATACATAGGCAGCCTGTTTTTCCTTTGGGGTTTGTGGGTGAATGTTTTCTGTTTAGTTTTACAACCTGACAGAACCCGTTTTTGGTCGTTTTTGGTTTATTTTGTAAGTGTTCATTTAGTCCATTAAAGTCTTTCAAGATGAACACATCCTCCGCTGCACCTTGGTCTCATTTTGACGACGGCCGTTACACATACCTATATCTATCCTACCCTGCCTTTCTATGGTCTTTGAAAGCCAAGTTAACAAACAGATCACAGACCATTTCGAATCCCACCGTACCTTCTCCGCTATGCAATCTGGTTACCGAGCTGGTCATGGGAGCACCTCAGCCATGCTCAAGGTCCTAAATGATACCATAACCACCATCGATAAAAGACACTACTGTGCAGCCATCTTCATCGACCTTGTCAAGGCTTTCGTCTCTGTCAATCACTGCATTCTTATCAGCAGACTCAACAGCCTTGGTTTCTCATATGACTGCCTCGCCTGGTTCACCAACTACTTCTCAGATCAAGTTCAGTGTGTCAAATCGGAGGGCCTGTTGTCCGGACCTCTGGCAGTCTATGGGGGTGCCACAGGGTTCAATTCTCGGGCCGACTCTTTTGTCTGTATATATCAATGATGTCGCTCTTGCTGCTGGTGATTCTCTGATCCACCTCTATGCAGATGACACCATTCTGTACACTTCTGGACCTTCTTTGGACACTGTGTTAACAAACCTCCATATGAGCTTCAATGCCACACAACACTCCTTCTGTGGCCTCCAACTGCTCTTAAATGCTAGTAAAATTAAATGCATGCTCTTCAACCGATCGCTGCCCGCACCCGCCCGCCTGACTAGCATCACTATTCTGGACGGTTCTGACTTAGAATATGTGGCCAACTACAAATACCTAGGTGTCTGGTTAGACTGTAAACTCTCCTTCCAGACTCACATTAAGCATCTCCAATCCAAAAATAAATCTAGAATCGGCTTCCTATTTTGCAACATAGCCTCCTTCACTCATGCTGCTAAACATACCCTCGTAAAACTGACTCTCATACCGATCCTTGACTTCGGTGATGTCATTTACAAAATAGCCTCCAACACTCTACTCAGCAAATTGGATGTAGTCTATCACAGTGCCATACGTTTTGTCACCAAAGCCCCATATACTACCCACCACTGTGACCTGTATGCTCTCGTTGGCTGGCCCTCGCTTCATATTCGTCGCCAAACCCAATGGCTCCAAGTCATCTATAAGTCTTTGCTAGGTAAAGCCCCACCTTATCTCAGCTCACTGGTCGCCATAGCAACACCCACCCATAGCACGCACACCAGCAAGTATATTTCACTGGTCATCCCCAAAGCAATCTCCTCCTTTGGCCACCTGTCCTTCCAAAAATCACTGAAGCTGGAGACTTATATCTCCCTCACTAACTTTAAACATCAGCTGTAAGAGCAGCTTACCGATCACTGCACCTGTACACAGCCCATCTGTAAATAGCCCACCCAACTACCTCATCCCCATATTGTTATTTATTTTTGCTCTTTTGCACCTCAGTATCTCTACTTGCACATCATCATCTGCACATCTATCACTCCAGTGTTAACGCTAAATTGTAATTATTTCCCCACTATGGCCTATTTATTGCCTTACCTCCCTAATCTTACTACATTTGCACACACTGTATAGAGATTTTTCTATTGTGTTATTGACTGTACATTTGTTTATCCCATGTGTAACTCTGTGTTGTTGTTGCACTGCTTTGCTTTATCTTGGCCAGGTCGCAGTTGTAAATGAGAACTTGTTCTCAACTGGCCTACCTGGTTAAATAAAGGTTAAATATTTTTTTTTCAAAGACTGGCCTGCTAATGCTGAGTTTTTAGCATCCTGCAGTTAGTCTGGGCGTCTGGTTAAGGAAATGGGTTTTGCTAGGGATAGCTTGAGTAGACAATGACTAGGTGATAAAAATCTAAAAGCTGGCATTCTATAGATAAGATGTGGTGTGTGTGACCCGAGATAGAGACAGCCTGGAAGAGTTTAGAACAATCCATCTTTGTCTCATCTTTCTGGCATCTGGGAAACTAAGCCAGGTTGGAAGTAAAACAACATCCCATGCAGATAACCAGGAGATGGACGAAGGTGGCTTATGGGAAGGGTAAAAATGACTGACTGAGCATTTATGGCTTATATAAGATCTCTATTTTTTCATTATCAGTTAAGCTCTCGGCAACACAACTTAGAGTGTGCGGTCAACGGTTTCCTTATTGCAATAATTAATCAATGTTGAATAAAGATGATTGTTTGAATATTTGTCCAAGTCTCTCTCAGTACTGACATTTCCATTACAGCAGTTGTTGGTTATTTCGTCTGACTGGATGCCAAAGCTGTTTATTGGGTGCTCTTGTCCATGGCGTCGGAGAGCGACTGATATAAATAAGCCTCGAGATCAGGGCTCCAGTGGACACACACACTCTCCAGTGTGCATTTGTAGTCACTCCTTGATTTCGAGGCCAAGAGCTTTTTGATGGGATGCTGGTAATCGGCCACAGCTTGGGCACCCTCTGACCCCATCTTGTACTTCACATTGTTCGAGATGTGGTTCTAGCAATTGACGATCCTGGCTTGCGGCAGCACAGACTGGATTGCCCCCTCAATAGCCGCCTCATGGTCTGTGTAGAAGATTGCTGTTGATAGTTGGGGAAGGAGTGAAAGGATGGTGCGAAAGAACTGTTTGTGGTTTTCCATGTGCCGGGTGGTGTAAATGAAGAAGGCCAGGGGAAGGACAGGTGCCTCTAGAAATGCTACATGACGGAAAACAAGGGGTGAAACATAAAAATTGCCCAGGTCAAACAGGGTGTCATAGTGAAAAATGTGTGCTTCTTGGTGTTTGCTTTTAGTGACTGCCTTGGCCTCTTCAACCATTTCTGGTGCTGCCACCACCAGAAGGGTTGCGGGTCGAGTCTCCATATGGGTGACAAATCCGGGGAGAATGTCACCCATCATATGTGTTGCCACCAACTAGTCCTGGTCCAAAACAGTGACGTCCCTTGCTCGGCGAATTGTGTTCTTCAATTGTGCTAAGTTGCAAGGTTGGTAAACTGGCATGAATGATGCATTTGGGAGTGCTGGTGGGTTATTGGTCATGAGTATACTTTGCCATGTGTTTCAGTCTTTCGCCTGGACATTTCATCTATAATTGAGGGAGCCAATCAGATGAAATCCCTTGCTTGCTGCTGTTGGCTGTTGCTGTGGGGGTGGGGGACAGCGGAGTGTGCCTCCTCACCAAAGTAGTAAACTAGCACAGTATGAGGCTGATGTAGCAACTCATACTCCCTTTTTTGGACCCCTGGTGCTTCCTTCCCTGCATACTACCACACCCTTAGTTTTGGTGAACGGCGCGGAAGGCTGTGGGATCCCTCCTGAATCCATCGCTTTTGGTCCGCCTTCCAGTCATCACATGATGAGGAACTACCCCCAAACATAAAAATGTCTCCAGGCTTGGGGTAGAGTGGTGGAAGGTGGGATACGTTAGCGGGATCAACCGTTTCAAACATTTCAGCTGCTTGTGCTGGTGTTAAAGGCAGCAGGCGTGTGGTGTATACTTGCTGGGGTATTGATTGGGGGACATGGGTTAGTGATGGGGCAATCTGGGAGACGGAGGGGGGTTGCGCATTGGCTATCCTTCCCTTACTCCACACGTCGTAGAGTTGACGACGATAGCTGAGGGTGTTCGACCGTTCCAGTTCAGTGACCAGCACAGAAAAAAAAACATGATGGTAGCACGCTGCTGTAACTTCGTCTGGTGAGAGGCCTTTTAACAACTGAGGTAATGTCATCAAAAGTTGGGGCCCTCTTTCTTGTATGGAGTATGGAGATGACACATAGGACAAGTTTTCCAGACAGTTACAGACTAACTATATGGAATGTTATATGGAAAAATGTCCCCTAGTGCTTCAAATAGTTTACCAAGCTAGATTGGGGTCCATTCAGAATTAAATTGAGACCTGTTACATTCTACATCAGTTACTTATTTTTTAATGGAAAGAATCAGTATGCAGAATTCGACACTGAATGTAAAGAACATGGATTGAAAGTGAATTACATTAGTAAAAATGTTTTAACCATATCCCCCCTGTAATCAATGATCATTTCTAAATACATGACCTGCCCAATCATGTCTAAGCAATTGATTACTTCCAGGGAGGATGGAATTGCGCTATGACGCATAACCACAGTGGGCTGCAGGCATAATCCACATAAGCAGTAGCTAGGGGGCCACCGACCATTATTATCATTATTATTTATTTTTTAACAACAGTCACTTACTGTTGTGTTACAATAGTAAAATACACAAGGTGAAATTTCGAGATTTGGTTGTGCATCAGCAGTTGGTTAGCAAATAAAAGTTTGTCACATACACATGTGTTAAGGGTGTGTACTGGAGGCAAAGTCAGGTGCAGGAGAGCAGAGTGTAGTTAACAGGCGCACTTTTTATTCCAGTCCAAACAAAAGCACATAAGTACATTTAACGTGCTCAAAACACGGAACATAAAACAAAAGTCTGGCGCGTACCAATACCCACATAACATCAAAACAATTTCACACAAAGACATGGAGGGGAACAGAGGACTAAATACATTCAGTGTGATTAGGGAATAAAAACCAGGTGTGTATGGAACAAGACAAAACAAATGGGAATATGAAAAATGGAGCGGCGATGGCTAGAAAGCCGGTGACGTCGATCGCCGAATGCCGCCCGAACAAGGAGAGGAGCCGACTTCGGCGGAAGTCGTGACAATATGTTATCGCAGAGGCAGCAAAATGTTGGTTTCTAGCTCCAACAATGCAGTAATACCTAACAATACAAAATACACAATCCTAAAAATGTATATAGTAAATAGCAGAACAAGCGTTGTCAGTCACTGAGTCACAATTAGCCATGGCAGCTACAAAAATTTAGATTGGTAAGTTAGTCTAGCCAGTTAGTCTAGCCAGTTATCTAAACTTCTTGTAATAATGGCCCGTTACCGACTGGGCACACAGGGCATGTGCCCAAGGGCCCTGACCTCCAGGAGGCCCCCAATGATTTTGTTAGTCACTCTCACTCAGATATGGTTAACATTGCATAAATCTTGGCAAAATGTGTAGAATTGCAGCAAATTCACTGTAATACTGCACCTTTTCTCTGCTCCATGGCAAAATGAGTCTAATTGCATGAAATGTATTCAAAATGGCTAAACCTTTCCCCGCACAATGGCAAAATGGCCACAATTGAAATGTAAATAATTCAACTATTTCAATTTCTATCCGCCGTCAAAAGGGGGGAGGGGCACTACAACGTTTTGCCAGCGAGGTGGGGAGCCCCCAAACCAAATATCGGTTAGGGCCCCCAAAAGGCATGTTAAGATCCAAATGAACAACATAACATGGACAGAGGGGGACCTGGGACTTCATCCACGAATCATCTCACAGTCAGTGCTGATCTAGGATGTGTCTATAATCTTATTCTTGTTGTAAACTGCAAAACTGATCCAAGAGGAACACTCCTACTCTGAGACACTTGATACGTAAGGCCGCAGGTTAGATTGAATGTTGACACTTGGCCCCTGGGGTTGAGTGGGGTCATATGGGTATCAAACTTCATGCTAATGAATTTACCTGGAGTAGGAGTGATGAGTTATTGCTGACGTGGACGAGGCAGAGGCTCAAGTGTTTCCACTGTACAAGATATCTGTGGAATGGTTACAGACAGTATACAGGTCAGAGGTCAAAAGTATATTATATGCAAATAACAGGATTGGGTTGTGCAGCTGACAATAGTGGCTCGCTCAATCTTTTACATACATCCCTCCTTTCTTGCTTCCTAGAAGTAATCACTGATTAGAAATGACTAGACAGGTTAAAGACTTGTAGTGGAGGCCTGGGTTTCACCTGCCCATTCCTGTCTAAGCAGTGATTACTTCAAAGAGGGAGGAAGGAGTTGTGCAGCAATTTGTACCAAACATCTCAGTTCTCCCAAAGTGCCCCCTTTCAATTCTCTGCATGAACAGGAAATATGGTGGAAACTCCTTTTGGGCCATGCATACGCCAATCTAATGCTCTTACATTTATGGCAAATAGTGAATCATATTATGTACGCCCTTCAGGAGAAGTGAGTGTTTGATGTCATTACACTAAATTGAAATAATGATCATCATAAGTGATTTCATACAGACATCCCACCAATTTATGTAAAATATATTTCAAAAGGACAAATTAAGAAAGACTACAAATGAAATGCTTCACCCACATATTAAACATATTCAAAGTATGTCTACATGAACAAATATAGCGATGTCCAGAATAAATTAGCAATTTCAATTGTCATTGATTGACATTTCCCCTCATCCAAAATCACATGTCATGTCTACATCAAGTAGCACCTTTCCATTTAACTGTAGGTCAGCCAACATGGGACAAGTGCTGGGGAAAAAAATAGTCACATGCTAGATCAAACAGTGAAATACCAACAAAATTTGGCAGGATGTCATCCAGAATGTGTAAATTTAAGGCCCTTTGCAAGGGATCAAAGGTCACAATAGGGCATAATGGAAAGTATTACCAATAACCAGAGACTGGATGATTTATTAGTGTATTTGTAAACTGTTCTGCATATACACAGAAAAAACCCGGTTAATTTTTCACCCGTCAGTTTTGAATTTCTCTACCCCACACTGTCAGATCGTGAAGTTATAGTTGCCATAGTTCATGAACGTCTTTGACAGGAAAATTGTGGTTAGCTAATGGCCAACTTCCACAAAAATTGAGAAATGTGTTGTTTTTGTGGATATGTAAGACTTAAAACATAATAAATGCAAAAACGAACTAAATGTTTTCTGGTAGGAGTATCATAGGACGGGCCACAGTGTCTCCCTACCCCTTGTATCTCAGCCTCCAGTATTTATGCTGCAATAGTTTGTGTCAGAGGGCTAGGGTCAATCTGTTATATCTGGAGTATTTCTCCTGTCTCATGCACCCTCTAATTCTCTCTCTCTCGCTCTCCCTCCCAGAGGACCTGAGCCCTGGAACCATGCCTCAGGACTTCCTGGCCTGATGACAACAACCTCTCTCTCAATATGAGCAAGACAAAGGGGCTGATCGTGGACTTTAGGACAAGGAGGGCCGAACAGGCCCCCATCAACATCGACGGGGCTGTAGTGGAGCGGGTCCAGAGTTCCAAGTTCCTTGGTGTCCACATCACCAACGAACTATCATAGTCAAAACACACCAACACAGTTGTGAAGAGGGCATGACAACACCTTTCCCCCTCAGGAGACTGACAATATTTAGCATGGGTCCCCAGATCCTCAAAACGTTCTACAGCTGCACCATCAAGAGCATCCTGAGAGGTTGCATAACCGCCTGGTATGGCAACTGCTGGGCATCTGACCATAAGGCGCTATAGAGGTTAGTGCGTACGACCCAGTACATTACTGGGGCAAAGCTTCCTGACATCAAGGACCTATATAATAAGCGTTGTCACAGGAAGAGCCAAAAAATGGTCAAAGACACCTCCCCCAGTGTTTTTACACTGCTGCTACTCACTGTTTATTATAAATGCAATGTCACTTTACAAATTTCTAACCTGTACCTCCACACATTGACTCGGTACCGGTACGCCATGTATATAGCTTCGTTATTGTTATCTAATTGTCTTGTGTTACTTAATTACGTGACTTTAGTTTACTTAGGAATTATTTTCTTAACTCTATTTCTTGACCTGCATTGTTGGTTAAGGGCTTGTAAGAACGCACTTCACGGTAAGGTCCACAGCTGTTGTATTCCGCGCATGTGACAAATAAAATTTGATTTGGCTTGGTATTTGCTCTGCCATGTAGTGTCAACTGTGGGACCTTATATAGGCAGGTGTGTGCCTTTCCAAATCATGTCAAATCAATTGAATTTACCATAGGTGCACTCCAATCAAGTTGTAGAAACAGCTCTAGGATGATCAATGGAAACAGGATGCACCTGAGCTCAATTTGAGTCTCACAGCAAAGGGGAAGAATCATTATGTAAATAAGGTATTTCTGTTTTTTACTTGTAATGAATTTGCTAAAATGTATAAACCCGATTTTACCTTTGTCATTATAGGGTATTGCGTGTAGATTGAGGGAAAAATTTAATGTAATCAGTTTTAGAATAAGGTTGAAAGGCAATAGCATGTAAATAGGGGAAGGAGTCTCAATACATCCAAATGCTCAGTGGTAACTTAGTCTGACCATTAGAGTAGTGGTTAAGGTGGTTACTCTCCAAATGAGAGTTTGAGAGTTCAAATCCCAGAGGAGCAATTAATAGTGAAAGTTTTTTGTTATTGCCTTTTTTGGCATGAAAGACAAATTTGAGGTTTGTAGAGGGATAGGGGCTAGTTCCCATCAAGTAAGTGACACCTTGTATAGAATGCCCTTTTAATAGTGTTGTGATAACATATTATGTCGTGGAGTAACAATACAATGTGAAACACGTACCTTTCGAATTTCGTCCCCCATTCCTAGACACATCCATCCTATAGTGTAGGTTTTGAAGGTTCGTATTCTATGCTTGTAGTCATCAGAAGAAGACTGAGGAACGGTTGATAGATCCAAGAAGTACAAGCCCCCACACCATTCTCCAACCTCTGAAATGTTGTCTTTGGTGTGTGCATTTTCAAGTTCCCCTTAACATTTTACCTCTGTCTGTCCGATAAAGTTGTGGTTATGGTGGTTGATCTCCAAACGAGGCTTATTATCCATAATCTTATTCTGGAGACAACTGATTCAGTATGATCTAGGCAAAGCTGATCGTAGAACAGTACTCCTCTGTACGCATTTATGAAATGTCTCAGGCTAAGAATGCTGAACTGGAATCAGCCCCCACCCCCTAAGCATGTGTTTAGTGAGTCCGCTCGATCAGATGCAGTAGGGATGACCAGGGATGTTCTCTTGATAAGTGTGTGAATTTCCTGTCTGGCTTAGTATTCGAAATGCAACAAGTACTTTTGGGTGCCAGGGAAATTGTATGGAGTAAAAAATACATATATTTTTTTAAATGTAGTGAAGTAAAATTAAAAGCTGTAAAGAAACAGCAAGAGTAAAAGTACAGATACAAAAAAAACATATATACGGAATGTAGTGGAGTAGTTTAAATACATTTTTGTTAAGTAATTTACACCACGACTTGAAAGGAACACCTCAATTACCTCGACTAACTGGTGCCCCCACACATTGACTCTGTACTGGTACCCCATGTATATAGCCTCACTATGTTTATTTTACATCTGCTCTTTCATTATTTGTTACTTTTATTTCTTATTTTTTACTTTAACACATTTTTCTTACAACTAAATTGTTGGTTAATTAAGGGCTTGTAAGTCAGCATTTCACTGTAAGGTCTACACATGTCGTATGCTCGGCGCATGTGACAAATACAAATGTGAACCTTGTGTGACATTATTGAAACTGTGCTGACACCTAGTGGACATCAAGAGAAACTACACACACACACACACACACACACACACACTATAACCTTAAAACAAATGGGATGCTTTTACATACGTTGCTCTTTTTCACTAATATATATGTCTAATAAACAGACGTTCAAAAGTTAGAATGTAAAGCACAAACGACTGAAAAGTTATTCAAAAGCAGCTGTAGTGAATCAAGCATCTTGAGGTTACCTGAAATAGGTCAAAGAATATATTTTACATTTTCTAATTTATTTTATCTTTATTTAACTAGGCAGGTTGAACTCAACAACATCGACACAAGTTATCTGCTATATTTGGGAAATAGGATTAACACAGAGAGAACTTGGCAAATTACAATTTATGTTTCTGTAGTACGAGTAGGCTGGTATATACAGTATCATCGGTAACAATTGTGTACAAGCCACCTAGCTAATAGAATACAGGGGCTAGCGGTCATTAGTTACATTTCAACCATAGCGATTCCCTAATTGAGGCGCTACAGAGTTCACCGGCGAATGCAGGAACACTGGAAATAATAACTAAACCAACGGACGAGGAATGGTGGAGGGTACCAAAATGAAGAGACATTTTTCCGAATAAACGTGGTGAGTGAAAAACGTAATTAATAGCTCACTCCCTACCCGGTATCTAATTCTACCGTTATACGACTTTGTATGCGTTGTTTGTTGGCAACCTTGATATTTACGAAGCTTTTGGAACGGATTCCTGTTGGAACGTTCCACAAATTATACCCACCCCTCCCTTTCCTCCACTGACACTGACCAAAAAGGGACAGTCTTCCACCTGATGGCGAAACTCGAGTGGCACCACATTATTTCTGCCTCATAAACAAATTCTTGTTACTCCTATGAACAGAGAAAGTGACATTTTCATCGATATTAAAAAAGACCCAAGCCGCTAATAATAACGCAAGCCTATAGATACTTTTCTACTCATTCATTACTGCTGCACTGCTTGTTGTAGCGCTGAGTGCAAATAGGAAATAGCGCATTTTATGGTTTATAAAAGTGTTGGTTACAAAGTGTTGACAGTGCTGAATAAGAACTTAAACTCACTCAAAAACAGCAGCTCTTTGCTGTAGTCGTTGACAGTTTCTCTAGTCATGCTTTTAAACGTTTTGAAATCTCACAGTATCAATTTTGCCGTAGCTTTCTTTCATGCCTGCTAAATTACTGCAGACTCGGTCATCTGAGCAATCTGATTGGCCAGCGGTAGGCCAATAGTGCACTTGATTTCCTTTCCAGGCCCACCGGGAAGGAAGAATTTGTACCTTCCGACATATGACAGTTTGCCTACCCGGCACGCAGGACAGCTGAATTGGCTGCACCTACCATCAACAGACCGAGACCGCAAAAAAAAAAATAGGAACACAAAAGCTTTATCGTTTGGTTTTTCCAGAAATGTTTGGCGATCGACTAGAAATGCCTTGGAGATCGACCGGTTGGTGACCGTTGGTCTAACCACTAGGCTACCTGTCGCCGTTTTACATACAGTAAAACACTTCCAATTTACCCATCGACTCAACCTGCAGCAAATAAGATGGGTCGTTCCACATCAAAAAGCACAGGCAGTCACTAACTCTACCCACATTACTCTACCCATATTACCTCAATTACCTTGACTAACCGGTGAACCTGCATATTGACCCTGTACCGGTATCCTCTGTATATAGCCTTGCTATTGTTATTTCACTGCTGCTGTTGAATTGTTTTACTTTTATTTAAAAATTTTACTTAAGAAGTTAAGAAAATAAAAAAAGTGTTAAAGCATTGTTGGTTAAGTAAGTTAAGCATTTCGCTGTAAGGTCCTGTTGTATTAGGTGCATGTGAAAAATAAAATTTGATTTGAAAGATTGACACCCACCATCTCAGATTGTTCTGAAATTGTTTGTTAGAAACAGATAGGATTAGCATCCCTGCAACATTATTTTGTTGAATATAATTTGATCTGAGAAATTAAGCTAATTGACTGCAACCAAATTGGCCATTTTAAATTATAGGGTTCCTATAAAATTCTATAAATATAATACCTAATATCTGATTTGGACTAAACTTTTTTTCTAACAATGAGTTAGACATGAGCAATCCAAAGAGAAGGTCAAAAGCCACCCACGGAACCGCCACATCCAGCAACCCCCCCCCCCCCCCAAAAGTAGGGGCCTGGATCAGAAAACCAAACAGTATCTGGTGTGACCACCATTTGCCACATGCAGCACGACATCTCCTTCGCAGAGTTGATCAGGCTGTTGATTGTGGTCAGTGGAATGTTGTCCCACTCCTCTTCAATGGCTGTGCGAAGTGGTGAGAACTGGAATGCTCTGAATCAACGTATGACAGTGTAGCCCAAACATGCTCAATGGGTGACATGTCTGGTGAGTATTCAGGCCATGGAAGAACTGGGACATTTTCAGCTTCCAGGAATTGTGTACAGATCCTTGCGACATGGGGCCGTGCATTATCATGTTGAAACATGCGGTGGCTGATGATGAATGGCACGACAATGGGCCATAGGATCTCGTCACGGTATCTCTGTGCATTCAAACTGCCATCGATAAAATGCAATTGTGTTTGTTGTCTATAGCTGATAACTGCCATAACCCCCTCCGCCACCATGGGGCACTCTGTTCACAACGTTGACGTCTGCATTCCAAACTACTCACCCACATACATTGTCTGCTATCTGCCTGGTAGAGTTGAAACCGGGATTCATCTGTGAAGAGCACACATCTCCAGCGTGCAAGTGGACATCAAAGGTGAGCATTTGCCCTCTGAAGTCAGTTATGATGTCAAACTGAAGTCAGGTCAAGACCCTGGTGATGAAGACAAGCATGCAGATTCCCGAGACAGTTTCTGCCAGTTCGTGGTGAAATTCTTTGGTTGTGCAGACCCACAGTTTCATCAGCTGTCCGGGTGGCTGGCCTCAGACGATCCCGCAGGTGAAGAAGCCGGATGTGGAGGTCGTAGGCTGGCGTGGTTACACATGATCTGCGGTTGTGTATTTGACATACTGCCAATGAGACACCAAAGATGACACCTTTAACCAGTGCCCTACTCTGAAAATCATCATTCGTCAACATCTTGTAGAGCCACAGAGTGTTCTCCTTTTGACCCATACAAAAATCAACATCATACCGCTCATGGTCACTCTGACCATTCCACTTTACCGAATTCGTCCTTAACCATCTTCGAAACCGCAAACAGGTCACCCAAAAAAACATCCTTGCTCATGAATCGATCTCCAACCATAAACTGCTGTTCATTTCCAACTTTAGCCTTTTTTATTCCACTCTTCTTCACCATCATCCACTCATTCTCAACTGTACTCGCTCCAAGAGAATCACACAACACATCAGCTTCCACCATTGCTCCCACCCGGAGCAGCCTCAGAAATTCAAGCTTTGTCTACGGTATTATGGCGGTTCGCATAGCAAGCGTTAGAAGTGCATGCACCTGCCACCTACTGTACGGGTGGTAAACTATCAAAAAAATATCCATTGTAGGAAAGGGGACGACGACCGCTAACAAAATACAAAAATAGACCCCCCCCCCCAAAAAAATACAATTATAATAATAATCACATTCCAATTCAAGTCATATTCCTGGCTCAGGTGCCTGTGAGGGCAGAACATCCTTTCACAGGACTTCTTGCAATGCCTCAGCTGTAAACTCACTGAGTCGCAAAAAGTGTTTTGCTGCACTCAACAATGATTCAAATGCCCTCTGACTTCTTTGCATGTGCTGTGCAGTTTATGACCATTGCAATAAATGCTACAAAGTCCACCTTTTTCACATGTAATATATACCATATGACCAAAAGTATGTGGACACCTGCTCATTGAACATCTCATTCCAAAATCATGGGCATTAATATGGCTTTCCACTAGATGTTGGAACATTGCTGTGGGGACTTGCTTCCATTCAGCCACGAGCATTAATGAGGTCGACACAGATGTTGGGCGATTAGGCCTGGCTTTCAGTTGGCGTTCCAATTCATCCTAAAGGTGTTCGATGGGGTAAAGGTCAGGGCTCTGTGCAGGCCAGTCAAGTTCTTCCACACCGATCGACAAACCATTTCTGTATGGACCTCACTTTGTGCACGGGGGCATTGCCATGCTGAAATAGGAAAGTGCCTTCCCCAAACTGTTGCCACAAGGTTGGAAGCACAGAATCATCTAGATAGAATGTCATTGGATGCTGTAGTGTTACTATTTCCCTTCACTGGAACTAAGGGGCCTTGCCCGAACCATGAAAAACAGCCCCAGACCATTATTTCTCATCCACCAAACTTTACAGTTGGCACTATGCACTGGGGCAGGTAGCGTTCTCCAGGCATCTGCCAAACCCAGATTTGTCCGTCGGACTGCCAGATGGTGAAGTGTGATTCATCACTCCAGAGGACACGTTTCCACTGCCCCAGAGTCCAATGGCGGCGAGTTTTACACCAATCCAGCCGATGCTTGGCATTGCACATGGTGATCTTAGGCTTGTTTGCGGCTGCTCGGCCATGGAAACCAATTTCATGAAGCTCCCGACAAACCGTTGTTGTGCTGATGTTGCTTCCAGAAGCAGTTTAGAACTCGGTAGTGAGTGTTGCAACCGAGGGTATTTTTCAGCACTCGACGGTCCCATTCTGTGAGCTTGTGGGGCTTACCACTTTGCGGCTGAGCAATTGTTACTCCTAGAACTTCTCACTTCACAATAGCGCTTACAGTTGACAGGGGCAAATTTGACAAACTGACTTGTCCACTCATTTGAAAGGGTGTCCACATACTTTTGTGTGTGTGTGTGTATATGTATATATATGTGTGTGTATATATGTGTGTGTGTATATATATATATATATATATATATATATATATATATATATATATATATATATATATATATATATATATATATATATCTCAGGAACCGTTGATTGCTGAGAAACATTCACTGGTGCTTTTTCAATTACCATTGAGTCTTCAACGCCACTTGCTCCTTCTACTCTTCTCAACGCCTCAAGATAGGAGACACGCTGAGCAGCCCTTATTCTCGCAACCTCTGTATGTGAATAACCAGCTGGTTTGATTATTAAGATGTGTCAAATCTGCGAAGACAGATTTAATCATGACACCAAAATGGCAACGTTACTTACAGCTGAACACTATGCTGGAAAACACTCGGCTTGTTAGTTTTGATTAAAACAAAACCGCTTTTAATTAAATACGAATAACAAATGTGTTTTTGCGTGGATTCCGCGAGTGCTAATTAACTGACTGTACTACAGACACCTGTCGTCGTGGAGAAAGACTCATTTGTTATATTTTGTAAAACAACTGGTTGCAGTAGAGAGCCAACCTGGATACTAAGGAGATCCTGAGGGAAATCGATGAGTACCAACAGCTTTACGTAATGAAGGAGGTAGTCGGATCATGGAAAGATCCGACTACCTCACAAAATAACTTTAACCTGACAAAAATAAGAAAAACAGATTAATCTACACACACGGACGATTTACTTACCGTTGAAGTAGAGGCTAGTGCTCTGGCTGGAATCCATGCAACACTGGAAAAGTTGTGTGAGGAGGCAGCAGGGCAGAGGGGGAGTTGAGGTAAGCCAGAATGTGAAATTCTCACGCTCCAAGGCGAGAACAAGGCACTCACAGCCAAGGTAAAAATCCACGATTCCAACATGGATTGTCTACTCAGGGAAAACAGGGTGATGGAGTTGCTAGACATACAAAGTCGTAGCATGTGTGAAAATCATTTTTTTTCTGGGATTCCTGAGGACACATCCAATAATCCAGAGGGTGGATCAAAAAATTCATGCAATCCGAAACTTCCTATAGAGCCTGAAAACAAGGTGGCTTTCCACCGAGTACACAGACTTGGAGCGAGAAGACCCATGGGACCGATCATCGCAAAATTTGAAACCTACCAACCAAAGGAGCTGATCAAAAGCAGGGGAATGGAGCTTAAAGGGACCAAATTTGGTCTCAATGACCAATTTCCAAGGGAGATAAACAAATGTTGTAAGAGACTGTATCCGGTACAGAGGCAACAAAGGGAGAAGGGTAAGCGTGCCTTTCTCATTGTGGACAAACTCTTTATAGGTGGACTGCTATTCCCAGACAGCTCAATAACACCATGGCTGTACTACATTCTACATGGACTTCAGTTTACGAAGAAAAGAAAGTATGGGAACTGTAAAAACATCTGAACACTATGAAGTGGATATGAACACACATACTCAATTACATGCTCGCTGACACATACGGACTTATTGTCACGTCCTGGCCAGTATAAGGGTTAATTAGTATTGTAGTTTGGTCAGGACGTGGCAGAGGGTATTCGTTTTATGTGGTTCGGGGTGGTGTGTTTTGTTGAAGGGGCATTTGGTTTAAGTATTCCGGGGTTTTTGGGCACTGTTTGGTTTTCAGGTATTCTATGTTTAGTCTAGTATGTCTGTTTCTATGTTTGGTTAATTGGGGTTGGGACTCTCAGTTGAAGGCAGGTGTTGTCTATCTGCCTTTGATTGAGAGTCCCATATATTAGGGTGTGTTTGTGTTTGTTATTTGTGGATGATTGTTCTGTGTTTAGCCTTTGTGCCTTACCAGACTGTTTTTGTTGATCGTTCGTTCTTTGTTATTTTGGTGTTCATTTTGTATTTATTAAAAAGCAAGATGAGCATAAACATACCTGCTGCGTTTTGGTCCTCCTTCACCGTCGACAACCGTGACACTTATACATAGACATCTGATCTCACTCTCTTCTCTCCCTCACCTCTCTATTGTCGAGAACTGCTTTATAATTTAATATGTTTCTTCTTTGTCTCTTTTTTTATGTGTTTGTCGACAAGTTTATATATGTTTACAACAAGCAAGGGGAAGATAGAATAGGGGCATTGGGGAATAATAATATGTTGTACGGAATACATTTGTACTGTAGTGAAGCCGTCGCTATAAGAATGCAAGGTCTATCTTGGGTTAATTATAAAAATCTTTGCTGTTGCCAGTGACAACAGTTTCAAACGTAAAATTGATCGCGTGCAACTTCCTTATGTTCGCGATCCAGATCGTCTAACCTTACTTTGCTACCTGACAACTTTACGGTTTTTACTTTTAATTACCCTTTATATTTTTTGTTTTTCCCTTACTCAACTTTTTTTCATTCAACTTTTTCACTCCGGACACTTTATCTGGACATGGCTCGTCAGGACCTCCACCAGCCGAAGCTAAGTAGTAACATTAACATGATGCCTTCTAATTGCAGTCGCTGTACTTATAATATACAGGAGAACGATCGCCTTAAGGCGAGGGTAGCTGTGCTGCTAGCCCAGCTTCAGACGCAATCGTTAGGCAAGAGTAATTTCAGTGTAGGAAAGGATGAAACGGCGTCTGTACCACCAGTAAGTACAGATAGTAGTATAAATCCCCTTGCACGGTCCCCGCAGCCGGACAACTTCCTCATGGCTTCTGGAGGGAAATGCAGTAGGAATGCTCAACTGGTGTTCCTGATTCAGCCGACAGAAACTTTCAACCGGTTCTCTCCATTAAGCAGCGAGTCGGAGTCAGAGGCCGAGCCTTCTCTGGTCTCTACTCCTCCCGTTACGGGGTCTGAGACACCGAAGCCTTCCACCATTAGCTCTGACAAATTGAAAACCCTAGTCATTGGCGACTCCATTACCCTCAGTAGTAGACTTAAAACGAATCATCCAGCGATCATACACTGTTTACCAGGGGGCAGGGCTACCGACGTTAATGCTAATCTGAAGATGGTGCTGGCTAAAGCTAAAACTGGCGAGTGTGGAGAGTATAGGGATATTGTTATCCACGTTGGCACCAACGATGTTAGGATGAAACAGTCAGAGGTCACCAAGCGCAACATAGCTTCAGCGTGTAAATCAGCTAGAAAGATGTGTCGGCATCGAGTAATTATTTCTGGCCCCCTCCCAGTTAGGGGGAGTGATGAGCTCTACAGCAGAGTCTCACAACTCAATCGCTGGTTGAACACTGTTTTCTGCCCCTCCCAAAAGATCAAATTTGTAGATAATTGGCCGTCTTTCTGGGATTCACCCACAAACAGGACCAAGCCTGGCCTGTTGAGGAGTGACGGATTCCATCCTAGCTGGAGGGGTGCTCTCATCTTATCTACGAACATAGACAGGGCTCTAACTCCCCTAGCTACACAATGAAATAGGGTGCAGGCAAGGCAGCAGGCTGTTAGCCAGCCTGCCAGCTTAGTGGAGTCTGCCACTAGCACAGTCAGTGTAGTCAGCTCAGCTATCCCCATTGAGACCGTGTCTGTGCCGCGACCTAGGTTGGGCAAAACTAAACATGGCGGTGTTCGCCCTAGCAATCTCACTAGAATAAAGACCTCCTCCATTCCCGCCATTATTGAAAGAGATTGTGATACCTCACATCTCAAAATAGGGCTACTTAATGTTAGATCCCTCACTTCCAAGGCAGTTATAGTCAATGAACAAATCACTGATCATAATCTTGATGTGATTGGCCTGACTGAAACATGGCTTAAGCCTGATGAATTTACTGTGTTAAATGAGGCCTCACCTCCTGGTTACACTAGTGACCATATCCCCCGCGCATCCCGCAAAGGCGGAGGTGTTGCTAACATTTACAAAAAATTGTTTTTTTTGTAAATTGAAATATGTTTTCGTCTTTTGAGCTTCTAGCCATGAAATCTATGCAGCCTACTCAATCACTTTTTATAGCTACTGTTTACAGGCCTCCTGGGCCATATACAGCGTTCCTCACTGAGTTCCCTGAATTCCTATTGGACCTTGTAGTCATAGCAGATAAAATTCTAATTTTTGGTGACTTTTAATATTCACATGGAAAAGTCCACAGACCCACTCCAAAAGGCTTTCAGAGCCATCATCGACTCAGTGGGTTTTGTCCAACATGTCTCCGGACTTACTCACTGCCACAGTCATACTCTGGACTTAGTTTTGTCCCATGGAATAAATGTTGTGGATCTTAATGTTTTTCCTCATAATCCTGGACTATCGGACCACCATTTTATTACGTTTGCAATCGCAACAAATAATCTGCTCAGACCCCAACCAAGGATCATCAAAAGTCGTGCTAGAAATTCTCAGACAACCCAAAGATTCCTTGATGCCCTTCCAGACTCCCTCTGCCTACCCAAGGACAAAAAAAAGGACAAAAAAAAAAGAAACTAGAATATGCATATAATTATTGGCTTTGGATAGAAAACACCCTAAAGTTTCTAAAACTGTTTGAATGGTGTCTGTGAGTATAACAGAACTCATATGGCAAGAAAAAACCTGAGAAGATTCCAAACAGGAAGTACCCTCTCTGACCATTCCTTGAGCTTCTTGGCTCTGTTTAAAGAAAATGTAGGATCTTTGCTGTAACGTGACACTTCCTACGGCTCCCATAAGCTCTCAGAACCCGGGAAAAAGCTGAATGATGTAATTCCAGCCGCTGGCTGAAAAACTTTAGCGCGTTTGGATGGTGGTTGATCAGAGGGCCATCAGACTGAGGCTCGTGCACGAGGGGATCACATGCTTTTACTTTCTCTCTCTCTGAATGTAAACACGCTTTCCCGGTCGGAATATTATCGCTTTTTTACGAGAAAAATTGCATAAAAATTGATTTTAAACAGCGGTTGACATGCTTCGAAGTACGGTAATGGAATATTTAGAATTTTTTTGTCACGAAACGCGTCGGGCGTGTAACCCTTATTTACCCTTTCGGATAGTGTCTTGAACGCACGAACAAAACGCCGCTGTTTGGATATAACTATGGATTATTTGGGACCAAACCAACATTTGTTATTGAAGTAGAAGTCCTGGGAGTGCATTCTGACAAAGAACAGCAAAGGTAATAACATTTTTCTTATAGTAAATCTGACTTTGGTGAGTGCTAAACTTGGTGGGTGGCTAGCCGTGATGGCTGGGCTATCTACTGAGAATATTGCAAAATGTGCTTTCACCGAAAAGCTATTTTAAAATCGAAAATAGCAAGTGCATAGAGGAGTTCTGTATCTATAATTCTTAAAATAATTGTTAGGTTTTTTGTGAACGTTTATCGTGAGTAATTTAGTAAATTCACCGGAAGTTTGCGGGGGGTATGCTAGTTCTGAACGTCACATGCTAATGTAAAAAGCTGTTTTTTGATATAAATATGAACTTGATTGAACAAAACATGCATGTATTGTATAACATAATGTCCTAGGGGTGTCATCTGATGAAGATCATCAAAGGTTAGTGCTGCATTTAGCTGTGGTTTGGATTTATGTGACATTATATGCTAGCTTGAAAAATGGGTGTCTGATTATTTCTGGCTGGGTACTCTGCTGACATAATCTAATGTTTTGCTTTCGTTGTAAAGCCTTTTTGAAATCGGACAGTGTGGTTAGATAAAGGAGAGCCTTGTCTTTAAAATGGTGTAAAATAGTCATATGTTTGAAAAATTGAAGTTTTTGTATTTTTGAGGAATTTGTAATTCGCGCCACGCCCATCATTGGCTATTGGAGCAGGTGTTCCGCTAGCAGAACGTCTAGATGTAAGAGGTTAACAACCTAACCGAGGAACTCAATTTAACCGTGCGCAATACCCTAGATGCAGTCGCACCCCTAACAACTAAAAACATTTGTCATTAGAAACTAGCTCCCTGGTATACAGAAAATACCCGAGCTCTGAAGCAAGCTTCCAGAAAATTGGAACGGAAATGGCGCCACACCAAACTGGAAGTCTTCCGACTAGCTTGGAAAGACAGTACCCGTGCAGTATCGAAGATCCCCTCACTGCTGCTCGATCATCCTATTTTTTCCAACTTAATTGAGGAAAATAAGAACAATCCAAAAGAATAAAAAATACATGTCGCAAAGCTAACTAAAAAGCAGCATTCCCCAAGAGAGGATGGCTTTCAGTTTAGCAGTAATAAATTCATTAACTTCTTTGAGGAAAAGATCATGATCATTAGAAAGCAAATTACAGACTCCTCTATAAATCTGCGTACTCCTCCAAAGCTCAGTTGTCCTGAGTCTGCACAACTCTGCCAGGATCTAGGATCAAGGGAGACACTAAAGTGTTTTAGTACTATATCTCTTGACACAATTATGAAAATAATCATGGCCTCTCAACCTTCAAGCTGCACACTGGACCCTATTCCAACTAAACTACTGAAAGAGCTGCTTCCTGTGCTTGGCCCTCCCATGTTGAACATAATAAATGGCTCTATCCACCGGATGTGGACCAAACTCACTAAAAGTGGCAGTAATAAAGCCTCTCTTGAAAAAGCCAAACCTTGACCCAGAAAATATTTAAAAAACTATCGGCCTATAACGAACCCATTCCTCTCAAAAAATATTGAAAAAGCTGTTGCGCAGCAACCTACTGCCTTCCTGAAGACAAACAATGTATACGAAATCCTTCGGTCTGGTTTTAGACCCCATCATAGCACTGAGACTGCACTAGTGAAGGTGGTAAATGACCTTTTAACCTCTTGGGTAGGGGGCAGTATTTTCACCTCCGGATGAAAAGTGTGCCCAAAGTTAACTGCCTGTTACTCAGGCCCAGAAGCTAGGATATGCATATAATTGGTAGATTTGGATAGAAAACACTAAAGTTTCTAAAACTGTTAAAATAATGTCTGTGAGTATAACAGAACTGATATGGCAGGTGAAACCCCGAGGACAAACCATCCAGGGGGAAAAAAATTGAGGTCATAGGATTTTTCAATTTGTTTTCTATGGGATACCCTCATTATTAGGAACCAGGTTGCAGTTCCTATGGCTTCCACTAGATGTCAACAGTCTTTAGAAATTGTTTGACGTTTTTCTTTTGAGAAATGAAGAAGTAGTCCTATTCATTGTAAGTGTCACTCCAGGTGGACTCTACTGTTTTGATGTGCGTGAACTGGAGCGTGCTTCACGTTGTTTTTATCTGGTATTAGAAACAGTTTATTCCATCTTAAATTTGTATTGATTATTTACATTTGAATGTACCTGAGGTTGGATTAGGAACATTGTTTGAAATGTTTGAGACCAAGATTACAGGTAACTTATTAGATACTTTGTAGGGATGTTGGGCGGGTTGAAACTGGTGTATTTCTGAATCAAACGCGACAAATAAATGGACATTTTTGGGACATAAAGAAGGACATTATGGAACAAAAGGACCATTTGTGATGTTTCTGGGACATTTTGGAGTGCCAACAGAAGAAGATCTTCAAAGGTAAGGCATTAATTATATCGTTATTTCTGACTTTTGTGGCGCACCTGCCTGGTTGAAATATGATTTTCATGTGTTTGTATGCGGGGTGCTGTCCTCAGATAATCGCATGGTTTGCTTTGTATAACACATATATTTTCAAGAATGTTAAATATTTCAATTTGGTATTTTTGAATTTGGCACTCTGCAATTTCACCGGATGTTGGCCAGGTGGGACGCTACCTGCCCATAAGAAGTTAATGGCATCAGATCGAGGCTCTGCATCTGTCCTCGTGCTCCTAGACCTTAGTGCTGCTTTTGATACCATCAATCACCACATTCTTTTGTAGAGATTGGAAACCCAAATTGGTCTACACGGACAAGTTCTGGCCTGGTTTAGATCTTATCTGTCGGAAAGATATCAGTTTGTCCCTGTGGATGGGTTGTCCTCTGACAAATCAACTGTACATTTTGGTGTTCCTCAAGGTTCCGTTTTAGGACCACTATTGTTTTCACTATATATTTTACCTCTTGGGGATGTCATTCGAAAACATAATGTTAATTTTCACTGCTATGCGGATGACGCACAGCTGTACATTTCAATGAAACATGGTGAAGCCCCAGACATAAGGAAGTGGATGGCTGCAAACTTTCTACTTTTAATCTCGGACAAAACAGAGATGCTTGTTCTAGGTCCCAAGAAACAAAGAGATCTTCTGTTGAATCTGACAAGTAATCTTGATGGTTGTACAGTCGTCACAGTTTTATTTGAGAAGGACCTCGGCGTTACTCTGGACCCTGATCTCTCTTTTGACGAACATATCAAGACTGCTTTTTTCCATCTACGTAACATTGCAAAAATCAGAAATGTTCTGTCCAAAAATGATGCAGAAAAATTAATCCATGCTTTTGTTACTTCTAGGTTTGACTACTGCAATGCTCTACTGTCCGGCTACCCGGATAAAGCACTAAATAAACTTCAGTTAGTGCTAAATACGGCTGCTAGAATCCTGACTAGAACCCAAAATCATATTACTCCAGTGCTAGCCTCCCTACACTGGCTTCCTGTTAAGGCAAGGGCTGATTTCAAGGTTTTACTGCTAACCTACAAAGCATTACATGGGCTTGCTCCTACCTATCTTTCTGATTTGGTCCTGCCGTACATACCTACACATACGCTATGGTCACAAGACGCAAGCCTCCTAATTGTCCCTAGAATTTCTAAGCAAACAGCTGGAGGCAGGGCTTTTTCCTATAGAGCTCCATTTTTATGGAATGGTCTGAGAGAAGCAGACTCGGTCTCAACCTTTAAGTCTTTATTGAAGACTCATCTCTTCAGTAGGTCCTATGATTGAGTGTAGTCTGGCCCAGGAGTGTGAAGGTGAACGGAAAGACACTGGAGCAACGAACCACACTTGCTGTCTCTGCCTGGCCGGTTCCCCTCTCTCCACTGGGATTCTCTGCCTCTCACCCTATTACAGGGGCTGAGTCACTGGCTTACTGGTGCTCTTCCATGCCGTCCCTAGGAGGGGTGCGTCACTTGAGTGGGCTGAGTCACTGATGTGGTCTTCCTGTCTGGGTTGGCGCCCCCCCTTGGGTTGTGCCGTGGCGGAGATCTTTGTGGGCTATACTCGGCCTTGTCTCAGGATGGTAATTTGGTGGTTGAAGATATCCCTCTAGTGGTGTGGGGGGTGTGCTTTGGCAAAGTGGGTGGGGTTATATCCTGCCTGTTTGGCCCTGTTCAGGGGTATCATCGGATGGGGCCACAGTGTCTCCTGACCCCTCCTGTCTCAGCCTCCAGTATTTATGCTGCAGTAGTTTGTGTCAGGGGGCTAGGGTCAGTCGGTTATATCTGGAGTATTTCTCCTGTCTTATCTGGTGTCCTGTATATTTAAGTATGCTCTCTCCTTCTCTCCTTTCTTTCTCTCTCTCGGAGGACCTGAGCCCTAGGACCATGCCTCAGGACTACCTGTCATGATGACTCCTTGCTGTCCCCAGTCCACCTGGCCGTGCTGCTGCTCCAGTTTCAACTGTTCTGCCGGCGGCTATGGAACCCTGACCTGTTCACCGGACGTGCTACCTGTCCCAGACCTGCTGTTTTCAACTCTCTAGAGACAGCCGGAGAGGTAGAGATACTCTCAATGATTGGCTATGAAAAGCCAACTGACATTTACTCCTGAGGTGCTGACCTGTTGCACCCTCGACAACTACTGTGATTGTTATTATTTGACCCTGCTGGTCATTTATGAACATTTGAACATCTTGGCCATGTTCTGTTATAATCTCCACCCGGCACAGCCAGAAGAGGACTGGCCACCCCTCATCGCCTGGTTCCTCTCTAGATTTCTTCCTAGGTTTTGGCCTTTCTAGGGAGTTTTTCCTAGCCATCGTGCTTCTACACCTGCATTACTTCCTGTTTGGGGTTTTAGGCTGGGTTTCTGTACAGCATATTGAGATATCAGCTGATCTAAGAAGGGCTATATAAATACATTTGATTTGATTTCATGATCATGTGAAACGTCAATTGCTATGGAAATGCTGGGATGTGTTTTTCAATTATGTTAAAGGTAATTATGATGCAACTATGACGATGATATGAATTACAATTATCATAAATATTAAGGCTCTTACACAGACATCGTACACACTCACTAAATCACATCCAATCTCATACACATCAACCTACTCTGATTTACTACACACATAGTATCCTGTCTCAATTTTCTAACATCTGTGGGATTGGCTCACAGGCAAACATGCAAGGGAATAAAATAAATATTGCTACAACCTATTTCTTGAATTCTAATGATCAGACAATTGAAAGCTCTAATTTTGACTGTCATAATATCTCTGATGGCAGTAACTGTACAAGCACTAATTAGGGTCAATTTAGACCGAGAATAGTATCTAGTTATGGTAAGGGGTGAAATAAGTATAGCCAGTTATAATTGTAACAGTTCAGCAGATTATAAAAAAAGATGATTAGTCTTTACGTGGCTAAAATAACAGGAATATACCATATACTGTTTACAGGAAACTCACTCTACATCCTTTGATTATTATTATTGTTATGCCTTTATTTCAACAAGGAACACAGACTGAGACCAAGGTCTCTTTTACAGCTGGGCCCTGAATATACATGTTTACACATACAGTTTAGGTACAATGCTTAAGAAACTAAACAAGACAAACAAAACGATCACAGATAACACAAAAAAATACAGCAACAGATTTAATTTACACATAGGTTATTATTCTAACAGCACAAGAACTTGCAATACCCGAAACAGTTACAAGCAATACAAAAATAAAAATGCTCCAATACATTTTTTAAATGAGCAAGGGGGACAAGAGTCTCAAGTTTAAGTTTAGTCTGCAGGCTATTCCATAGGCAAGGAGTGTAACAGGAAAAGGCAGCCATACCCAACTCTGTGGAAATCGCATGGGCCTCAAGTGTAATCCATGCTTGAGACTTGGTTTTAGGAATCATAATTCTAATAATGATGAGTGATGATAAATAAGAAGGTACTTTATTCAGAAGTGCTTTATAGACAAACACGAGAGCATGTTGCTCTCGTCTCACAGACAGCGAAGTCCAACCCACATTTTGATATAAAACACAGTGGTGAGTTCTGTAGCTAGCACCCGTAATAAACCTAAGTGCACAGTGATAAATAGCATCCAGCGATTTAAGTGTTGATGCCGTAGCAAGCATGTAAATAATATCCCCATAATCTATAACAGACATAAAAGTAGCTTGCACAATTTGTAGAGGACAAGCATGTCTTGTTTCTATAGAGGAAGCCTAGGTTGATTTTTAGCCGTTTACAAAGTTCGTCAATATGCATTTTAAAAGACAGTTTATCATCCAACCATATCCCTAAGTATTTATATGTAGAGACCTGATTAATTCGAGAACCATCTAAGCTCGTAAGTGCAAGTGTATTTTCACCCAACTTTTTGAACCTATTAAAAAATCATAGAATGTGTTTTCTTTACATTTAAAACAAGTTTCAGCTGTATAAAAGACCCTTGTAATATCTTAAAATCTGTCTCCAATAGTGATAATGCTTGGTCAGCCGTTGAAGCGATAGAGTACATGACAGTGTCATCAGCATATAAATGAATTTGACACTTTCTTATCTCATCACCGATATTGTTTATGTAGAGAGTGAAGAGTAATGGACCAAGTATAGAACCTTGTGGGACCCCTTTAACCAACTCCAATTGCTTTGACTGGATGCCGTTGACTCTAACAGCCTGACTTCTATCCTTTAGATAGTCATGAAACCAACGACAGGCATCCAATCCCAGTCCTATTGACGACAGCTTACCCAAAAGTATCACATGGTCTACAGTGTCAAAAGCTTTAGATAAATCTATGAACAAGGCGGCACAGTACTTTCTATTATCTAGGGCATTAGTAATATCATTTACATCATGTACAGTGGCCGTAATAGTACTGTGTTTAGGTCTAAAGCCAGATTGATTACTAGAAAGAGAATTGTTTACGTATAAAAAAGATTGTAGTTGCCTATTCACCAGTGACTCTAGAATTTTAGCCAAACAGGAGAGCTTAGAGATGGGCCGATAATTATCCAATTCACTACCATCACCATTTACATTACATTACATTTAAGTCATTTAGCAGACGCTCTTATCCAGAGCGACTTACAAATTGGTGCATTTACCTTATGATATCCAGTGGAACAACCACTTTACAATAGTGCATCTAAATCTTTTAAGGGGGGGTATTCCTTAAAGAGGTGGGGTTTCAGGTGTCTCCCGAAGGTGGTGATTGACTCCGCTGTCCTGGCGTCGTGAGGGAGCTTGTTCCACCATTGGGGTGCCAGAGCAGCGAACAGTTTGGACTGGGCTGAGCGGGAACCGTGCTTCCTCAGAGGTAGGGGGGCCAGCAGGCCAGAGGTGGATGAACGCAGTGCCCTTGTTTGGGTGTAGGGCCTGATCAGAGCCTGAAGGTATGGAGGTGCCGTTCCCCTCACAGCTCCGTAGGCAAGCACCATGGTCTTGTAGCGGATGCGAGCTTCAACTGGAAGCCAGTGGAGAGAGCGGAGGAGCGGGGTGAGGAGTGGTAAAACAAAAGCTGTTTTCCAAGATTTAGGAATCTTTCCTACGACAAATGTTTGATTAAAAATATGCGTCACTACACCAGCAATAATAGGTGCCGCACACTTGAGTAAATATGGATCCAGATTGTCAGCGCCTAATGATTTCTTAGAATCTATAGCAGATAGTGCAGATAAGACCTCATCTTCTGTGACTTTTTGAAAATTAAAAACCGGCTTACTGTTTTCCACATCAGCTGAAGGCCGAGGGACTGAAACAATAGACCGGTCAGGATCATGTTGGCCATTTTTTTCTTTCAAAAAGAAAACCAGCAGAAATAAAATGCTTATTAAAAACATCACAAATTTCAGTTCGGTTACTGATGATCCCAGATTCCGATGTAATTTGCTTCGGCAGGGAAGTCAAGGAGTTTCCTCGTTTAAGTGAGTTGCCAGTTTTCCAGAATTTAGCGGGATCACCAGCAGACTCTGTCATAGCATCAAGAAAATACCTAGATTTTGCCTTTTTTATTTCTCCAGTCCATTTATTTCTCAATTGCCTAAAAAGCAGCCAATCAGCTGTTTCACCAGTTTCCCTCGCCAAGGCCAATGCTTGATTCTTTTGCAGAAAAAGGATTTTGAAATCACAGGAGAACCATGGATTGGTTAGAATTTTTTTTTACCCTAAGTCGCTTTAACAGGGCGTGTTTATCAGCCATGAAGGTAAACATTTATGAAAAGTAAGAGAATGCTAAAACTGGGTCCATTATGCAGTTTACGGATAAAAGCTTGGAATAATAAAGGTCATGGATAAAGTCTTGCTCTGAGAAGTGTTTATAGTTTCTCTTTAGAATTATACAGGGGTCAGGGGTTTTTAGGCTAGTATCTCTGATACATGCAATAGGGCAGTGGTCACTGATGTCATTAGCAAATAACCCACTAGCTATATATTTGTGAGGTGTATTTGTTAAAATAAGGTCTATTAATGTAGATTTTTGGGGGTCTTTTGGATTAGGACGGGTAGGTATAGTTATTAGTTGAGTAAGATTTAGTTTGTTACAAATATCTTTTAATTTAAACAATGCTGGCATCAGCCAGTTCAGATTGAGATGTCCGATAATGAATAATTCAGAGTTTACATAATTAGACATTAACTCAAACAATTTGCTTAGAGCAGATACCGGAGCTGAGGGTGGGCAATAAACTCCCGCTAGCTTTAATAGTGCATTATGACCAAGGACCACATTTAGAACTAAGCATTCATACTGTTTCGGAACAGAAGTTGAAATGGATACAGTGACATCTAGGTTGCATTTAACATAAATGGTAATACCTCTACCCTCTCTGTCTGCTCTGTAGACATTATACCCAGCTAACAGAACATCTGAGTCTGGAACAGAGACACAGAGCCAGGATTCAGATATAATCATTATGTCAGCATGTGATTGTGAGACAAGTATTTCAATCAAATCTAGCTTTTGGATCAAGCTTCTAGCATTCAAATGAATAATTCCTAGGCCATTATTTCGAGAGCTCATGTCAGATGGAGCATTCAAGGTAATATTAGATGAGCGACGTTTCCTTGTGTGACAGGCCTGCGTTGGATGGAGATAAGATTACTTCTAACAATACCCCTCTGCCTGTGCGAGGAAGTGGCAACACGGTACCTTGACAGTAGTGTAACAATAACATAAAGTCCATCAAAAGTTTCACCCATGTTAGCAGCACCTGTAGAGCTATTTAAAGCTATGGGGGGAGCAGTAAGTATAGCCTGATGGGGAATCGACCAATTCCGAGTATGGCTATATACTGTCAATTCTTATATGCCCTGTATGAGGCTATAGTGAGAGCCAGGTTTGAGGAGAGAATGCTTGTACCATATCTATTCAGATGTAATCCATCCCGGAGAAATACATTTGGTCAATGTAGAAAAGCTGTAAAATTGTCCACATATTGTATGCTTATTGAACAACAATAACCTTTAAGCCAGATGTGTAGCTGGCGTACACAACTGAAATTATTATCCGTAGAGCGTGGAGACGGGAATGGACCTGAAATAATGTTAATAATTGTTTACCTGATTTAAGTACAGTATGAATCAGTGATTTAAAGTCCTTTTTAAGTTGCTCAGATTCCTGTAGTTTAATATCATTTGACCCTACATGGACAGTGATAGCTGAAGCAGTCGGGTGTTTACTAATGAGTAGCGGGGTCATACAGTCAATGTCCTGGACTCGGGCACCCGGGTAACAGATGGTCTCTGCTTTCCTAATAGAAACATTTTGGATCATAGATGAGCCCACAATAAGGACAGTGGGACTGCTGCTTGGTAAACATTTTTTAAAGTTGCGTCTCCCTTGAGTTATCTTCCTCCTAGAAGGTTGTTTGGGGCTAGTTATAGAGCTGTTTCTTGTAAATTGTTTAGATGGCAGGGGTCCACTTGCTTCCGGGCAAAATTGTTTGTTCCTTTGGGGCCAGCGGCAGAAATCTCCAACTCTTCCAATACCCGGTATCTGTTTCCCAGTTCCAAGGCATCACTTTGCCTTGGCGTTTTCCTGCCAAGGTTTTTTGGTTTCCGTACAGTAATCCATGGCTCCTGAGGTGGAGCAGAGGGAGTGGAGCAGACCGGGTGCTCGAGCACAGCTCCCGGTAATGGCCAAGGCTCTTCCAGCGGGACCAAAGCACATCTCATAGCCGCAGGCTCCTCCGAGCCCGCGGTGACTAGCCATGGGCAAGTGGCTTCGTTCACCACATTTTTGGCGGACTCAAGCAAAGAGTCAATCAGCTGTTCAACTTCTTTAATCTGATGAAGAGTAGACACTCTACCCTCCAGCAATTTTCTGGGTCAGTTGTTGACAATTGACACATCCAGGCGTGAGTTTGGTCATTATTCTAAGTTGTTAGCTAGCAACGCCAACTAGCCTTGGTGTGGGGGCCCAAAACGAGCTAACACGCTAGCCAGCGTTACGGTGCTACCGCAAGTCCAATACGATTTTCTTTGCAGATAGTCTGTTTGTAACTTTAAGATTGTGACTTGATAATAGTTATCACGCCAAGTTTAAAAGCAGAAGCAACGCTTCCATATGACCTTACAGGAGTATCGTTGATAGTTGCGTGGAAAAAGGAATGGGGTGGTGAAATAATTTTCTGTCATGGACAAAGGAACTCAAAGGGTGTGATATTAATTAACAAAAATGTTGATCTGAATGTGCAAATAGTCAGGAATGATTCGAAAGGAAGGTGGATCTTTTTGAATATGAAAGTGGACGAAAAACAGATTTGGATCATTAATCTATATGGTCCAAATCAGGATGACAACCGTGCCCTTAAGGAAATCACAAATTTTATAGACACATTAGAAATAGCGGATATTTGGAGACTAAAAAACCCCGACCTAGTGAGATATACATGGAGGAGACTTAATCAAGCTAGTCGGCTTGGCTACTTTGTCTCTTTCTCTCTTGCATCAAAGGTTAAACAAGTTTTAATAGGAGAAAGAATGCGACCGGATCATCTAATTGGCCTTCACATAAGTCTTATAGAATTTCCACGTGGACCGGGATATTGGAAATTTAAATCAAAGTTTACTGGAGGACAACTTATTTTTAACTAAGAAAAGACTTCAACTAAAATGTTCCACTATAATATAGGTTCAGCAAATCCCCTTATTGTTTGGGATACCTTTAAATGTACCTTCAGAGGTCATTCAATATTCATCAATAATAAAAAAGCAGTTTTTGGCTAAAGAGACAAGACTAACAGGGGAAATACATGAATAAATAGCAATAAAAACGATACTACAGAGATACAAAATAATTTAGAGGAAAAACAAAAAGAACTTGAGGAACTTATTCAAGAACGATCTAATGTAATCTATTTTTTAAAATAAGCAAACTGGATGGAATATGGAGAAAAATGCTAAATTCTTCCTGAATCTCCAGTACAGGAACAGAAATAATTTGCAGAAACTTGTTACTGAAGACAGAGTCATCTATGATTCTCTGAATTATATTTTAAAAGAGGAAGCTAAATATTTTAGGCAGATGTTCTATTTTCCATCTCATCCTCTCCCACTGAATGAAGATTACAGTAAGGAATTCTTTCCAAATAATATAAATAATGTAAAATTAACAAATGTACAGAAAGATCAGTGCGAAGGCCCTTGAATCCTTTCAGTCTGGAAAAACCCCAGGGCTTGATGGCATAGAAGTATATCAATACTTTTTTGATATACTAAAAGCACCATTGTTAGATTATATTAACTACTCCTATAGAAATGGTAGTCTGTCAGGTACTCAGCAGGAAGGTCTGATTTCTCTATTATTAAAACAAGACCCATAATGCAAATAACAACATTGAGGCTATCTAAAAAAAACTGGAGGCCCCTTACACTTGAATGTTGTGATGCAAAAATACTAGTGAAATGCAGAGCACTCAGAATTAAAAGGGTTTTACCAGGAATCGTTCATCCTGATCAGACAGGTTATTTACATGGACGAAACATTGGAGATAATATACGAAAACTACTAGAAATAATAGAACATCATGAAACATCTAAGAAGCCAGGCCTGGTATTTATAGCGGATTTTGAAAAGGCATTTGATAAAGTAAGAATGGATTTTATTTATAAATGGCTAGATTTTTTTCAATTTCGGTGAATCTCATAAAAAATGGGTAAAAATAATGTATAGCAACCCCAGGTGTAAAATAATAAATAACGGCTACTTCTCAGAGTTTTGAATTGTCAAGAGGAGTTAAACAAAGGTGTCCGCTGTCACCATATATATTCGTTATGGCCATCGAAATGCTAGCTATTAAAAATCAGATCCATTAGAGGGTTAGAAATCCAAGGCTTAAAAACAAAGGTGTCCATGTATGCCGATGACTCAAGTTTTATATTAAGTCCGCAAGCTAGATCCCTGCAATGTCTCATTGAAGATCTAGATAACTTTTCTGTACTCTCTGGATTAAAACCTAATTATGATAAGTGAACAATATTTCTTATTGGATCTTTAAAAAAGACAACTTTTACATTACCCTGCAGTTTACCTATAAAATGGGATGATGGTGAAGTAGACATACTCGGTGTTCATATCACAAAAGATATAAATAAGCTCTCCACAATGAATTTCAATAGAAATTGGAGAGGTAAGAGGTGGAGAGGTAAATACCTGTCTATTTATGGAAAAATTGCACTGATTAACTTCTTAGTCATATCTAAGTTTACTCACTTGCTTATGGCGCTTCCTACTCATGATGATTTGTTTTTCAAATCATATGAGCAAAAAATATTTTGCTTTATCTGAGACGCTACAGACAAAATAAAGCATGCCTATCCATATACTTTGGGTTGAGTTGAGATTATTACATATAAAAGCACAAAACCTCTAAAAGCTTCACTTATTCAAAAGTTTTACTTGAACCCTAAATGGTTCTCAAGTAGATTACTAAGAAAAGCTCATCCATCATTTAAAAATGGCTTTTTTGCCTTTGTGCAGATTGCCATGTCTCATTTTCGATTAATTGAAAATTATACTTTTTTCAAAGTATCTCTCCTTTTCAAACAAGCATTACAGAGCTGGCTACAATTTCAATTTCATCCCCCTGAAAAGATAGAACAAATATTACAACAATATTATGGCTGAACTCATAAAATACCTGTATTTATGGGAAAGATGTTTGAAAAGGGTATTTTGTTCTTAAATTATATTGTAAATTGGAATGGTAGAGTTATGTCCTTCATGGAGTTCTCAGAATTGTAAGGGAAGGTCTGCTCAATCCAAGAATACAACCAATTGATTACAGCATTACCCCAAAAATGGAGGCAGCGGGAGGAGTTAGGGAACTGGTCTGTCTGCCCAATATAAAGGATCAAAACTGTCAGAGGAATAAAAATAGCATAAATAGGAAAATATACCAGTTTCATTTAAGGACCAGGATGTTGATAACTGTGCCATACAGTTTGCAAAATAGTTGGGAAGATATTTTTGTTGTACTGATTCCATGGTACAGGGTGTATGAGTTGATATATAAAACGACGTCAAATTCAAGACTGTGCTTTTCAGCTAAAATTATTATATAGAATTCTTGCCACCAACAAAATGTTGAATATTTGGGGCATAAAATCATCGAAGCTCTGCAGATTTTGTTGTGAAGATACAGAATCAATAGACCATTTATCTTGGTATTGCCCTCAGGTAGCCTGTTTCTGGTCTCAGGTTCAGGAATAGCTGAAAATGCATAGCATTGATCTAAAATGGACCCAAGAAATAGTACTGTCAGGAGATCTGGAGAGACCAGGTCAGTCAATTACTAACACTCTAAGTAAAAGTATTTATCTTTAACTCACAATCTGTGGATTCTATTCGATTAGATAGAAATGGTAAGTTAAACATCACAGCATAGTTGAAAGACATGTTGAGTAGAAATCCGAAGAGGTTGGCCAGCAGAGATAGGTGGGATGGGCTGGTGGGAAAGTGAGGGTTGGGATGTGGAATTGGAGACAAGTGGGAGTGGGGAGTTGCTGTGCGGGAGATAGAATGATGGTCAAAGATAAAGGTAGAAAATAAAGTCAAAATAAAACATAATAAAAAGTACATTTGAATGACACTGAGGGGCAGTGTTTTTACAGCTAATGCCTGTTTGCCTGAGGCCGTGCAGGTGTTTGTACACATGCATATACACACACTCATTCAAATACATGCATACACATGTAATAGTGCCAGACATGCACTCAAACATATACAGTTGGCATTGCTGTTATGATTTCAGTTGTCCTTGATGTCCTTTTGTTGTTTTTGCATTTTTGTTTGCTGTCTTTCTCTTTAGTTAACTTTCTTGGTGCATTGGTTCTTGGGTGTGGGGAATGGAATTAATTATATATATTTTTTTACTTCTTGGGGGGGGGGGGGTATTGGAGGGTTCGAGTTAACATTTTTTGGCCTGGTGGGAGTTCTGTCAAAGTGCACTTGAGCAGGGCATTGGCCCTGGACGCTTCTGTCTGTTGGATGACTGGTGTGTTTTCGTATGTTTCGGATATTCAATAATAATAATAAGTAAAAAAAAAATACTTACACAAGATGGAAAAGACATGGGTGAAAGCCAGAAGGGCCAGGCCATATATTCTTGGGGTGGGCTGGTAAGTAAATAAATATATACAGTGCATTCGGAAAGCATTCAGACCCCTTCCCTTTTTCCACATTTTGTTACGTTACAGCCTTATTATAAAATAGATATTTTTTTTATCCTCAATCTACACACAATACCCCATAATGACAAAGCGAAAAAACAGGTTCTTATAAATTTCTGAAAATGAATAAAATATAAAAAATACATAAACCTTATTTACATAAGTATTCAGACCCTTTTCTACGAGACTTGAAATTGAGCTCAGGTGCATCCTGTTTCCATTGATCATTCTTGAGATGTTTCTACAACTTGATTGGAGTCCACCTGTGGTAAATTCAATTGATTGGACATGATTTGGAAAGGCACACACATGTATGTGTGTGTATATGTATATATATACATGCACACAGCTGAAGTCGGAAGGCACACACGTATGTATGTGTGTGTATATGTGTATATATATACATGCACACAGCTGAAGTCGGAAGGCACACACGTATGTATGTATGTGTGTGTATATGTGTATATATATACATGCACACAGCTGAAGTCGGAAGGCACACACATGTATGTATGTGTGTGTATATGTATATATATACATGCACACAGCTGAAGTCGGAAGCTTACATACACCTTAGCCAAATATCCTCTGTCAGGAGGAATGGGCCAAAATTCACCCAACTTATTGTGGGAAACTTGTGGAAGGCTACCCAAAACGTTTGACCCAAATTAAACTGTCACGACTCCCGCCGAAGTCGACCCCTCTCCTTGTTCGGGCAGCGTTCGGCGGTCGACGTCACCGGCTTCCTTACGTCACCGGCTTACTTTCACTGTTCGTTTGGTTTTGTCTTTATTGTGTACACCTGTTTTGATTTTCCCTAATTATGTTCATTATTTAAACCTTTGCATTTCCTGTTTGTCTTGTCGGTAATTGTTTCCTGTTGTGTGTGAACGGAGGTGTTTTCTCCGCTATATGGATTGTCCTCGGAGAAGATTTATTGATTATTTAAGTAAACACGTTTGTTTACATTGAGCCCTGTGTCCTGCGCCTGACTCCTCTACTTCTCCTAAATATAATCATGACATAAACAATTTAAAGGCAATGTTGCCAAATATTAATTGAGTGTATATAAACTTCTGACCCACTGGGAATGTGATGAAAGAAATAAAAGCTGAAATAAATAATTCTCTACTATTATTCTGACATTTCACATTCTTAAAATAAAGTGGTGATCCTAACTGACCTAAAACAGGGAATTTTTACTAGGATTAAATGTGAGGGATTGTGAAAAACTGAGTTTAAATGTATTTGGCTAAGGTGTATGTAAACTTCCGACTTCAACTGTTGGTATATGCATACAATCAGAGGTAAAGTGGCTCAGCAGCAGGATAAAAAATGAGTAAAATTGTAGCAGCAATGTATGGTGCGTTTGTTAGGAGAGAGTGATCTGCTCCATCCAAACCACGCATGAACAAGGGAATCTACAGTACCAGTCAAAAGTTTGGACACACCAACTCATTCAAGGGTTTTTCTTTTCACTATTTTATACATTGTAGAATAATAGTGAAGACATCAAAACTATGAAATAACACATATGGAATCATGTAGTAACCAAAAAAGTGTTAAACAAATCAAAGTACATTTTATATTTCAGATTCTTCAAAGTAGCCAGCCTTTGCCTTGATGACAGCTTTGGATACTCTTAGCATTCTCTCAACCAGCTTCACCTGGAATGCTAATCCATGCTTAAACAGTACCAGCCAAACTTTTGACTGGTACTGTATATTCGCAGAGCCTGTTTCTGTCCTGCCCTTGACTTTGGTGCAGGGCATGTGATGTCCATAGCCTCCTTCGCGAAGCTCCCTGGTCTTTTCAAAAATATACCTTTGTCTAGCTGTGTCCAGTCCAGGTTGTGCTTGTACAGGCAGACCATCTATGGGAGGAAGGATGTCAGCATTGCTCAGCAGCTGAAACCTGGTCCCGACTAAGTCTGAACACTCCTTGGTGACAACAACACCAGGCTCCAGAGCATTGGAAATAACAATAGTTGAAGACATTACAACCTTGCATAACATCAATTCACCTCCCAAGTTTAGATAATAAGAATAACCCCATACAATGCAATAAATTATATTCACCTGAAGTGCTGGTACTGCTTGATCTGTGGCAGCGGTCTGAAGTATAGAGTCCGGTGGTGCCAGCCATAGCTTTCCACCAGCACGGTACCATACTCCAGTCCACCCAGCTGTGGGATGCTGACCCCTTTCACAGTGCTGACCTTCACAACACCAGCAATCTCAGACAAAGTGTTCACTCTGGTCTTTCTGAAGCGCTGCTTGATGAGGCCGACGCACCAGTCGGGGGCAAACTTGGTGTGGCCTGTGATCAGGATGTGAAGGTCCAGACTGTGGTGGAGCTTGTGCATGGTCAGCCAGGTACAATACCAGAGCACAAACTTGTTCTTGTTTTGGCCACTACAATTATCACAATTCAGGTCCACATGTTTCCCCAACTCCATAGTTGGTGAAGAAATGGTGCATGTAGTTGATGACTGCGCTGCTGCATTTGTTGGATGACATGCCTTCATCAATCAAATAGTTGACTTGCTGTGTAAATAAAAAAATCCCAAGGGGGGATGAATATTTTTGCAAGGCACTGTACATGGATGAACGCTTCACGCTTCACCCCTTTCATTAAATAAGACGTCCTGTGTCGTTCCGTTTTTATTGTTTAGCTTGCTTGGCCCACTGTGTCAAAATCACTCTGGTTGAGAGCAGTAGCAACGAATTTGCAGTTCTCCATGGCTAACATTATATCTTTCAAAAAAATCCTTTCTTCTGCAGTTATCTACACATAACGAGCAGCTCCATTTTATAGACAGATGATACACAGCAGAACAATCCGAAACTCATCTGTGGGAATGTCCGGCCCATTCATTATCTCAGCCAATCATGGCTAGCGGGAAGGTTCCTGACTTTTTCTGTGGCTAAACCAACTAGGCTAATAATTTAACCTCTTACATCTAGACGTTACGCTAGCGGAAGACCTGCTCCAATATCCAATGATGGTCGTGGGGCGAAATACAAACTCCTCTAAAATCCGAAAACTTCCATTTTTCAAACATATGACTATTTTACAGCATTTTAAAGACAAGACTCTCGTTAATCTAACCACACTGTCCGATTTCAAAAAGGCTTTACAGTGAAAGCAAAACATTAGATTATGTCAGCAGAGTACCCAGCCAGAAATAATCAGACACCCATTTTTCAAGCTAGCATATAATGTCACAAAAAACAAAACCACAGCTAAATGCAGCACTAACCTTTGATGATCTTCATCAGATGACAACCCTAGGACATTATGTTATACAATGCATGCATGTTTTGTTCAATCAAGTTCATATTTATATCAAAAAACTGCTTTTTTACATTAGCATGTGACGTTCAGAACTAGCATACCCCCCGCAAACTTCCGGTGAATTTACTAAATTACTCACGATAAACGTTCACAAAAAACACAACAATTATTTTAAGAATTATAGATACAGAACTCCTCTATGCACTCGATATGTCCGATTTTAAAATAGCTTTTCGGTGAAAGCACATTTTGCAATATTCTCAGTAGATAGCCCGGCATCACAGGGCTAGCTATTTAGACACCCAGCAAGTTTACCCTTCACCAAACTCCGATTTACTATTAGAAAAGTTTGATTACCTTTGGTGTTCTTCGTCAGAATGCACTCCCAGGACTTCTACTTCAATAACAAATGTTGGTTTGGTCCAAAATAATCCATAGTTATATCCAAACAGCGGCGTTTTGTTCGTGCGTTCAAGACACTATCCGAAGTGTAAATAAGGGTCACGAGCATGGCGCATTTTGTGACAAAAGATTTCTAAATATTCCATTACCGTACTTCAAAGCATGTCAACCGCTGTTTAAAATCAATTTTTATGCCACTTTTCTCGTAAAAAAGCGCTAATATTCCGACCGGGAAAGCGTGTATACGTACAAAGAGAGAGAAAATAAAAGCATGGGATCCCTACGTGCACGAGCCTGAGTTTCATAGTACTGTGACTGGCCACTATCCAAACGCGCTATTCTTTTTCAGCCAGAGCCTGCAAAGCCACGATTCAGCTTTTTGCCGCCTTCTGAGATCCCATGGGAGCCGTAGGACGTGTCACGTAACAGCAGAGATCGCCTGTAATGGATAGAGATAACCAAGAAGGGCAAGAAATGGTCAGACAGGGTACTTCCTGTACAGAATCTTCTCAGGTTTTGGCCTGCCAAATGAGTTCTGTTATACTCACAGACACCATTCAAACAGTTTTAGAAACTTTGGAGTGTTTTCTATCCAAAGCTAATAATTATATGCATATTCTCGTTTCTGGGCAGGAGTAATAATCAGATTAAATCGGGTATGTTTTTTATCCGGCCGTGAAAATACTGCCCCCTAGCCATAACAGGTTAACGACTTTATTCTTATTTACAGATGGCATGCAAGTTTGTTATGGAGGCACATGAAAGTTCACATGTTCCAAAAGGCATTTCTGCCAAAAATGGTGTTTTGATAAATAAAAATAAATGTTCAAATGCCTCTCCTGTGAAGTCATGACTTGTGACATATACCTAGTTTCCTGAAACGAGTCACAATTTGAAAAGCACTTGATAATGACTCGAATTTCCCGGCGGCAAATACATCATTCACAAGTCATAGGCTAATATTGTCACCATCAGACTTTTTTATTTAATCTTGTCTTTACATATACAAAATAATATACAGTGCATTCGGAAAGTATTCAGACAGCCTTACTGTTCCCCCCAAAAATTACGTTACAGCCTTATTCTAAAATGGATTAAATATATATATATATATATATATATTTATCTACACACAATACCCCACAATGACAAAGCAAAAAACATTTTTTAGAAATTTTTGCAAATGTATTAAAAAGAAAACTGATCACATTTACAGAAGTATTCAGACCCTTTTCTCAGTACTTTGTTGAAGCACCTTTGGCAGCAATTACAGCCACAAATCTTCTTGGGTATGACACTACAACCTTGGCACAACTGTATTTGGGGAGTTTCTCCCATTCTTCTCTGCAGATCCTCTCAAGCTCTGTCAGGTTGAATGGAGAGCTTCGCTGCGCGGCTCTTTTCAGGGTTCTCCAGAGATGTTAGAACAGGTTCATGTCCGGGCTCTGGCTGGGCCACTCAAGGACATTCAGAGCCACTCCTGCGTTGTCTTGGCTGTGTGCTTAGGGTTGTTGTCCTTTTGGAAGGTGAACCTTCTCCCCAGTCTGAGGTCCTGAGTGCTCTGGAGCAGGTTATCATCAAGGATCGCTGTACTTTGCTCCGTTCATCTTTCCCTGAATCCTGACTAGTCTCCCAGTCCCTGCCACTGAAAAACATTCCCACAGCATGATGCTGCTACCACCATGTTTCACTGTAGGCATGGTGCAGGTTTCCACCAGACATGACACTTGGTATTCAGGGCAACAATTTCAATCTTGTTTTCATCAGACCAGAGAATCTTGTTTCATGGCTTTGTTTTTGCTCTGACATGCTCTGTAAACTGTGGGACCGTATAGAAAGGTGTGTGTGCCTTTCCAAATCATGTCCAATCAGTTGAATTTACCACAGGTGGACTCCAATCAGGGTGTAGAAACATCTCAAGGATGATCAATGTAAACATGATTCACCTGAGCTCAATTTCGAGTCTCAGAGCACAGGGTCTGAATACTTACGTAAATAAGGTATTTCTGTTTTTTATTTGTAATAAATTCACCAAAATTCTAAAAACCCGTTTTTGCTTTGGCATTATTGGGTATTGTGTGTAGATTGATGAGATGTTTTATTTATTTAATATTTTTAGAATAAGGCTGTAACATGGAAAGAGTGAAGTGGTCTGAATACTTTCCCGAATGCACTGTATGTGTTAAATTTGTTTGGATTTAAAATGGACCATTATCATGCACCTGTCTCCAGGCAGGGGAAAAAAATGTCATCTATGCACTTAAATAGCGAATGGAGGAAGCTATTCCTTTACTTAATTTGCATTGCCCTCCTGTTGTAAAGATATGCATTGTGCTTAATATTAGGAAAGTTGAGAAATAAATATAATAGGCCAAGCCTATAGAAAGCTGATGGGATCCTCTTTTTAATGGAGGCCATCACTCTGTTTTCTTACACAATATTTTATTTTTTATCTAAGCTTTATTTAACTAGTCAAGGCAGTTAAGAACAAATTATTTTTTACAATGATGGCCTACCCTGGCCAAGCCCTAACCCAGATGACGCTGGGCCAATTGTGCGCCGCCCTATGGGACTCCCAATCACGGCCGGATGTGATACAGCCTGCAATCGAACCAGGTCTGTAGTGATGCCTCTAGCACTGAGATGCAGTGCCTTAGACCGCTGCGCCACTCGGGAGCCCCCAATTGCATAGCCTATAGAAATGTTGCGCAACACGAGCTCATGGGCTCTCACATGAAGTGTTTGATTTAGATTTCCGAGACATTTGCATTGATATCAGAGTGATTAGAGGGACAATGGAGTGCTGAGTACCAGGCAGTTAGCAAGTTTGGTAGGCTACTAATGACCATTCGCTGCATCAGCGCTTGGAGAAGCCTAATTACCATGACTAAACGTTCACTCGGAAGTTGACTGCCATCATGACTCGTGACCGCTGGTGTGGTGGTAATACGGTCATAGTAACAGCCCTACCCATAACATAATGCAGCCACCACTAAGCTTGAAAATATGGAGAGTGATACGCAGTAATGTGCATGTTTTGAATATTTTTATTCTGTACAGCCTTCCTTTTCACTCTGTCAATTAGGTTAGTATTGTGTAATAACTAATATTGTTAATCCATCCTCAGCTTTCTCCTATCACAGCCATTAATAACAGGATACAAGTAACATAAAACAATACCCAACAAAGATCTGTCAATTTATGGCTGTCCGCATCTGCGTTGGAAGGTCTCCGAGCTACAGTGGTATTTGTCAGACCATGAGACATCCCGAAAAGCAGCCTTCTCACGAGAACGTCTGTAGCGTTCAAATCATTTGGGCTTCAAACTAATATGACCCCACTTTGGAAAGGGGAGACTCTCACAAACATGATAATGGTTGGTCTACGACACCAAACAGTGTCACGGGACTGAATTTAAACCATACAAATGAATGGACGTATGGAGGTAGTTTTGTGCCAACAAAAATATATATTTTCCTGAGCTTTCTTGTATCTTCTAGACATAGGACATGCATTTTAAAACCTTATGATTAATTTTTTTGTAAATGTATGAATCTGTTATTCAATACATTTCTATGGGCTGTAGTAGTAAAGGCCAAATAAAATATTTTATCAAATAACTTTTACATATTTTTGTACACCTAAAGGGGTCCTAAAATTCCAAATCAAATTGCTAAATGATCCATGGTATGACCATCTTAAAACAATTCCATATTTTAGCTTAGTAGAATTTTTGCCCATCTACCAATAGGTGCCCTTGGCGAGGCATTGGAAAAGCTCTCTGGTCTTTGTGGTTGAACCTGTGCTTGAAATTCACTGCTTGGCTGTGGGACCTTACAGATGTGATGGGTACAAAGATGGAGTAGTCATTCAACAATCCTATTTAACACTATTATTCCATGTCTATGCTTTTTATGTGACTTGTTAAGACATTTTTTACTCCTGAACTTATTTAGGCTTGCCGTAACATAAGAATACTTATTGACTCAATACATTTCAGCTTTACATTTTTTATTAATTTGTAAAAAGAAAATCGACTCTGACATGATGGGGTATTGTGTGTAGATCAGTGACACAATCCATTTTTTTTAAGCCATTTTAAATTCAGACTAACACAACAAAATGTGGAAGAAAAAGTCAAGGGGTGTGAACTTTCTGAAGGCACTGGTGTGTATACATGCATACATACTGAGTGTACAAAACATTAAGGACACCTTCCTAATATTGAGTTGCACCCCCCCTTTTGCCCTCAGAACAGTCTCAATTCGTCAGGGCATGGACTCTATAAGGTGTCAAAAGCAATCCACAGGGATGCCTGCTAATGTTGACTCCAATGCTTCCCACAGTTGTCAAGTTGGCTGGATGTCATTTGGGTGGTGGACCATTCTTAATACACACAGGAAACTGTTAAGCATTAAAAACCTAACAGCATTGCAGTTCTTGACACAAACCGGTGTGCCTGGCACTAACTACCATACCCCGTTCAAAAGCACTTAAATCTTTTGTCTTGCCCATTCACCCTCTGAATGGCACACAGACAATCCATGTCTCAATTGTCTCAAGGCTTAAAAATCCTTCTTTAAACTGTCTCCTCCCCTTTATCTACAATGAAGAGGATTTAACAAGTGACATCAATAAGGGATCATAGCTTTCACCTGGATTCACCTGGTCAGTCTGTCATGGAAAGAGCAGGTGTCCTTAATGTTTTTTTTTACACTCAGTGGATAGATAGATATTGAATTACACTGTTTTTTCTTCTACATTTTCATTACAATTCAAGTTGCTGCCATAATTATTTGGTGAAGAACAATAAAACCCTTTCTCTATATATATCATGAGAAAAATAATTTAGTTACACACCTTTCAAAATAAACCACTGAAAATATAGAGTATATAAACATGGAGAAGAATTATCCTGCTATGTGATCTATAAAGACCTTTTCACTTGGCTGGTGGTGTTTGAAAGGGACACATTTTGAGGATAAATGCTTATTCACCCTACACATCAAGTACCTCTTCAGATACTTACAAAAGGTCTGATCTCTAAGCCCATAAACTATTGGACTAATAAATCTGGGCAAAATATGAACAATTACATAGCTAGTAAACCGGATCTCCAGCGCATGTGTAGAAAATATATATAGCAACAGGCTGTCAATCAAAGGGCCTATGTAGGTGAACATGCACATTAACAACTGTACAGCATGAAGCAAGATGGTGTTGCGAGCCTTCTTGGCATCCGCATTAGCCGCCTTGGCAGTGAACATGATCCTGAAATACGTATAGAAAAGAGTGAACCAAACAACAGTCAGATACACAGCGTGGGAAATGTTTTTCTTCTCTATCAGGTACGGGTTGCGGAAAAGTGAGTCTCGACTACAGAATATGTTGGAGTGGAAGAACTGAAGTGGTTCTGTGGCCAAGAGAATGAAAAGGTCAGGTAAAATTGGAATGGCGCCCATGATCCAAATGATGCCAATGAGAATGTAGGTCCTGCGCGCTGTACATATCTGAGAATGGAGCAGCGGTATACATATAGCTATATAGCGCTCTAAGGCCATGGTAGCCAGGTTCACAGGAGTATTCAAAGTGGTAAAAATGGCGATCATCAAAAGAAAGCAGCAAAAAGACACATTGATTGTGAACAGGATGTAGCTTATGACATGCAGGAAGACAGCAATGGTCAATTGGATCATGTCATTGATCACCAGGTGAATGAAGAGGATGTAGCGAGGGTTGACATTCAAGGTCTCGTGTTTGAAGAAGGTGTGGACAAATGTGCCATTGATGTAGTTAATGGAGATGCACAGCGCCACCACAATAATGTTCTTTGTCAACGCCGTGACAAACGTGTCTCTGACCTTGAGAGAGATGTGTGTGACGTTGCCATCGACTGAGAAATTCATCGCTCAATAGTTGCAACCTGTAATGCAGTAGATTAGCAATATTTGGGCTGAAATATAAGGTAAATCAGATAGAGCTTTGTCATTTACATCCTCAAAGTTCAGATATTTACCTCATCACCCATGAGTTCATCAAACTACTGCTATTTCTAAATCTTGCTATAATAATGACTTGGTTAGGTACAGTAATGCACCATCTACTCACCTTTCTAGATGTCCTCTAATCTCAAGATCAACCTGACATAATATGTGAGTCTTCATCTCTGGCATGAGTTTATATAGTATAATTTGAGTCCTGGGACTAGCTTCTGACAAGGATGGTCATTCCCTTAACACGGGCCATATTGCTCACACATGCAGCTTTGCCACATGAGGGTGTTGAAGAAAAAAAAAACATGTTCACATGATATTTTTTAAGTGATGTTTGACTCATAATCTAATATAACACCTTTTATCCACTTACTTTGGCTGTCATCGATTGCCCAAGACAGATTCTTTGATATTTTCTAGCTAAATACATTCCTTTAATTGTTTTTTTCTGCTGCTTGGGAGTTGATAAATGGGTATGGTGTGATTTAATATTTGTCATTCTCACATTCAATTTCCAATCAGCATCCCCTAGAAAATAATTGTATCCCCAATGAGCACATTGGAATAGATCATTCACAGCTTGTGCATAATCAAGGGAAGGCTACAAAGCCCACGCCCAAACAAATGTTAATATATTCATGCTTATTGACATAGCCTAAACAAATACACTGTACATATTCAATCTCCAATCTCCACAGTTGGATCTGTGGAGAGCCTATGCCTCTCTCACTCAGATTTCTGGCTCACAGCCTATGAGTACATTAGATGTACATTATGTATTTACTGACCTCTGAAGAAGTCGAAGGGGGTTTAAGTTGACTGCAAATGCCACTTTAACACTATGGTTTAAACAGGTGTTATCCCTGTTACCACCAAAGTTCATCAAAATCACAATTTACATATGTTGAACATTTTGTTCAATTTATTTGACCAGTTTCTTGTGGTTCCTGAATGGGGAAACATCACTGTTAATGTGTTAGTTGCTAAAGGGTGGTGACTCAAATATGAACTGCTGTAATAAAATCACCAAAGTTGTATATCATCAGTGCTTTAGACTCCAAATAACACTGTGCAAGTCTGTTTACTAACTTAAAGGCATTTTGATACTGTAGACCATACACTGTTTTTAAAAAGGTTACACAATATTCAGCTATGTACAACTGCTATTGTTTTGTTGAACTGTCTTTCCATACATTGCTGGCATTGTTTACCGAGTGCTTAATTGCAACATGCATGTTTGGTATACCAACATTTGGTATATATTCTATCCACTCATCTATGATTTATCACTTGATGTGATTATTAAAAGATTTATTTTTCGTCCAAAATTAACAAACTCAACCATGATGCACTTAACACCCGGTGAATATACAAGGCCACACACGGTTTAGCATTGAAGGTGTAGTGGGCCCCACTTCAGGACCCACAGGAGGGTCATAGGTAGGCTGTTATGTGCCTGGGCTTGTGCCATCATGGCCATTGAGGCCAAAATAAATGATTTGATTGGCTGAACATTGTGCTCTTCAGCTCAAATTTCTGTAATCAAACCCAGTAAACCAACACATAAAGCATGGTATGAAGGGCAGCTGAATCAATACAGGTGTCTCAGGAAGTGGTTTTACTTTTAGACAGCTATATGGTGTGTGCCAACACTTCCTTGTCTGAGCTCCTCTGCTTCTTCCGTTCACTTGGCAATGTTACACCAGACTGAAAACTTTAGAGGCTAATTGTTGTTGAAAAGCAGTTGCATATGTTTTTCCACAGATCCTTGTGAGAGTCGAAGGCCAGACTACCTATTGGGACAATTAACATGTCTTTACCAAGGCTTGGGGGACCATCTGGCATTTCACATTCTCCAGTCTTGGCTGGGAGTTGGCAAACACGGCAATGGAAAGGGGAGCTCCGTCCCATTAGCCTTAATTAGAAGCTACTGACAAAGGTCATCCAGGGCGGGACACTTGTGGAAAGACAACATGGCATCCCAGGGACTTATTAGAACGTCTATGGAGATAAGAACTGAAGTTCATCACCATAAAGTATGTCTCTGTTTGCAAACAATGATGAAGCACGATCCCATTACACATTACTTGTCAATTTAGTCCCCCAGGGGTACACAACACTTCTCAGCCCAATTACAGGGTGACTGCTCTCTGGTTGCAATGATTCTACGAGTCGGTTCAGAGTTATGAAGAAACAACACAGAGAACAGTTCAGTCTTTATTACCATCTGTGCCAGAATAGAGAGTCTTCAACCATTACAAAAAAGGTTATTAGAAAAAATACAAAAAGTACAGGTAACCAAATATAGGAGTATAAATCTTTCCATCACATGGTCGTTTAATACAAGACTAAATAAAGAACAACAAGAAACTAAAAGGCCCTCTTGTTCATTTACATAGCTCAGTGACATTCTCTCGGTCTCAAGAAAATGCAGTAAAATGCTTCAAAGATAGGGCAAATCAGTTCAACTGTAAAAGCTCACTCCATTTAACCTCTTATGGCTAGGGGGCAGTATTTTCACGGCTGGATAAAAAACGTACCCGATTGAATCTGATTATTAGTCCTGCCCAGAAACTAGAATATGCATATAATTATTAGCTTTGGATAGAAAACACTCCAAAGTTTCTAAAACTGTTTGAATGGTGTCTGTGAGTATAACAGAACTCATTTGGCAGGCCAAAACGTGAGAAGATTCTGTACAGGAAGTACCCTGTCTGACCATTTCTTCCCCTTCTTTATTATCTCTATCCATTACAAAGGATCTCTGCTGTTACGTGACACTTCCTACGGCTCCAATGGGCTCTCAGAAGGCGGCAAAAAGCTGAATGACGTAATTCAAAGCCCTGGCTGAAACACACGAGCGCTTTTGCTAAGTGGTCTATCAGAGGACAAAGGGCTTAGGCGTGAGCACTGCCCGCCCCCGCTTTTCTGTTTTTCCTTCTGTTTACAGACACGCAGATTCCCGGTCGGAATATTATCGCTTTTCTACGAGATAAATTGCATAAAATTGATTTTAAACAGCGGTTGACATGCTTCGAAGTATGGTAATGGAATATTTAGACATTTTTTGTCACGTTATGCGCCATGCGCACGACCGTGATTTACCATTCTGATAGTGTCTAGAACTCACGAACAAAACGTCGCTGATGGAACATAACAATGGATTATTTGGGACCAAACCTACATTTGTTATTGAAGTAGAAGTCCTGGGAGTGCATTCTGACAAAGAACAGGAAAGGTAAGACCATTTTTCTTATAGGAAATGTGATTTTGGTGAAGGCTAAACTGGGTGGGTGTCTAAATAGCTAGCCCGTGATGGCTGGGCTATGTACTTAGAATATTGCAAAATGTGCTTCATCCGAAAAGCTATTTTAAAATCGGACATATCGAGTGCATAGAGGAGTTCTGTATCTAGAATTCTTATGGGTCAGCGGTCAAACGACCTCCACTCATCACTGTCAAACGCTCCCTGAAACATTTCAACGAGCAAGCCTTTCTAATCGACCTGGCCCTGGTATCCTGGAAGGATATTGATCTCATCCCGTCAGTAGAGGATGCCTGGTTATATTTTAAAAATGCCTTCCTCTCTATCTTAAATAAGCATGCCCCTTTCAAGAAATTTAGAACCAGGAACAGATATAGCCCTTGGTTCTCCCCAGACCTGACTGCCCTTAACCAACACAAAAATATCCTGTGGCGTTCTGCATTAGCATCGAACTGCCCCCGCGATATGCAACTTTTTAGGGAAGTTAGAAACCAATACACACAGGCAGTTAGAAACGCCAAGGCTAGCTTTTTCAAACAAAAATTTGCTTCGTGCAACTCCAACTCTAAAAAGTTCTGGGACATTGTAAAGTCCATGGAGAATAAGAACACCTCCTCCCAACTGCCCACTGCACTGAGGATAGGAAACTCTGTCACCACCGATAAGCCCACTATAATTGAGAATTTCAATAAGCATTTTTCTACGGCTGGCCATGCTTTCCACCTAACTACCCCTACTGCATTCAACTGCACTGCACCCCCCACAGCTACTCGCCCAAACCTCCCCCATTTCTCCTTCTCCCAAATCCATTCAGCTGATGTTCTGAAAGAGCTGCAAAATCTGGACCCCTACAAATCAGCTGGGCTTGACAATCTGGACCCTTTCTTTCTAAAATTATCTGCCGAAATTATTGCAACCCCTATTACTAGCCTGTTCAACCTCTCTTTCGTGACGTCTGAGATTCCCATAGATTGGAAAGCAGCTGCTGTCATCCCCCTCTTCAAAGGAGGTGACACTCTTGACCCAAATTGCTACAGACCTATATCCATCCTACCCTGCCTTTCTAAGGTCTTCGAAAGCCAAGTCAACAAACAGATTACCGACTATTTCGAATCCCACCGCACCCTCTCCGCTATGCAATCTGGTTTCAGAGCTGGTCATGGGTGCACCTCAGCCACGCTCAAGGTCCTAAACGACATCGTAACCGCCATCGATAAGAAACAATACTGTGCTGCCGTATTCATTGACCTGGCCAAAGCTTTTGACTCTGTTAATCACCACATCCTCATCGGCAGACTTAGTAGCCTTGGTTTCTCAAACGATTGCGTCGCCTGGTTCACCAACTACTTCTCTGACAGAGTTCAGTGTGTCAAATCGGAGGGCCTACTGTCTGGACCTCTGGCAGTCTCTATGGGGGTACCACAGGGTTCAATTCTTGGGCCAACTCTTTTCTCTGTATACATAAATGATGTCGCTCTTGCTGCTGGTGAATCTCTGATCCACCTCTACGCAGACGACACCATTCTGTATACTTCTGGCCCTTCTTTGGACACTGTGTTAACAACCCTCCAGACGAGCTTCAATGCCATTCAACTCTCCTTCCGTGGTCTCCAACTGCTCCTAAACACAAGTAAAACTAAATGCATGCTCTTCAACTGATCGCTGCCTGCACCTGCCCGCCCATCCAGCATAACTTCTCTGGACGCTTCTAACTTAGAATTTGTGGACAACTACAAATACCTAGGTGTCTGGTTAGACTGTAAACTCTCCTTCCAGAGTCACATCAATCATCTCCAATCCAAAGTGAAATCTAGAATTGGCTTCCTATTTCGCAACAAAGCATCCTTTACTCATGCTGCCAAACATACCCTCGTAAAACTGACCATCCTACCAATCCTCGACTTCGGCGATGTCATTTACAAAATAGCCTCCAATACCCTACTCAACAAGCTGGATGCAGTCTATCACAGTGCCATCCGTTTTGTCACCAAAGCCCCATATACAACCCACCACTGCAATCTGTATGCTCTCGTTGGCTGGCCTTCACTTCATAATCGTCGCCAAACACATTGGCTCCAGGTCATCTACAAGACCCTGCTAGGTAAAGTCCCCCCTTATCTCCGCTCACTGGTCACCATAGCAGCACCCACCTGTAGCACGCGCTCCAGCAGGTATATCTCTCTGGTCACCCCTAAAGCCTACTCCTCCTTTGGTCGTCTCTCCTTCCAGTTCTCTGCTGCCAACGACTGGAACGAACTACAAAAATCTCTGAAATTGGAAACACTTATCTCCCTCACAAGCTTTAAGCACCAGCTGTCAGAGCAGCTCACAGATCACTGCACCTGTACATAGCCCATCTATAATTTAGCCCAAACTACTACCTCTTCCCCTACTGTATTTATTTATTTTATTTATTTTGCTCCTTTGCACCATGTTATTTATATTTGAACTTTGAACTTTCTTCAAACTACAAATCTACCATTCCAGTGTTTTTCTTGCTATACTTTATTTACTTTGCCACCATGGCATTTTTTTGCTTTTACCTCCCTTATCTCACATCATTTGCTCACATTGTATATAGTCTTATTTTTTTTCTACTGTATTATTGACTGTATGTTGTTTACTCCATGTGTAACTCTGTGTTGTTGTATGTTGTCGAACTGCTTTGCTTTATCTTGGCCAGGTCGCAATTGTAAATGAGAACTTGTTCTCAACTTGCCTACCTGGTTAAATAAAGGTGAAATAAATAAATAAATTAAAATAATTGTTATGCTTTTTGTGAACGTTTATCGTGAGTAATTTAGTAAATTTTTTGTAAATTCCCCGGAAGTTTGCGGGGGGTATGCTAGTTCTGAACGTCACATGCTAATGTAAAAAGCAGTTTTTTGATATAAATATGAACTTGATTGAACAGACATGCATGTATTGTATAACATAATGTCCTAGGTGTGTCATCTGATGAAGATCATCAAAGGTTAGTGCTGCATTTAGCTGTCTTCTGGGTTTTTGTGACATTATATGCTAGCTTGAAAAATGGGTGTCTGATTATTTCTGGCTGGGTACTCTGCTGACATAATCTAATGTTTTGCTTTCGCTGTAAAGCCTTTTTGAAATTGGACAGTGTGGTTAGATTAACGAGAGTCTTGTCTTTAAATAGCTGTAAAATAGTCATATGTTTGAAAAATGGAAGTTTTCGGATTTTAGAGGAATTTGTATTTCGCGCCACGCCCATCATTGGATATTGGAGCAGACGTTCCGCTAGCGGAACATCTAGATGTAAGAGGTTAAAATAAATTATAAACAGGGTGGTTCGAGCCCTGAATGCTGATTGGCTGACAGCTGTGGTATATCACACCATTTACGACGGGTATGACAAAACATTTAGTTTTACTGCTCTAATTACATTGGCAACCAGTTCATAATAGCAATAAGGCACCTCGTGGGTTTGTGATATATGGCCAATATACCACAGCTAAGGGCTGTGTCCAGGCCCCCGCGTTGTGTCATGTGTAAGAACATATACCACACCTCCTCGGGCCTTATTGCTTAAGTAAACCACAGCAATAGTTGGGCATAAACTTCCCTTCCTTTGTGGTGGTATTTTGATTTCACATAATATACCAGTAAATTCATGACCTCATTCAACTTCATACATAGTTACAAAGTAAGACAATTAATGTGATCTTAATTACTCATTTAGGATGTCTTTTTGGAGCTCAAATTAATACAGAACTTTCTCACCCTCTTGACAGTAATGTTTTGCTTTGATCTAGGTAATTTTGTGACGCTTGGTTTCACTTTTGTGAATCCAGGTACCCTAATTTTGTATTCTTTTTACGACTCTCCTATCATTTATTCCTCAAAAAATATTGGATTACATTACTTTCTATGAGAAAATGCATCCGAATTTGAAGTGGTAATAATAATAATACTTATTAATATTTTTTTCCCCCAGTTATCTACTGCTGGTATCAAACTTGCTATAAACACATAACATTAACAAACCATATTAAGGATAAACGGAGCACAAATAAAAACCATCTGGTGTGAGAATGGAAAAATACTGTGTATTTAACACGCACTATGCAGAAATCGCCCCGGCATTTCCTGGTTGATAAAATTCTAATAGTTTGCCTAATTTAAGTTCGTAGAGAATCATTGTACCATGTAAACAATTGTGAAATAAATTTTCCATAACCAATAATATTTTATTTTCAGCTGTTTGAAGATGTACAAAAATGAAAGTAAAAAGACACACAAACAAAACTTTAAAACTGGAAGCATAGAACCAATCTACCAGCTTCTTAGACTTTCGATGACAGATCTATAACTCATATTTCTATGTGAATTTGGTTGGGTCGCCCAAAAAGTTACATATTGGAGCTTTAAGTTATAAACAATGGATATACTTTCTAGTTGCCTGTGATTATGTCTACATTAAGTATGGATGTGCTTGAAGTCCATTGCATGTCCACATTCATGCGCTGAAATGAGATATTCTACATAAAATATTGTTTTGGGTTTCCATTTACATCATGGAAATTCGACATTGATAGGACTTGTGTTTTTACTGTTACATTCTTGACAGGAAAATTATTCTATGCTCAACGCATCTCCTTATTCTTGCTGGGTTACTTGAATGACATCCCTCATTTTCGTGACAGCAGCTGGTTCTCCATGCCCTCCAATTGTGCAGTCATACCTGTCAGTAGAAATGGGTTAAGGAAATAAACACATCATTCAATTTTATTGTCAAATGGCCTGTATGAGAAATGTTGGGCTGAGTTTAATGATATTGTGGTCAGTAGTAGTAGAATTGGATGGCATTATTGGATTGATGTTGGGCTGAATCCTAACTTGAAACGTGTGCACAAAATTTGGACTTTGGTATAAATTATGCATTGATGTCAATGGAAGATCTCTGCAACAACTTGAGTTACACGCACACACACACACACACACACACACACACACACACACACACACACACACACACACACACACACACACACACACACACACACACACACACACACACATTAGGATTTGGGCCTACAGTATATCACTTAAATGCATATTTATAAAGTATCTAAGGTAATGATAAAAAAATATATATATATACAGTACCAGTCAAAAGTTTGCACACCTACTCATTCAAGTGTTTTTCCTGATATTTACTATTTCCTACATTGTAGAATAATAGTGAAGACATAAAAAATATGAAATAACACATATGGAATCATGTAGTAACCAAAAAGTGTTCAACAAATCTAAATATATTTTATATTTGAGATTCTTCAAAGCTGCCTTGATGACAGCTTAGCACACTCTTGGGAACTGGGAACTTGGAAAAATACGAGAACTTGGGAAAAATACAAGGTCAAATCATGATGTCAGTGATCTTCAGGTCGGAAAGTCGGGGCTCTAGAAACAGGCCCGAGTTCCCGAGTTGGAATTCCGAGTTAAATGACCGTTCAAAACGATTTTTCCCAGTCGGAGCTCGTTTTTTTTCCAGAGTCCCCAATTGTTTTGAACGTAGCAATAATCCCAACCCATACTGATTGTCATAGCTATCCACCATGCATGAATCTGCAGTTAGCTAAAGTTAACCAACAAGGTTCAATGTTAGCTAGCTCGCTAACATTAGGCTATAACTAGCAAGGCAAATTTCTTTCTGAGATACTAATATTACTACACAGATCAAACACGTAACGTTAGCTAGCTAGCTAACAGTACGCTTTAATTTGCAATGAAAACAACTTTCTGACAAAATTATAAACTTATAATATCTGAATGTTGCTAGCTAGATTCTCTTACCCGTATGCATGGATGAATGCTTATCCCTCTCTGTCACGGATGCCATGGTTGCCCTTAGTTTGAAGATGGAATCCAGAGACTGGTGTTTTATAAAACAGCCTTCTGTGTGTTCTCTTTTTGACTCCCTCCACATTTTTTCCATCTCCTTAGCTATCATACTCTGCTTCCAGCGGGTATTCCACTGATTTCAAAACTCGGTCAACTTCTTCCGTGACAACAACACTGTTGATCTCCATTTCAGAAGACTCTACAATGTCTGGTTCATTGAAAATGTTTTTAAGTAAATCAGGGCTTTTCTCATGTTCTGATTCATTTTCAGTCAGAGAGTCAGCATGGCACGATTGTCCTCCAGAAAGTGGAGGGCATTAGCAACACTTTTGTACTTTTTCACGATATCTTTCACAAAAGCTGCAGTAGAAAGGATGACCTACACATACTGAGCAGCACATGCTACATGGCAGCACATGCTACATGACAGACCAATCCGAACTCATCTCTCGGCATGTCCAGCCCATCCATTATCTCAGCCAATTATGGCTAGCGGGAAGGTTCCCCTTTTTCTGGGGCTAAACCAACTAGGCTAGTAATTTAACAATTTTATTCGTATTTACAGGTGGCATACAAGTTTGTTATTAACCTGAAAGTTCACATTTTCCGGAAGGCATTTCTGCCAAAAACGCATTTTGATCAAAAATAAATGTTCAAATACCTCTCCTGTGAAGTAGTGGCGTGCGACACGCATATTTTCCTGAAATGAGTCGCATATACAGTAATTGGTCATGCTACAACAGGGAAAAGACAAGCTACAAAGTGCACCTTTAATGAACAAGTGCAGTATATAGAAGGATATATTTTGTTTTCAGCTGCTCCAGAGTGGACATTGTTGCTTGCTGGAACTCAACCAGACTCTCACAGGCACATGGGTCTTTCACCTCAATCTCTCCCTGGCTCTCCTCTGAAACACACACACACGTGATTTGTTTTACTATCTTTGTGGGGTCCACAACACACACAGAAACAAGACACAAGACACAAGACACAAGACACACACACACACACACACACACACACACACACACACACACACACACACACACACACACACAAACACACACACACACACACACACACACACACACACACACACACACACACACACACACAAACATTGCCTGACTGTAGATAGTGTTCTAAAATAACATGTTCTGATGTGTTGTGTTTTGCTTTGATCATAGAATACAGTACCTGCACAGACACTGAGCTTGAGGTTCTCGGCTATCTGGTTGATGAAAGTGAAGTCAGTGGTATAGAAGAAGTGCTTGTCTAGTGTCTCTGAGGCAATCTCACGCAGCTCATCCTCCATGGCCTTCCCAACACCAACAGCATACATGGTGATACCTGACAAGGAGGACAACACAGTATGTCACAAAAATGTTGGATGAAGTCCTAAACTGTATTTAATTGCAAGAACTGTTTTGTTGAAACAGCCAGTCACACACCAAAGTAGCAAATGGCAGGCGATTTGGACACATTTGTTGTCTGTAAGTAGTACGTATTACGCTTTAAAGAAAAAGTTATTAAACTGTTTTCATGTATGAACCAATTGATTCCATATTTCCTAGTCATCTTATATGAGCTCTTATCAAAGCAAGATATTCTCATTTTAATGCAATCTTTGTCATTCCCTTGGCTTTATGTAAACATTACTGCAGGCGCTTTATAAGTTTATGTCACCGACCTGCTTCTTTGGCCTTCTTGGCCCACTCAGTGATGTCGTCCTGAGAGCGGCCATCAGTGAAGACCAGGCCCACGCGAGGTATGTTCTTGCGGGCACCCTCGTCCTCCGAGAAGCTGTTCTCCACCATGTGCTTGAGGGCCAGGCCTGTCATGGTGCCCTTCTCCATGTACTCCACGTTCATCACCGCCTTCTTGATGTCATGTGCCTTCTCGTACATTTTGAGGGCGAACTCTGTACGCACATGGCTGGAATACTGTACTAGGCCCACTCGAGTCCCATGGGCGGACACATCCAGGGAGTCCACCACCTGGTTGACAAACTGCTTGACCAGCTCAAAGTTCTGGGGACGCACACTCTTGGAGCCATCGATGAGGAGGACCAGGTCGATGTTGGCCGATCTGCAAGCTGGGTGGGACATGGGGGTAATCAGGGCCCTTTTGATACAGTAACATGCCCCTTTCATTTACCATGCATGGATTGTAGGTCTTTCATAAAACACTGTGGGATGTGCAGTTATTATGCATTTTACCAGATCAGCATTGTAAAAGAGAATTTCTTCTCAATGACTTACCTGGCTAAATATAAAAAAAATTTCAAGAGCTGGATTTATTTGTAGGTTATGTCATTTCAGTAGCAAGGCTCAAGCCACGCCCACCTGAGAATACAGCTCAGTTCAGCTTTCATTTGGTTTTGTTTGAGAAGTGGATTATCACCGATTGAACTGACAATATTCATTCGATTACTTGTGCAAACCACATTTTCTCTTGGGCTTTACTATCGTGGAGAAGTGTGTAACTATGTCTCAAAAGGATGGGGGTATTGTCAGAAATCGTAGACATAGGGGTTCTATTTTTACAAAGCTAGCGCAATGATAAATATTAGCGCTGCCGGTATAGCTATAGGTTCCGGGGGTGTATCAAAAATATTTTAGCTATTTTCACAGGGAATTGAGTGCAATAGCTGGCGGTGGCGCGAAAGGGTTGGGTTTAACTCATTATAGGTGTGAAGAGGGCTTAGAAACTCACAGGCCAATCAATGCTGTTCACTGATTAATATGACATGCCGTTGTCTCAAGTTCTGTAGGTTACTGACGGTCTTTGTGATGTCTTAATTCGGCTGGGGGCACGGAATAGTCTCTTCCTAGTCCATTGCGGATTGATACAGTTTAATAAATAGCAGCCCTGCATTACACTGCTGGCTTGCCTCTGAAGCTAAGCAGGGTGGATCTGGGTCAGTCCCTGGATGGGAGACCAGATGCTGCTGGATCTGGTGTTGGAGGGCTAGTACGGGGCACTCTTCCCTCCAGTCTAAGGAAATCCCAATTCCCAAGGGCAGTGAAGGGGACGTTGCCCTGCGTAGGGTACTGTCTTTCAGATGTGACATTAAACAGGTGTCCTGACCCTTTGTGGTCATTTAAAAATCCCATGGCACTTATTGTAAGATTAGTGGTGTTAACCCTGGTGTAATGGCTAAATTCCAAACCTGGCTCCATTCCATCATGGCCACCTAATCATCCCCCTCATTCCTAATTGGCATATATCACTTCTAAACTGATGTGTGATGAGTGTTCTGGCACAAAAATGGTTGCTGTGCATCACCCAGGTGGGTGCTTCACATTGGTGGTGGGTTTCCCTCTACTATGTAAAGTGCTTTGAGTACCTCAGTTGGTAGAACATTTCTATATTAATTATTACAATAACCAGTAATAGCAACAGTGAAAAACATGGTTTTATATGACTGAATAATTTGAATATGTTTGGCGTGTATTTGGTAACTGGACAAGAGCCGCTCTTCGGAAATGGTCATGGATACAAGCTGAATGGAGTAGTCTATGCACTGCAGGTATGCCTATGTGAATTGTGAATAATGCAAAAGCCTCACGAGTAAACCATTTTAGAAACCTTTTATGGATAGGCTACTTGGCTAATGCATGTCCAGGAAAAAAAAAGACACCAGACGCATTGCTATTGAACCAGCTTTCGTTACAGTAGGGTAGCATATACGGGCTTGCTTATTAATCAAACAAAACGTAAAACAAGCAATTGTTAGACAGGTACACATATACAGGTTGAAAATAGTATTTGGCACAGATAAACACCTAAATTGGAACGCAGTGGCTGTACAGTAACATGCTATACATAACGTCAGACCTTAGGCTATGTGCTTCACAGCGCTCTATGGGTTTTGAATGGAAGCCATTCTGAACATGATTACAGTGCGCAACAAGATGTTGCCCCATCCCTCCCGCTAATTGGGTAACTTTTGCTAATGTTTTGTTGACTTAGTGAGGGAAATTTATGCAGATTGAACTTTCTAGTTTTTCTTTTTTTTTTCACTTAATGTTCTTTGCTCACTGAGTGCAACTTATTAAGCACATTTTTACTCCTGAAACTACTTAGGTACTTTATAACAAAGGGGTTGAATATTTATTTAAGACATTTCAGCTTTTCATCTTAATTCATTTGAGACCCCCCCCAGAAAAACATAATTCCACTTTGACATTAAGGGGTATTGTGTGTAGGCCAGTGACAAAAAAAATCTAAATATAATAAATGTTAAATTCAGGCTGTAACACAACAACAAGTCAAGGGGGGCCACCAGAGGTCTCTTCACAATCCCCAAGTCAAGAACAGACTATGGGGGGAGAACAGCAAAAAAAGAAACGTCCTCTCACTGTCAACTGCATTTATTGTCAGAAAACTTAACATGTGTAAATATTTGTATGAAAATAAGATTTAACAACGGAGACATAAACTGAACAAGTTGCACAGACATGTGACTAACATAAATGGAATGATGTGTCCCTGAACAAAGGGGGAGGGGTGGTCAAAATCAAAAGTAACAGTCAGTATCTGGTGTGGCCACCAGCTGCATTAAGAACTGCAGTGCATCTCCTCATCATGGACTGCACCAAATTTTCCAGTTCTTGCTGTGAGATGTTACCCCACTCTTCCACCAAGGCACCTGCAAGTTCCTGGACATTTCTGGGGGGAATGGCCCTAGCCCTCACCCTCCGATCCAACAGGTCCCAGACGTGCTCAATGGGATTGAGATCCAGGCTCTTGCTGGCCATGGCAGAACACTTGCAGGAAATCACGCACAGAACAAGCAAAATGGCTGGTGGCATTGTCATGCTGGAAGGTCATGTCAGGATGAGCCTGCAGGAAGGGTACCACATGAGGGAGGAGGAGGTCTTCCCTGTAATGCACAGCGTTGCGATTGCCTGCAATGACAACAAGCTCAGTCCGATGATGCTGTGACACACCGCCCCAGACCATGACGGACCTCCACCTCGAAATCGATCCCTCTCCAGAGTACAGGCCTCGGTGTAATGCTCATTCCTTCGACGATAAACGCGAATCCGACCATCACCCCTGGTGAGACAAAACCGCGACTCGTCAGTGAAGATCACTTTTTGCCAGTCCTGTCTGGTCCAGCGATGGTGGGTTTGAGCCAATAGGCGACATTGTTGCCAGTGATGTCTGGTGAGGACCTGCCTTACAACAGGCCTACAAGCCCTCAGTACAGCCTCTCTCAGCCTATTGCGGACAGTCTGAGCACTGATGGAGGGATTGTGCATTCCTGGTGTAACTCGGGGAGTTGTTGTTGCCATCCTGTACCTGTCCCGCAGGTGTGATGTTCGGATGTACCGATCCTGTGCAGGTTGTTACACGTGGTCTGCCACTGCGAGGACAATCAGCTGTCCGTCCTGTCTCACTGTAGCGCTGTCTTAGGCGTCTCACAGTACGGACATTGCAATTTATTGCCTTGGGCACATCTGCAGTCCTCATGCCTCCTTGCAGCATGCCTGAGAACCGTTCATGCAGATGAGCAGGGACCCTGGCCATCTTTCTTTTTGTGTTTTTCAGAGTCAGTAGGTAAAGCCTCTTTACTGTCATAGGTTTTCTTAACTGTGACCTTAATTGCCTACCGTCTGTAAGCTGTTAATGTCTAAACGACCATTCTACAGGTGCATGTTCATTAATTGTTTATGGTTCATTTAACAAGCATGGGAAACAGTGTTTAAACCCTTTACAATGAAGATCTGTGAAGTTATTTGGATTTTTATGAATTATCTTTGAAAGTCAGGGTCCTGAAAAGGGGACGTTTCTTTTTTTGCTGAGTTTACATAGAGCCATGACTACAAGGAACTCTATTCCACATCAGGTAATCAATGCAAGCAGTAGAATAAGATTTCAAAAACAAATCAAAATATACGATAGATCTCTTCTCAGGTCCATATCTATATATCTATATATATAAATATATATATATATATATATATATATACACTAGCACACACGTACATTGTAATATTGTTGTTTGGTGGTATTATAGATTTTGTATTGTAGATATGTAGTGGTGTAATAATGTTATATGATGCACTGTTTTATCTTCTGTTTTATGTGTGATGCAAGTGCCTTAATGTGTTTGGACCCCAGGAAGAGTGGCAGCAGCTAATGGTGATCCCTAATAAATACAAATACTTTCTGAAGGCACTGTATGCATATTGAAATTAGTTATTTCAAACTTCATTATTCTGTCAATATAATAATTAAACATATACAGTAACAGTCAAATGTTTGGACACACCTTTTCATTGAAAGATTTTTCATAATTTTTACTATTTTCTACATTGTAGAATAATAGTGAAGACATCAAAACTATGAAATAACACATATGGAATCATGTAGTAATCAAAAAAGTGCTAAACAAATCAAAATATATTTTAGATACAGTTGAAGTTGGAAGTTTACATATACCTTAGCCAAATACATTTAAACTCAGTTTTTCACAATTCCTGACATTTAATCGTAGTAACAATTCCCTGTCTTAGGTCAGTTAGGATCACCACTTTATTTTAAGAATGTGAAATGTCAGAATAATAGTAGAGAGAATAATTTATTTCAGCTTTTATTTCTTTCATCACATTCCCAGAGGGTCAGAAGTTTACATACACTCAATTACTATTTGGCAGCATTGCCTTTAAATTGTTTAACTTGGGTCAAGCGTTTCGGGTAGCCTTTCACAAGCTTCCCACAATAAGTTGGGTGAGTTTTGGCCCATTCCTCCTGGCAGAGCTGGTGTAACTGAGTCAGGTTTGTAGGCCTCCTTGCTCGCACACACTTTTTCAGTTCTGCCCACAAATTTTCTATGGGATTGAGGTAAGTGCTTTGTGATGGCCACTCCAATACCTTGACTTTGTTGTCCTTAAGCCATTTTGCCACAACTTTGGAAGTATGCTTGGGGTTATTGTCCATTTGGAAGACCCATTTGCGACCAAGCTTTAACTTCCTGACTGATGTCTTGAGATGTTGCTTCAATATATCCACATAATTTTCCTTTCTCATGATGCCATCTATTTTGTGAAGTGCACCAGCCCCTTCTGCAGCAAAGCACCCCCACAACATGATGCTGCCACCCCCTGTTTCATCAGACCCAAAGACATTTCTCCAAAAAGTACGATGTTTGTCCCCATGTGCAGTTGCAAACCGTATTCTGGCTTTTTTATGGCCATTTTGGAGCAGTGGCTTCTTCCTTGCTGAGCGGCCTTTCAGGTTATGTCGATATAGGACTCGTTTTACTGTTGATATAGATACTTTTGTACCTGTTTCCTCCAGCATCTTCACAAGGTCCTTTGCTGTTGTTCTGGGATTGATTTGCACTTTTCTCACCAAAGTACGTTCATCTCCAGGAGACAGAACACGTCTCCTTCCTGAGCGGTATGACGGTTGTGTGGTCCCATGGTGTTTCCACTTGCGTACTATTGTTTGTACAGATGAACATGGTACCTTGGCTGATTTCTTTTGATTTTCACATGATGTCAAGCAAAGAGGCACTGAGTTTGAAGGTAGGCCTTAAAATACATCCACAGGTACACCTCCAATTGACTCAAATTATGTCAATTAGCCTATCAGAAGCTTCTAAAGCCATTACATAATTTTCTGGAATTTTCAAAGCTGTTTAAAGGTACAGTCAACTTAGTGTATGTAAACTTCTGACCCACTGGAATTGTGATACATTGAATTATAAGTGAAAGAATCTGTCTGTGAACAATTGCTGGAAAAATTACTTGTGTCATGCACAAAGTAGATGTCCTAACCGACTTGCCAAAACTATAGTTTGTTAAACAAGACATTTGTGGAGTGGTTGAAAAACGAGTTTTAACTTACATCTAGACGTTCCGCTAGCGGAACACCTGCTCCAATATCCAATGATGGGCGTGACGCGAAATACAAAGTCCTCGGAAATCCGAAAACTTCAATTTTTCAAACATATGACTATTTTACACCATTTTAAAGACAAGACTCTCCTTTATCTAACCACACTGTCCGATTTCAAAAAGGCTTTATAGCGAAAGCAAAACATTAGATAATGTCAGCAGAGTACCCAGCCAGAAATAATCAGACACCCATTTTTCAAGCTAGCATATAATGTCACAAAAAACAAAACCACAGCTAAATGCAGCACTAACCTTTGATGATCTTCATCAGATGACACTCCTAGGACATTATGTTATACAATACATGCATGTTTTGTTCAATCAAGTTCATATTTATATCAAAAAACTGCTTTTTACATTAGCATGTGACGTTCAGAACTAGCATACCCACCGAAACTTCCGGTGAATTTACTAAATTACTCACGATAAACGTTCACAAAAAACATAATAATTATTTTAAGAATTATAGATACAGAACTCCTTTATGCAATTGCTATGTCTGATTTTAAAATAGCTTTTCGATGAAAGCACATTTTGCAATATTCTGAGTAGATAGCTCGCCATCACGGGCTAGCTATTTAGACACCCACCAAGTTTAGCCCTCCCCAAACTCAGATTTACTATAAGAAAAATTGGATTACCTTTGCTGTTCTCGTCAGAATGCACTCCCGGGACTTCTACTTCAATAACAAATGTTGGTTTGGTTCCAAATAATCCATAGTTATATCCAAATAGCGGCGTTTTGTTGTGCGTTCAAGACACTATCCGAAGGGTGACGAAGGGTGACGCGCCCGACACGTTTCGTGACAAAAAATTTCAAAATATTCCATTACCTTACTTCGAAGCATGTCAAACGCTGTTTAAAATCAATTTTTATGCGATTTTTCTCGTAAAAAAGCGATAATATTCCGACCGGGAGTCGTTGTTTTCGTTCAAAGACTGAAAATAAAAACATGGAGTCTTCTCGTGCACGCGCGCCAGTCTCATTGTTCTCAGATCGACCACTATCCAAATGCGCTACTGTTTTTCAGCCAGAGACAGCAGAGTCATCATTCACCGTTCTGCCGCCTTCTGAGAGCTGTAGGAAGTGTCACATTACAGCAGAGATCCTCAGTTTTCAATAAAGAGAGTGTAGAAGGCCAAGAAATGGTCAGAGAGGGCACTTCCTGTAAGGAATCTTCTCAGGTTTTGGCCTGCCAAATGAGTTCTGTTATACTCACAGACACCATTCAAACAGTTTTAGAAAGTTGGAGTGTTTTCTATCCAAAGCTAATAATTATATGCATATTCTAGTTTCTGGGCAGGAGTAATAATCAGATTAAATCGGGTACGTTTTTTATCCGGCCGTGAAAATACTGCCCCCTATCCATAACAGGTTAATGTCTCCAACCTGTGTGTGTAAACTTCCGACTTCAACTGTATTTTCTACATTGTAGAATAATATTGAAGACATCATAACAATGAAATAACACATATGGACCCAGTTAAGAACAAATTCATATTAACAAGGGCACCCTACTCCTTCCTCCCAAAAGGGAATTGAACCCCGGTCTCCCACGTGCCCACAAAACACAGGGATTCTTTAGCTAAATAGCCCAGAATTGTAGCCTACTCCCGACCGTCACAATGTACAGCTCCATATTTTCTGTTCCATCCTAACGGAAACCCAGAGCAAAATGTCTTAATCAGTCCCATATACTATGTTCTTACAATTTTTTTTATTTTTATTCTCTAGTACAGCCACTATTGAAGGCTGTCAAATGCTTCTCAAAGTGCCCTCTGGTGGTCAAATTAGCACTAACTAGCATTAATGGTACCAGTGGGTGACACTTAAAATAACGTGCCATAGAATTCTGCAGCACCACTCAAGCTTTGCTGCAGTATGCTGCAACTTTTAAAGGACTAACCACTGTAGCCATCCTTTGCCTTGATGACAGCTTTGCACACTCTTGACATTCTCTCAACTAGCTTCATGAGGAATGTTTTTCCAACAGTCTTGAAGGAGTTCCCACATATGCTGAGCACTTGTCTGATTTTCCTTCACTCTGCGGCCCAACTCATCCCAAACCTCAGGTGTGTTTTGGGTCATTGTCCTGTTGAAAAACAAATGATAGTCCAACTACACACAAACCAGATGAGATGGCATATCGCTGCAGAATGCTGTGGTAGTCATGCTGGTTAAGTGTGCCTTGAATTCTAAATAAATCCCTGACAGTGTCACCAGCAAAACACCCCCACACTCCTCCTCCATGCTTCACGGTCGGAACCACACATGCGGAGATCCTCCGTTCACCGACTCTGCGTCTCACAAAGACACGGCGGTTGGAACCAGAAATCGCAAATTTGTACTTATCCAACCAAAGTACAGCTTTCCACCAGTCTAATGTCCATTCATGTTTCTTGGCCCAAGCAAGTCTCTTCTTCTTATTGGTGTCCTTTATATTTATATTTTCATCATTTAGCAGATGCTCTTATCCAGAGCAACTTACAGTAGTGAATGAATACATTTCATACATTTAATTTTTGTAACTTTTTTTTCTCCGTACTGGCCCCCCGTGGGAATCAAACCCACAACCCTGGCGTTGCAAACACCATGCTCTGCCAACTGAGCCACAGGGAAGACCTTTAGTAGTGGTTTCTTTGCAGCAATTCGACCATGAAGGCCTGATTCACGCAGTCTCCTCTGAACAGTTGATGTTGTTACTTGAAGCATTTATTTGGGCTGCAATCTGAGGTTGTAATGCTCGGGCGTTGTGGGTGAGGCATCAAACGCAGGAAGCAGCGAATATAGGGTAGTGGCTTTTAATGGGCCAAATGGCGAAAAACAAAAGCCACCCCAAACAGCGATGAGAGCGCACACAAAACAAAGTGCCCCAAACACAGGGGAAAACACAGTCGGCGCAAAACCAACGCATTAGTGCAAAAACACAACCAGCGTGTACACAAGCATACAACAGATAAACAATCCCGCACAAAGAGCAGGCGGGCCAGCTAGCTCATATAACCCCGCTAATCACCCCCACTACGAACAGGTGGAAACAATAACAGAAAGGGGGAAAACAAAAAGGGAATCAGTGGCAGCTAGTAGGCCGGTGACGACGACCGCCGAGCGCCACCTGAGCAGGAGGGGGCGCCACCTTCGGTGGGAATCGTGACAGAGGTGCAGTTAACTAATGAACTTGTCCTCTGCAGCAGAGGTAACTCTGGGTCTTCCTTTCCTGTGGCGATCCTCAAGAGAGCCAGTTTCATCATAGCGCTTGATGGTTTTTGTGACTGCACTCAAAGTTCTTGAAATGTTCCAGACTGACTGATCTTCATGTCTTAAAGTAATGATGGACTGTCGTTTCTATTTGCTTATTTGAGTTGTTCTTGCCATAATATGGACTTGGTTTTTACCAATAGTGCTATCTTCTGTATAACAACCCTACCTTGTCACAACACAACTGATTGGCTCAAACGCATTAACCTGTTGGGGCTAGGGGGCAGTATATGCACGGCCGGATAAAAAAAGTACCCGATTTAAACTGGTTACTACTCTTGCCCAGAAACGAGAATATGCATATAATTAGTAGATTTGGATTGAAAACACTCTAAAGTTTCCAAAATTGTTTGAATGGTGTCTGTGAGTATAACAGAACTCATATGGCAGGCCAAAACCTGAAAAGATACCATACAGGAAGTGCCCTGTCTGACAATTTGTTCTCCTTCTGCGGCATCTCTATCGAAAATACAGCATCTGTACTGTAACGTTACATTTTCTAAGGCTTCCATTGGCTCTCAGAAGGCACCAGAAAGTGAAATGACGTCTCTCCAGTCTCTGGGTGTAACACTCATCGTCGTCAGACGATACAGAGAAATCATCGTCGGAGAAAGTGGACCAATACGCAGCGGGGTTATGTGTACTCATCTTCTTTATTACTGGATAAGAAGGCAAAACCGAAAACAAAATACGTACACAAGAAAAACACAATGACGACGATGACTAACATGCTTGTAAGGCACACCGCTATACAAAGCATATAATCTCCCACACTAAACAAACCCACACACATACCTATATATAGGACTCTCAATCAGAGGAAAATAGAAACACCTGCCTCCAATTGAGAGTCCACACCCAAACCTAAACATAGAAAAACTAAACTAGACAGAATGTAGAAAATACAACCTAGAACATACCCAACACCCAGAACTAACAAATCACACACCCTAAACACAACCAACCACCCTGAACCAACCAAAACAAATACCCTCTGCCACGTCCTGACCAAACTACAATACAAATAATACCTAAATACTGGTCAGGACGTGACACTGGGCGAAAAACAGCAGTAGATTTTGTGAGTGGTCAGGCTGAGAACAGTGACACTGGAGATGCGCGTTCATGTGAATTCTCCATGTTTTTCTTTCTCTCTTTGAATGAATACAACGTCGCCCGGTTGGAATATTATCGCTATTTTACGAGAAAATCGCATAAAAATGTATTTTAAACAGCGTTTGACATGCTTCGAAGTACGGTAATGGAATATTTAGACATTTTTTGTCACGAAATGCGCTCGCGCGTCACCCTTCGGATACTGACCTGAACGCACGAACAAAACGGAGGTATTTGAATATAACTATGGATTATTTCGAACCAAAACAACATTTGTTGTTGAAGTAGAAGTCCTTGGAGTGCATTCTGATGAAGAACAGCAAAGGTAATCCAATTTTTCTTATAGTAAATCTGAGTTTGGTGAGGGCCAAACTTGGTGGGTGTCAAATTAGCTAGCCGTGATGGCCGGGCTATCTACTCAGAATATTGCAAAATGTGCTTTTGCTGAAAAGCTATTTTAAAATCTGCCACCGCGATTGCATAAAGGAGTTCTGTATCTATAATTCTTAAAATAATTGTTATGCTTTTTGTGAACGTTAATCGTGAGTAAGTAAATTCACCGGAAGTTTGCGGTGGGTATGCTAGTTCTGAACATCACATGCTAATGTAAAAAGCTGGTTTTTGATATAAATATGAACTTGATTGAACAAAACATGCATGTATTGTATAACATAATGTCCTAGGAGTGTCATCTGATGAAGATCATCAAAGGTTAGTGCTGCATTTAGCTGTGGTTTTGGTTTTTGTGACATTATATGCTTGCTTTGAAAATGGCTGTGTGATTATTTTTGGCAGGGTACTCTCCTGACATAATCTAATGTTTTGCTTTCGCCGTAAAGCCTTTTTGAAATCGGACAGTGTGGTTAGATTAACGAGAGTCTTGTCTTTAAAATGGTGTAAAATAATCATATGTTTGAGAAATTGAAGTTATAGCATTTATGAGGTATTTGTATTTCGCGCCACACGATTCCACTGGCTGTTGACTAGGTGGGACCCAAGCATCCCACCTTGCCCAGGGAGGTTAAGAAAGAAAGAAATTCCACAAATTAACTTTTTAACATGGCACACCTGTTAATTGAAATGCATTCCAGGTGACTCCCTCATGAAGCTGGTTGAGAGAATGCCAAGAGTGTGCAAAGCTGTCATCGAGGCTAAGGGTGGCTACTTTTAAGAATCTCAAATATAAAACATATTTTGATTTGTTTAACACTTTTTTGGGTACTACATGATTCTATATGTGTTATTTTATAGTTCGATGTCTTCACTATTATTCTACAATGTAGAAAACAGTAAAAATAAAGAAAAAGCCTTGAATGAGTAGGTGTCCAAACTTTTGACTGGTACTGTAAAAGGGCCATATGTGGTTTAAAAACATTTGTATCATTTCAAAGAAGAAACAGTTACATTTGACATTCAACTGAATATCTGAAATCCCACCAAAATATATCGATTCCATAGATTTGCTCTCATTATACTATTGTTAATGTGCTATAAAACAGTCAATATTTGAAAATGAGTTGAGTATTTTACTCCATTATGCAGCTGTTACATTTACAGAACTTTATTTTTGACCTTTTATCATTTTTGACGACCTTTGCTAATTTCATTTCTGGAGCACGTTAGATACTGTATCCAATATACTACAGAGAGACAACTGAATAGAAGTAGTTGTATAGAGCCATTGCATCCAGGGGTGTATTTATTACGCCGATTTGGTTGCAAAACATCTCTTAAATGGAAGCAAACGGAACGAAACCGGACCAGGCTGAATTTGTCCAATAGAAACTCTTGTTTTAGTACACAACATTTTACAACTGTTTGAACTAATGATTAAACCTCTGGTGAACCACATGAGATGTACACTTTTATAAAAAAAGGTGCTAAGTAGAACCCTTTGCAGAGAGTTCTACCAAGAACCCTTTTATCTTTGAAGGGTTCTTCCTAGAACCCGCTATGAACAGTTCCACCAGTCTTATTAGCCTTTAAAATTCAACTCTCTATTAGTGATGAGTCATTCGCGAATGAACTGCTATTTTTGAACATATCTTTTTGGTGAACGTCAGGAACCGAATCGCATCTGTGAAAGAGCTGTTCATTTGGTTCCCTGATTTGCATACTGCTACTACTGCTTTTTGAGCTCCAGACATCAACTTTCTGTAGATAAGTTATAAAAACATTCTGTGAAGATGGTAATTCCTCACAATAGGTAGTGAGAAAAGAGCCTTATTATGGTCTACGCAAACATTTTTGCAAGCGATCTAATTTCATCAGGTAAAATGTATTTGAACACAGATTTCACGATCTGACATAATGATAGGCAACCTTTTAGGCTTTACACTACAAATTAGCTATTTATCATGGTTTTTCATACATTTTTAAGCACTACTGAATGACGAGCCGTTTGGGAGCCAAATGAATGCCTCATTTAGGTGAGCAGAGCCAAAAGATCCGGCTTATGGAAAATATTTGGAATGCCCATCAATACTCTTTATGACAATACATTACATATATACTAGGGCATTTATTTGAGGGCCTTGTTATACCCTAACAGTTGCCAAACTCCTGGTTTACAGGCCACATCAGGCCTGCAAGTCACAATATGCTGGCTTGCAAAGTGATGAGTAATTCTTATTGGAATCCAGCCGGAGTCAGGATATCCAATAATTGGAACTTTCAATCACCCACAACATGCATTCAGAATGACTGCCAGGGTAGGAAAGACTATCTAAACTGGTAGAACCATCTTAGTAATGGGTGCAATACATCAAACTCCTAACAGATTGTATTAGTTTAGAAAAATGTATGTTATTTATCTTTGTGTAGCATATGATTAATCAACCAACCAATGTACACTACTGTTTAAAACCTCTTGCCACTCCGATCCCGTTAGCGGGATCAACAGCCAGTGAAAAAATCAGAGCACCATATTCAAAACCAAATATAATAATTTCTATTTCTCAAACATAGGACTATTTTACAACATTTTATAGATACACTTCTCCTGAATCGAACCACGTTGTCCAATTTCAAAAAGGCTTTACAGCGAAAGCAAAACATTAGATTATGTTAGGAGAGTACATCAACAAAAATAACCACACAGCCATTTTCCAAGCAACTAGCATGCATCACAAATACCCAAAACACAGCTAAATGCAGCACTAACCTTTGACGATCTTCATCAGATGACACTCCTAGGACATCATGTTACACAATACATGCATTTTTTGTTCGATAAAGTTCATATTTATATATAAAAACAGCATTTTACATCGGCGCGTGACGTTCAGAAAATATTTTCCCTGAAATACTGCCGGTGAATCAGCTCCACAATTTACAAAAATACTTGTCATAAACATTGATACAAAATTAAACTGTCATTCAAAGAATTATAGATGAACATCTCCTTTATGAAAGATTTCAAAAAAGCTTCACGAGGAAAGCACTCTTTGCAATAATCTGAGTACTGAGCTCAGAAAAATACACTAGGCTATACAGATAGCCGCCATCTTGGAGTCATCTAAAATCATACATTGCATTAGAAATATTCCCTTACCTTTGATGATCTTCATCAGAAGGCACTTCCAGGGATCCCAGGTCCACAACAAATGTTGTTTTGTTCGATAAAGTCCATAATTTATGTCCAAATAACTCCTTGTTGTTCGCGCGTCCAGTAAGCTACTCCAAGTGTAGGAAGTGCGCGGACGATGTCGCAACGAAAAGTTAAAAAAAGTTGAATTTACGTTCATTCAAACTTGTCAAATGTTGTAAAACATCAATCTTTAGGGCCTTCAGAACGTGAAGATTCAGTAATATTTCAACCGGACGGTTCCTGTGTCTTGAAAAAGGTTTTTGGAACAGAGGATCCACTCTCATGAACGCGCGCCAAGAAGTGATGTCATCCCCTGCCTCAACAACTTCCCCTCCTTCTCATTCGGTCTCTGTTCATCGTAGATGCTTCAAACAACTTTGTAAAGACTGTCGACATCTAGTGGAAGCCGTAGGAAGAGCACAATTATTACTACGTCACTGTGTATTCAATAGGAAACGACTTGAAGAGAGCCCATGCATCCAGATTTCCACTTCCTGGTAGGATTTCTCTCAGGTTTTTGCTTGCCATATGAGTTCTGTTATACTCACAGACACCATTCAAACAGTTTTAGAAACTTCAGAGTGTTTTCTATCCAAATCTACTAATTATGCATATTCTAGTTTCTGGGCAGGAGTAATAACCAGATTAAATCGGGTATGTTTTTTATCCGGCCGTGAAAAGACTGCCCCCTATCATAACCAGGCATCCATAATATGCATATCCTAGCTTCTGAGTTTAAGTAGGAGGCAGTTTAATATGGGCACATATTTTTTCCGAAATTGGCAATACTGCCCCCTATCCTTAAGGAGCTGTAAGAAGTTTTAAACTTTTGAATGGTAGTGTACATGAAAAAACGCAGATATTGAAAAACAATTCTGAAAATCAACCTACAATGCAGTGCATGCTGACACGGTCGCCAGGTGTACGGTGTTTCCTCCGACACATTGGTGCGGCTGGCTTCCGGGTTGGATGGGCATTGTGTTAAAAAGCAGTGCGGCTTGGTTGGGTTTTGTTTCGGAGGACGACCTTCACCTCTCCCGAGTCCGTACGGGAGTTGCAGCGATGAGACAAGACTGTAACTACGACCAATTGGATACCATGAAATTGGGGGTGAAAAATAAAATACACATTTTTAAAAAGTTCTAGGTAGAACCCTTTGCCTTAAAAATAACCCTTGTCTTCCAAAAAGGGTTCTTCAGATGAGGATAAAGAACCATTTTGGAAGTGAGTGTAGTGAGGGTGTTAACATTGTTGTATTTAGTGGGTGTGTGAAGTATACTTACTTCTGCAGCTCTTGCCATCCTCTGCCAGTAGCTGCCCCTCAGGGCAGATGCAGTAGTAGGAGCCTGGTGTACTGATACACTGGTGGTCACAGCCATGCTCAACTGTGTTACACAGGTCAACATCTGTGGAGGGACAAACACACACGGACACACTGAAAAACTGGGGGGCAGTGGATGAGAAGTGTGTGGTGTCATAGGTTAGGTCCAGGATCAGTGGAACGCCGTGAGGGACATCACAAGGATGCCGTTATTTGTACCATTCTAAAATGCTGATGCGAACAACGTGCACATCTTATACAGTGTCTAATGTGGTTACTAAAATCCAATTTGGTTATATTTATCTGTTTTTGCAGCATAATATTTAAATGTTGTCCTTTTCGGGTGTAGAATTGTTTTGCTAAATGCTAATTCCACTTGTAAAAGCTGAAAGCATAGATAGCCAGTAATTGCATTCTGGTTACCAATGCAGTTAAAAAGTAACTAGATGGCATAAAAGCAAGATAATGTTATTTGATTGTGACCAACAGCATAGGTGTTTCTATAATAAACAGACCTTCGTTCAAATAGTATTTGTATTGTTTTGAATACTTTAGTTGCTTTCGACTGAGCTGACTTGGAGCACTTGAGCTGACATATACTCGGCCTTGTCTCAGGATGGTAAGTTGGTGGTTGAAAATATCACTCTAGTGGTGTGGGGGCTGTGCTTTGGCAAAGTGGGTGGGGTTATATCCTGCCTGTTTGGCCCTGTCCGGGGGTATCATCGGATGGGGCCACAGTGTCTCCTGACCCCTCCTGTCTCAGCCTCCAGTATTTATGCTGCAGTAGTTTATGTGTCGGGGGGCTAGGGTCAGTCTGTTATATCTGGAGTATTTCTCCTGTCTTATCCGGTGTCCTGTGTGAATTTAAGTATGCTCTCTCTTATTCTCTCTTTCTTTCTTTCTCTCTTTTGGACGACCTGAGCCCTAGGACCATGCCTCAGGACTACCTGGCATGATGACTCCTTGTTGTACACCTGGACGTGCTGCTGCTCCAGTTTCAACTGTTCTGCCTGCGGCTTTGGAACCCTGACTTGTTCACTGTGATTAACACTGCCTGTTCACCCCGTTAACACCTGCTAACCATGTGTATGTGACAAATACATTTGATTTGATTTGGTATCAGACCTCATGCTCCAATACTGTCTGCACGGCGGTAAGAGAGTGAACAGCTCGTAGCTGGGGTGTGTGGTCCTTGATGATGCTGGGGGCCTTTCTCGGGAACCGTTTCAAGTAGATGTCCTGGATGGGTGGGAGCATGGTTCTTGTGATTGGCTGTCTTCACCACCCGCTGGAGGGCCTTGTGGCCGTGGATGGAGCAATTCCTGTACAAGGCTGTGACGTAACCGGTCAGGATGCTCTCAATGTGCAGCGGTAGAATTTGGAGAGGACACGGTGTGGCATGCTGAATTTCTTCAGCCACCTTAGGAAGTAGAGGTGCTCATGCACCCTCTTACAAGAGTGGTGGACACAGATTAACTTAAAACTGCTGACTCTCTACTTCAGTCCCGTTGATGTGGATTGGGGCATATTCCCTCCTCTGCTTCTTGAAGTCTACAATCACCTCCTTTGTTTTGCTGACATTGAGGGAGAGGTTGTTGTCCAGGCACCACAATGACAGTTCAATTACCTCCTCCTTACAGGCTGACTTGTCGTTGGTTATCAGGCCTACAACCGCGGTGTCGTCAGCAAACTTGATGATGGAGTTGGTGTCAGCCTGTGGTCTGCCTCAGGAAGTCCAGGATCCAGTTACAGAGGGTGGTGTCCAGACCCAGGGCTCTGAGCTTGGTGTTGAGCTTGGAGGGAACAATAGTGGTGAATGATAAACTGTGGTCAATGAAAAGCATTCTCACATAGGTGTTCCTCTTGTCCAGATGTGTTATGGCCGTGTGAATAGCGATGGAAATGGCATCTTTTCTGGATCTGTTGGAGAAGTAGGCAAATTGGAGTGGGTCTGTTTGTACATGATTCAGCAATAAAGACTGCTTCCGGGTAAGAGGATTTTTGTTGGCTAATGATCTTGTACAGTTCGCCTTGGTGTTTGCTTGTGGCAGTATGTACACAGCTGTGATAACACTTGAATTCCCTCTGCATTTAGTGGAATCTGCATTTTAGCATCAGGAACTCCAGGTTGGGAGAACGGGAGCTCGAGATATTTTCAACTTCGGTTTACCAGGAATTGTTGATGAAGAAACATACGTCTACCCCTACTCTTACCAGAACCCGCAGTTCGATCGATAAGGAAAAGGGAAAAGCCATCTGGTTGAATAGCAGTCGAGTGTATCGTCTGTAAGCCAGGTGTCTGTAAAAATACATCCTTCTGTTATTGAAGCCTTGCTCTGAGTTCAAAGTATTATCTAGGGATTGGACATTGGCCATCAGGATACTAGGAAAAGGAGGCTGTGTAGCCTGTCCGACTAACTTGGAGACCCCTTTCCTTCCTCTCCTTCGTCACCGGTGTTGCCTTTGGTCATCTTGTTTAACAGCAACAGGTAAGCCCGCTGTGCAGTGAACAAAGGAGCAAACAAAGTAATAATTGTTTTATTTTAAAGCCATAAAAAAGCAAAGTTGAGCAGGAACCGGCAAGACGCGCACCCTCCTCAGAGCCGCCATATGTCTCCAGTATGCACATGACAAAGTAATCCATGCCCACTTGGAAGAAGACTTTGCGAAGATGTACACACTCCTGGGTCTGGCCCTGAACATAAAAAAGACACAAATCATCCACTAAGCCCCACCAGACAAGACAACACCGGTGACAACAATACTTGTTGACAATACCAGACAACACAGGTCACAACAATATATGTTGACAATACCACCCGTGTAAATGTGGATCACTTTCAATACCTTGCCAGCTTTCTCTCCTCCAAAGCTGACATAGACGCGAAAATACACCACCTCCTAAAATGTGTCAGTGGAGCCTTTGACAGACATGGGAAATTTGTCTTTGATGATTGTGATATCCAGATCTAAACTAAAGTCCTAATTTACAAAGTTCTCTACACCCTACTGTATGGGGAAACCTGCACCAACTTCTGAAACAGCTCTTGTACTCCCAGCTTAACATAGGGCAGTGGGGCCCGCAGGAGGATGGAAAAATCATTACAAGGACAAAATCAGGACCAACCTGAAAAAGTTCCCCATCAACACCACTAACTAGGAGGACAGAATCACATGGAAGAAGACCATCCACATTCTACAAGATCTCTGCCGGATCGCAGAAGACAAGTGGCAACAACGTAATGAGAGCTTTACCACCAAGAAGGCCCAACAATCAGCCACCACCATCACATACCCTTGTCCACACTGCAGCAGAATCTGCATCTCTCGGATTGACCTTCAGCCATCTAACGACCAACAAACAGGACCCAACAGGAGGACAATTATTCTCAACCCACATGGTAGACTAGCCATCCTGGAAAAAGTGCTTGCTCTTTTTTGCTTGTTACAGGCTAGATTAAACAATGATGGGGTGATACACAAAGTTAGGCCGGATAACACTTTACATTTGGATTCTTAAGGAAATTTTCAATGGGTTAAAGGTCAAATCTGGTGAAAATGGGAATAATGGCAATAGTCAGATTTCTGTCAAATATCCAGAAATTCACAACAAAAACTGAGTGGATTGTCAAACAAACACAGACTATGGAATGGATGCATTAATAGTTACTTTTCTTGAAGTTATATTTAAGGCATGCAGATATACAGAAAGGATCATTTCAGATGTTTTCAGCTACAGTTGTGGTCTGTAACACCACCAAGGACCCTTCTCAGATAACGTAGATTCTCTGAGAAAACTGTGGGAGACCCCACTGAACCAGGATAATTTTTCCTCACAAGAATCTGACTTTCTGGGCCAGAGATATTGAAACTGTAATTTCTTATTTAATCTTTATTTTGACAGGGATTCAATGCTGGGAGTCAGTAAAAAGGTCCTCCCACAACCATTTGAAATGGCCTAGAGCAGGTATTCCCAAACTGGGGTACCGCACAATGCCGTCAGGGGGTATGGCAAATAAAAATGTGATCCATAAAAATAAAACAAATCTTAACATTTTAAACAGTACATTTATATTTTCCAACGGGGCTATACATTTGGGTGAGTTTTTTTTCCTCGCCTGAGTAGCCTCGTTTCACTTCCAAAAATAAAATGAAACCATCTCGTGTTCAGCGAATATCAACACAATGTAAGTCGCTCTGGATAAGAGCGTCTGCTAAATGACTTAAATGTAAAATGTAAATACAGGTAGCCTAGTCAAATAATTAACATCCAATCACATTAACCGTTACTCTCTCGTGGGAAACCTTCCCTCTAGAGCAGACATTTAGAAATGAAACATGACAATGTGAAAAATAAGCCATGGGAGTGATTTGAGCGAGAATACAGACGACTTTCGAGTAGTAAGACATGTACAAAAGCAACAGATACTATTAATAGAAGGGGCTAGAAGTGTCTTATATGGTGAGCTACCGAGTGGCTAGGACAGGCAAGCTCCATACTATTGTGAAGGACTTAATTCTTCCTGCTGCCGTGAATATGGCTGGGACAATGCTGGGGGGAAAGGCCCCCCAAAAAACTATACAGACAATGACTTCATCAAACAACACTGTTTCACAATGCATCAGTGACATGGCGGGAGACGTTTTAAAACAATTGCTGCTTCGCATACAAGCTAGTGAATTATATGCATTACAGCTGGATGAGTCAACAGATGTGGCGGGCCTGGCACAGCTACTGGTATATTTCCATTACATTTATGGGGGTCGATTAAAGAAGACATCCTCTTCTGCAAACCACTGGAATCCAGGACATGAGATTATATTTTTTAAGTACTGGACAGCTTTGTGACAGGATTAGATTGGTTGCCATGTGCTTGCCATGTAGTTCTCCCAATATAAAATCATCCTTCAGCAGCTTTTCCAGGTTATTTCTGACCGAAGAGTATGTTGCTAATGATGAGGTCATGTGGTAAGGAGAAGATTTCCATTTGAGTTGGTATTACCGATACCTTGATTTTCATTTGTGCATCTCCAATGGTTGTGGACCCAGCCGAACCGCATGAATTCTGGGTTAATCAGCAGTTTTTTTGTCCTCTTTCAGTTGCCCTTCATCTATCAATTTTGGAAAGTGTAGCACTGTCAATCCAATATCTTCTCAATTATTTTGGAATGATCACGGTTGATCACTGGTTGCACTCTCCATCAGGGTTTGCACATTCCATGCATATACAGCTCTGGAAAAAATTAAGAGACCACTGCAAAAGTATCAGTTTCTCTGATTTGACTATTTATAGGTATGTGTTTGGGTAAAATGATATTTTTGTTTTATTCTATAAACTACTGACAATATTTCTCTCAACTAAAAATATTGTCATTTAGAGCATTTATTTGCAGAAAATGACAACTGGTCAAAATAACAAAAAATATGTAGTGTTGTCAGACCTCGAATAATGCAAAGAAAATAAGTTAATATTAATTTTTAAACAACACAATACTAATGTTTTAACTTAGGAAGAGTTCAGAAATCAATATTTGGTGGAATAACCCTGATTTTCAATCACAGCCTTCATGCATCTTGGCATGCTCTCCACCAGTCTTTCACATTGATGTTGGGTGACTTTATGCCACTCCTGGCGCAAGAATTCAAGTAGCGCAGCTTTGTTTGATGGCTTGGGACCATCCATCTTCCTCTTGATCACATTCCAGAGGTTTTCAATGGGGTTCAGGTCTGGAGATTGGGCTGGTCATAACAGGGTCTTGATTTGATGGTCCTCCATCCACACCTTGATTGACCTGGCTGTGTGGCATCGAGCATTGTCCTGCTGCAAAAACCAATCCTCACAGTTGGGGAACATTGTCAGAGCAGAAGGAAGCAAGTTTTCTTCCAGGACAACCTTGTACGTGGCTTGATTCATGCGTCCTTTACAAAGACAAATCTGCCCGATTCCAGCCTTGCTGAAGCACCCCCAGTTCATCACCGATCCTCCACCAAATTTCACAGTGGGTTCAAGACACTGTGGCGTGTAGGCCTCTCCAGGTCTCGCACATAATGGAAATAGTCATAGAATTAGTTCAAATATACAGAAATTAAAAAAAGAGTGGATTATCAAACATAAACACTTGGAATGGATGCATTAATAGTTACTTTTCATACAGTTATTAGGCTTTAAGACATGCACATACTGAATACAGAAAGGATGACAATTCAGATGTTTTCAGCTACAGTTGTAGTCTGTAGTACAACCAAGGACCCTCGGCTCCGATGACATAGACCCTCTGAGAAAACTGTGGGAGATCCCGCTGAACGAGGAAAACTTTACCTTGTAAGATTCTGACTTTTTGGGCCAGGGATATTGAAACTGTAATGTAATTTTTAAGGGGTCAAAATAAACAGGCTATTTAATCATACATACATACTTAGAGTATAGAATAAACATATTTATAATTACTGTTGTCATTATTAGGTCCTCAATGATGTCACCATTGCCCTTGATTCTAAGCAAAATTGTGCTGCTATTTTTATTGACTTGGACAAAGCTTTTGATACGGTAGACTATTCCATTCTTGTGGGCCGGCTAAGGAATATTGGTGTCTCTGAGGGGTCTTTGGCCTGGTTTGCTAACTACCTCTCTCAAAGAGTGCAGTGTATAAAGTCAGAAAATCTGCTGTCTTAGCCACTGCCTGTCACTAAGGGTGTACCCCAAGGCTCAATCCTAGGCCCCACGCTCTTCTTAATTCACATAAACAACATAGTGAAGGCAGTAGGAAGCTCTCACGTCCATTTATATGCAGATGATACAGTCTTATACTCAGCTGGCCCCTCCCCAGATTTTATGTTAATGCTCTACAACAAAGCTTTCTTAGTGTCCAACAAGCTTGCTCTACCCTTAATCTTGTTCTGAACACCTCCAAAACAAAAGTCATGTGGTTTGGTAAGAAGAATGCCCCTCTCCCCACAGGTGTGATTACTACTTCTGAGGGTTTAGAGCTGGAGGTAGTCACCTCATACAAGTACTTGGGAGTATGGCTAGACGGTACACTGTCCTTCTCTCAGCACATATCAAAGCTGCAGGCTAAAGTTAAATCTAGACTTGGTTTCCTCTATCATAATCTCTACTCTTTCACACCAGCAGCTAAACTAACCCTGATTCAGATGACCATCCTACCCATGCTAGATTACGAAGACATAATTTATAGATCGGCAGGTAAGGGTGCTCTCGAGTGGCTAGATGTTCTTTACCATTCGGCCATCAGATTGGCCACCAATGCTCCTTATAGGACACATCACTGCACTCTATACTCCTCTATAAACTGGTCATCTCTGTATACCCATCGCAAGACCCACTGGTTGATGCTTATTTATAAAAGCCTCTTAGGCCTCACTCCCCTCTGTCTGAGATATCTACTGCAGCTCTCATCCTCCACATACAACAACCGTTCTGCCAGTCACATTCTGTTAAAGGTCCCCAAAGCACACATATTCCTGGGTCAATCCTCTTTTCAGTTCGCTGCAGCTAGTGACTGGAAAAAGCTGCAACAAACACTCAAACTATACAGTTTTAACTCAATCTCTTCATTCAAAGACTCAATCATGGACACTTTTACTGACAGTTGTGGCTGCTTTGCATGATGTGTTGTTGTCTCTACCTTCTTGCCCTTTGTGCTGTTGTCTGTACCCAATCACGTTTGTACCATGTTTTGTGCCTGTTTGTGCTTGTTTGTTGCTACCATGTTGTTGTCATGTTGTGTTGCTGCCTTGCTATGTTGTTGTCTTAGGTCTCTCTTTATGTAGTGTTGTGTTGTCTTTCGTGTCGTGATGTCTGGAGATCCTACTCAGAAAGACACTTCTCAACAATAAACATTTTACCTTGTGAGGATCTGACATTCTGGGGCAGAGAGATTGTAACGAAGTGGGCAAGTGTAAATGCAGTCAAAGTTGACATTTGAGGTAATGGTAGATTTCGGCCATATTCACTAAATATATGACTAACATCCTAATGTATATTGGAAAACGGCAACGTCAATCATCACAATTTATTTTAGATTTGTGGTTCATGACATACAAATACTCAATCTATCTAATGCATGGAGGCCATTTGTGCAGAGAAACCTCTAAAGTTTGTCATAATAAAACACCCAAAAATATGTTCTACTGCAATCATACTGTGAAATTAATGCAAATACGCTTTTATTGTATGAGAGCAACAGTACAGACTATACATTCCTTAGTTATAATATCGCAGTTAATTAATAAAAAAAAGAAGGGAATTTGCTACAAACTCAATACTTTCTCATTGTTCTTTTTAACGGGGTAGCAATTCTACAACGCACACAAAACATCAACCTGAAATAAAATTCACTTTGATGATATATTCAGTGAACATTTCTGAGAAATATGTTTTTTGTGCTTATGGAACATTTCTGGAATCTATTATTTCAGCTCATGAAACATGGAACCAACACTTTACCTTATATAGTTGTTCAGTGTACATGTGATTTGTTGAATATGACATTAAAATGCTGATAAACTCAACAAAAAAAGAAACGTCCACTCCCTGTCAACTGCGTTTATTTTCAGCAAACTTAACATGTGTAAATATTTGTATGAACACAACAAGATTCAACAACTGAGACATAAACTGAACAAGTTCCACAGACATGTGACTAACAGAAATGGAATAATGTGTCCATGAACAAAGGAGGGGTCAAAATCAAAAGTAACAGTCAGTATCTGGTGTGGCCACCAGCTGCATTAAGTACTGCAGTGCATCTCCTCCTCATGGACTGCACCAGATTTGCCAGTTCTTGCAAGACACCTGCAAGTTCCTGGACATTTCTGGGGTTAAATGGCCCAAGCTCTCACCCTCTGATCCAACAGGTCCCAGACGTTCTCAATGGGATAGTTATCCAGGCTCTTCCCTGGCCATGGCAGAACACTGACATTCCTGTCTTGCAGGAAATGATGCACAGAATGAGCAGTATGGCTGGTGGAATTGTCATGCTGGAGGGTCATGTCAGGATGAGACTACAGGAAGGGTAACAGAAGAGGGAGGAGGAGGTCTTCCCTGTAACGCACAGCGTTGCGATTGCCTGCAATGACAACAAGCACAGTCCAATGATGCTGTGACACACCACCCCAGACCATGACGGACTCTCCACCTCCAAATCGACCCCGCTCCAGAGTACAGGCCTCGGTGTAACACTCATTCCTTCAACGATAAATGCGAATCCAACCATCACCCCTGGTGAGACAAAACTGCAACTCGTCAGCGAAGAGCACTTTGACAGTCCTGTCTGGTCCAGCGACGGTGGGTTTGTGCCCATAGGCGACGTTGTTGCCGGTGATGTCTGGTGAGGACCTGCCTTACAACCGGCCTACAAGCCCTCAGTCCAGCCTCTCTCACCCTATTGCGGACAGTCTGAGCACTGATGGAGGGATTGTGCGTTCCTGGTGTAACTCGAGGAGTTGTTGTTTTCATCCTGTACCTGTCCCGCAGGTGTGATGTTCGAGTATACCGATCCGTGTTGTTACACGTGGTCTGCCACTGCGAGGACGATCAGCTGTCCGTCCTGTCTCCCTGTAGCGCTGTCTTAGGCGTCTCACAGTACGGACATTGCAATTTATTGCCCTGGCCACATCTGCAGTCCTCAGGCCTCCTTGCAGCATGCCTGAGGCACATTCACGCAGATGAGCAGGGACCCGGGGCAACTTTCTCTTGGTGTTTTTCAGAGTCCTTAGAAAGGCCTCTTTAGTGTCCTATGCTTTCATAACTGTGACCTTAATTGCCTACTGTCTGTAAGCTGTTAGTGTCTTAACGACCGTTCCACAGGTGCATGTTCATTAATTGTTTATGGTTCATTGAACAAGCATGGGAAACAGTGTTTAAACCCTTTACAATCAAGATCTGTGAAGTTATTTGGATATTTACGAATTATCTTTGAAAGACAGGGTCCTAAAAAAGGGACGTTTCTTGTTTTGCTGAGTTTAAGTACATTTAATTTCTAAATCCAAATGAGCAGTTGTTGGGGTGCTAAATATACATATTTAAGATTAGCTAATTATTCAACTGTATGTACGATAGGTGAATTCCTTTGTCTCTTCTTCTCCCGCTCTTTCTTACGTGCCACTCCCTTTTCATTGTGTAACAAGCCGTCATATAGGGTTAGTCCACTAGGGGATTTTCATTGCATTATGTAGTAATCAACGTGTAATCTATCCTGTTTGTGTGTTTATGTATTTCTGTGTGATTAGTTAGTTAGTAAATAAATAATTAAGCTAATTTGATGACTAGTACAGGCAACTGTTGTACAGACCCTCACCTCATCCGCTCCACAATGTCCATTAGACTGATGAAATAAAAAAATAGGATGCAAAATAGATTGAGCTGGCCCAGACTTAACAATGATATTCTGGGGGAATATCCTTCGAACCAAAGATGGACAAAACCTGCTGAAGGATGATGAATCAATGAAATACCCCATGACCCCATGACAAAGCAAAAACAGGTTTTTAGAAATGAAAAAACTGAAACTGAAATCAAATTTACATATGTATTCAGATCCTTTACTCAGTACTTTGTTGAAGAACCTTTGGTAGCGATTACAGCCTCGAGTCTTCTTGGGTATGACGCTACAAGCTTGGCACACTTGTATTTAGGGAGTTTCTCCCATTCTTCTCTGCAGATCCTCTCAAGCTCTGTCAGGTTGGATGGTGAGCGTCACTGCAAAGCTATTTTCAGGCCTCTCCAGAGATGTTCATTCGGGTTCAAGTCCGGGCTCTGGCTGGGCCACTCAAGGACATTCAGAGACTTTTCCTGAAGCCACTCTGCGATATCTTGGCTGTGTGTTTAGGTCAATGTCCTGTTGGAAGGTGAACCTTTGCCCCAGTCTGAGGACCTGAGCACTCTGGAGCAGGTTTTCATCAAGGATCTCTCTGTACTTTTCTTCGTTCATCTTTTCCTCGATCCTGACTAGTCTCCCAGTCCCTGCTGCTAAAAAACATCCCCACAGCATGATGCTGCCACCACCATGCTTCACCGTAGGGATGGTGCCAGGTTTCCTCCAGAGTTGACACTTGGCATTCAGGCTAAAGAGTTCAATCAGACCAGAGTATCTTGTTTATCATGGTCTGAGAGTCCTTTAGGTGCCTTTTGGCAAACTCCAAGCGGGCTGTCATGTGCCTTTCACTGAGAAGTGGCTTCCGTCTGGCCAATCTACCATAAAGGCTTGATTGGTGGAGTGCTGCAGAGATGGTTGTCCTTCTGGAAGGTTCTCCCATCTCCACAGAGGACCTTTGGAGCTCTATCAGAGCGACCATCGGGTTCTTGGTCACCTCCCTCCTCTCCCCCGATTGCTCAGTTTGGCTGGGCTGTCACATTGCTATAAAGGGTCAGGAGACAGGTGCAGGAATGTGTAATATACAAAACACAGGGTTGAAACCCAAACAAAATAGCGAGGAGTACCTTGAATAAATACACAATCGCACAATGATTATCACACGGGACGAGACCCGTAATCATCTGCTCAATCCACAATGGCACGAAAGCCAAAACACACAGCACAATGGTACGGACATTGGAACAATAATTGACAGGACAATGGTGAACCAAAGGACACACTTATACAGTTGCTAATCATTGAGAAGGTGTACGTAATGACAGTTCCGGAGGGATCCGTGACACGGGCGGCCAGCTCTAGGACGAGTCTTCCAAACTTCTTCCATTTAAGAATGATGGAGGCCACTGTGTTCTTGGGGACCTTCTGTGCCTCGACACAATCCTGTCTCGGAGCTCTACGGACAATTCCTTCGACCACATGGCTTGGTTTTTGCTCTGACATGCACTGTCAACTATGGGACCTTATATAGACAGGTGTGTGCCAATGAATTGAATTTACCACAGGAGGACTCCAATCAAGTTGGAGAACCATCTCAAGGATGATGTGGAAAAAGTCAAGGGGTCTGAATACTTTCTGAATGCACTGTACATTAGCGTTAGTTTCTTAACATTTTGCATTGTTCCATTACATTGTTAGTTTATCTTTCTTCCTCTGTCACGTTCATGTGGTAGCTCCTGAGTATTTGCGAGCAATAGTGAATCATATTAGGCTGAAGTATTACAAGTTGTGCAATAATTTGGGACATGTAGCCTATTTGAATCATTATGGAACGCAGACCATACATAGCAGTTTAAACCTGGAGCACGCTTCATGACAACTGGATCGTTGTTATCACAGTTCCGTAACTAGTGAGGATTATTAGGGTAGATGTATAGGACTACTGTTCAACCAATGTCACTTTCCAATATTTCATGGCTTGAATATGGCAACTTTCAGGATGAATCAAACCACTGTACTTTTGATTCACCAATATATTTTGAAGTGGTCTAAAGTACTTAAGTAAAAATACTTTAAAGTACTACTTAAGTATTTTTTTTAGGGTATCTGTACTTTACTATTTATATTTTTGGCAACTTTTACTTTTACTTCACTACATTCCTAAAGAAACTAATGTACTTTTTACTAACACCCGAAAGTACAGGAAAATGGTCCAATTCACAGACTTATCTAGAGAACATCCCTGGTCACCCCTACTGCCTCTGATCTGGCGGACTCACTAAACACAAATGCTTTGTTTGTAAATTATGTCTGAGTGTTGGAGTGTGCCCCTGGCTATCCGTCAATTAAAAATGTATATTGTGCCATCAGGTTTGCTTAATATAAGGAACTTGTAATTATTTTACTTTTATTTTTGATACTTAAGTACATTTAAAATCAAATATGTGTACAAAAGTATTGCTATGGTAAATATGCATTACTAGGAGATAATTGCATACATTTGTGTGAGTGCATTTGATGGACCACTGGGAGCAGATGTACTGTATAATGAAGTAATAAATTAATAAAGGCTTTGATATGTTTGGCGGTATAGACATCTATGGATGTGGTCTGGGAATAATCTTAGGTTTCACTTCAAGGGACCTATCTTTGAAAGAATGGTTTTGTTGATCTGAACATTCTTGAGACTTTCTTGAGTTTTACTAGGCAAGTGAACATATCAAGTTAAGAAAAATGGATTTAAGTGAGTTGCATAACTCAATGAAAGCAAATTGTATAACAAAGGTTTGGCTGGATAGATTTTTTGTATGTTTTTTTTAAGTAGAGAGGAGGTCATAAATGTCATGAAGCTTATTAAGCTAGTGTTGGTTCAGAACATAAAATAGTAAGATGTATGGACTACCTGTAACAGTACACACAGATATTGGTCACCACTTTTTATGAACATCCAAATTACGGTACATTTTTTCCCCTTCCAAATGGCTGTGTAGACTAATGTAAAACAAGTCAATGTATCTTACATAAAGACTTCGCTTCGGTATTTGGGCGAAATATTTGTTTCTATTTGTCAGTTTCTGCTGAAGTAGACCTTTGGCATTATGAAGGTTAAATCATCTTACAGTCTGTCGAACTTACTCTGGCAGGTCTTTCCATCCTCCTGGAGTGTGTATCCTTCATTACAGTGGCAGAAATAGCCATTGAGGACATTCACACACTCATGCTGACAGCTGTGATTCCCAAACGAACAGTAGTCAATCACTGAAGGAGAGAAGAATGCAATTAAATGATATGCAAAAGCAGCAAAGCAAATTAAAAATGGCATTGAAAAATTATTCATATGATTCTAGAAATTCTATAAAGTTATAATGCATAATATGAAATAGTAATTCAATAATGATCTTTAGTATAATTAATAATGTTTCTGAGTGGAAGTATACTTACAGTGGATTTACTGTTTTTAAAACTATTTCCTCACCCAGGTTTTCACCATGGCATACAAAATACTGTGTCCAGAGTATTTAATAATCCTCTTAGATGTAAAGAAGTCCACTGTTTAAGGGACCGTCATGGTTCTGGTTCCGACCGACATTTTCACTTATAAATTGATCTGAGGACACCTCCGATCGAAATGGCTTGCATTGAGCAATAGCCCTGGTTCCCATGGACACAGTAGAGCCTGTGTGACGTAGGATGTGAAATCTGAAACCACTTGAAGCTGTGCTGTCCCTCCTACCATTTAATTCGCTCTTCTGACTGTCCATCAACTCCTGTCTGAACCCTACATCACAGCCACTGACAAAGCACATGCTTGCAATCCATACATCATAGTGCAGCAGGAGAGAGTGGTTCCATTGCTGTAGCACATTCAGACATCAATTTATAGCAATTGTAAGAATATTTTGAAGATAAATACACAACGCAGAGGACGAGAGGTCAAGAGAACTAAAGGTCAACTCATGTCAAGTTCTCATTGGTCCAGATTGTTTATACATTGAACCTGAAATAGGAAACTTGTTAATTTGGCCATTGGCCCAGTTTTATTGCAAGGAATTCTAATTTGTCAACCACAGGCTAGGGCTGGGTTGTAAAGTACACCCTGTCCCTTTGTTCTGTGGAGATAATCACAGGAGAGAATCACTGAAGAGAATTCCTGAGGACAGGGGAGAATGAACATCTAACTCTCAGCATAACATCTCCTCTTTGAATAAACCTATTTTTCTCACCCTGATTTGCTTTGGGGTCTGTGTTATTGAAGAGTAACATCAACTGCTAACACCATTAATCTAAAATAATTCATAGATTTTAAACAAAAAACATTTTCTGTTTGTTACAGATGGGCAATATTACTATGAGATGAAAGGCACGTTCCTAACGAGTTCACGAAGCCAAGCTAAAATATTCACATTTTCTCTAACACTAAACACACATATATATGTAAAAGTTATAAGGAAGGTGAAATCTTATAGTTAGTCATTTTATAATTTGGTTATACAACAGTTGAAATCAGAAGATTACATACAGTTTAGCCAAATACATTTAAACTCAGTTTTTCAAAATTCCTGACATTTAATCCTAGTAACAATTCCCTGTCTTAGGTCAGTTAGGATCACCACTTTATTTTAAGAATGTGAAATGTCAGAATAATAGTAGAGAGAATGATTTATTTCAGCTTTTATTTCTTTCATCACATTCCCAGTGGGTCAGAAGTTTACATACACTCAATTAGTACTTGGTAGCATTGCCTTTAAATTGTTTAACTTGGGTCAAACCTTTCGGCTAACCTTCCACAAGCTTCCCACAATAAGTTGGGTGAATTTTGGCCCATTCCTCCTGACAGAGCTGGTGTAACTGAGTCAGGTTTGTATGCCTCATTGCTCGCACATGCTTTTTCAGTTCTGCCAATACATTTTCTATAGGCTTCAGGTCAGGGCTTTGTGATGGCCACTCCAATACCTTGACTTTGTTGTCTTTAAGCCATTTTGCCACAACTTTGGAAGTATGCTTGGGGTCATTGTCCATTTGGAAGACCCATTTGCGACCAAGCCTTAACTTCCTGATTGATGTCTTGAGATGTTGCTTCAATATATCCACATAATTTTCCTTCTCATGATGCCATCTATTTTGTGAAGTGCACCAGTCCCTCCCGCAGCAAAGCACCCCCACATGATGCTGCCACCCCCGTGCTTCACGGTTGGGATGGTGTTCTTCGGCTTGCAAGCCTCCCCCTTTTTCCTCCAAACATAACAATCAAATTTATTTATATAGCCCTTCTTACATCAGCTGATATCTCAAAGTGCTGTACAGAAACCCAGCCTAAAACCCCAAATAGCAAGCAATGCAGGTGTAGAAGCACGGTGGCTAGGAAAAACTCCATAGAAAGGCCAAAACCTAGGAAGAAACCTAGAGAGGAACCAGGCTATGAGGGGTGGCCAGTCCTCTTCTGGCTGTGCCGGGTGGAGATTATAACAGCACATGGCCTAGATGTTCAAATGTTCATAAATGACCAGCATGGTCGAATAATAATAATCATAGTAGTTGTCGAGGGAGCAACAAGTCAGTAACACAAGAGTAAGTGTCAGTTGGCTTTTTCATAGCCGATCTTTGAGAGTATCTCTACCGCTCCTGCTGTCTCTAGAGAGTTGAAAACAGCAGGTCTGGGACAGGTAGCACGTCCGGTGAATAGGTCAGGGTTCCAGCAGGTCTGGTACAGCAGGTCTGGGACAGGTAGCACGTCCGGTGAACAGGTCAGGGTTCCATAGCTGCAGGCAGAACAGTTGGAACTGGAGCAGCAGCACGGCCAGGTGAACTGGGGACAGCAAGGAGTCATCAAGCCAGGTAGTCCTGAGGCATGGTCCTAGGGCTCAGGTCCTCCGAGAGAGAGAAAGAAAGAAAGAGAAAGAGAGAATTAGAGACAGCATATTTAAATTCACACAGGACACCGGAAAAGACAAGAGAAATACTCCAGATGTGACAGACTGACCCTAGCCCCCCGACACATAAACTACTGCAGCATAAATACTGGAGGCTGAGACAGGAGGGGTCAGGAGACACTGTGGCCCCATCCGATGAAACCCCCGGACAGGGCCAAACAGGTAGGATATAACCCCACCCACTTTGCCAAAGCACAGCCTCCACACCGCTGGAGGGATATCTCCAACCACCAACATACCATCCCGGGACAAGGCCGAGTATAGCCCACAAAGATCTCCGCCCCGGCACAGCCCAAGGGGGGGGGCGCCAACCCAGACATGAAGACCACGTCAGTGACTCAACCCCCTCAAGTGACGCACCCCTCCCAGGGACGGCATGGAAGAACACCAGTAAGCCAGTGACTCAGCCCCCGTAATAGGGGTAGAGGCAGAGAATCCCAGTGGAAAGAGGGGAAACCGGCCAGGCAGAGACAGCAAGGGCGGTTCGTTGCTCCAGCATTTCCGTTCACCTTCACACCCCTGGGCCAGACTACACTTAATCATAGGACCTACTGAAGAGATGTGTCTTCAGTAAAGACTTAAAGGTTGAGACTGAGTCTGCGTCTCTCACATGGGTAGGCAGACTATTCCATAAAATTGGAGCTCTATAGGAGAAAGCCCTGCCTCCAGCTGTTTGCTTAGAAATTCTAGGAACAATTAGGAGGCTTGCGTCTTGTGACCGTAGCGTATGTGTAGGTATGTATGGCAGGACCAAATCGGAAAGATAGGTAGGAGCAAGCACATGTAATGCTTTGTAGGTTAGCAGTAAAACCTTGAAATCAGCCCTTGCCTTAACAGGAAGCCAGTGTAGGGAGGCTAGCACTGGAGTAACATGATCACATTTTTTGGTTCTAGTCAGGATTCTAGCAGCCGTATTTAGCACTAACTGAAGTTTATTTAGTGCTTTATCCGGGTAGCCGGAAAGTAGAGCATTGCAGTAGTCCAACCTAGAAGTAACAAAGGCATGGATTAATTTTTCTGCCGTCATTTTTGGACAGAAAGTTTCTGATTTTTGCAATGTTACGTAGATGGAAAAAAGCTGTCCTTTAAACAGTCTTGATATGTTCTTCAAAAGAGAGATCAGGGTCCAGAGTAACGCCGAGGTCCTTCACAGTTTTATTTGAGACGACTGTACAACCATCCAGATTAATTGTCAGATTCAACAGAAGATCTCTTTGTTTCTTGGGACCTAGAACAAGCATCTCTGTTTTGTCCGAGTTTAAGAGTAGAAAGTTTGCAGCCATCCACTTCCTTATGTCTGAGACACAGGCTTCTAGCGAGGGCAATTTTGGGGCTTCACCATGTTTCATTGAAATGTACAGCTGTGTGTCATCCGCATAGCAGTGAAATTTAACATTATGTTTTCGAATGACATCCCCAAGAGGTAAAATATTTAGTGAAAACAATAGTGGTCCTAAAACAGAACCTTGAGGAAATTTACAGTTGATTTGTCAGAGGACAAACCATTCACAGAGATAAACTGATATCTTTCCGACAGATAAGACCGAAACCAGGCCAGAACTTGTCCATGTAGACCAATTTGGGTTTCCAATCTCTCCAAAAGAATGTGGTGATCGATGGTATCAAAAACGGCACTAAGATCTAGGAGCACGAGGACAGACGCAGAACCTCGGTCTGACGTCATTAAAAGGTCATTTACCACCTTCACAAGTGCAGTCTCACTGCTATGATGGGGTCTAAAACCAGACTGAAGCGTTTCGTATACATTGTTTGTCTTCAGGAAGGCAGTGAGCTGCTGCGCAACAGCTTTTCAATTTTTTTTGAGAGGAATGGATGATCCGATATAGGCCGATAGTTTTTTATAATTTCTGGGTCAAGATTTGGCTTTTTCAAGAGAGGCTTTATTACTGCCACTTTTAGTGAGTTTGGTACACATCCGGTGGATAGAGAGCCGTTTATTATGTTCAACATAGGAGGGCCAAGCACAGAAAGCAGCTCTTTCAGTAGTTTAGTTGGAATAGGGTCCAGTATGCAGCTTGAAGGTTTAGAGGCCACGATTATTTTCATCATTGTGTCAAGAGATATAGTACTAAAACACTTTAGTGTCTCCCTTGATCCTAGGTCCTGGCAGGGTTGTGCAGACTCAGGACAACAGAGCTTTGGAGGAATACGCCGATTTAAAGAGGAGTCCGTAATTTGCTTTCTAATGATCATGATCTTTTCCTCAAAGAAGTTCATGAATTCATCACTGCTGAAGTGAGAGCCATCCTCTCTTGGGGAATCCTGCTTTTTAGTTAACTTTGCGACAGTATCAAAAATAAATTTCGGATTGTTCTTATTTTCCTCAATTAAGTTGGAAAAATAGGATGATCGAGCAGCAGTGAGGGCTCTTCGATACTGCACGGTACTGTCTTTCCAAGCTAGTCGGAAAACTTCCAGTTTGGTGCGGCGCCGTTTCCGTTCCAATTTTCTGGAAGCTTGCTTCAGAGCTCGTGTATTTTCTGTATACCAGGGAGCTAGTTTCTTATGACAAATGTTTTTAGTTTTTAGGGGTGTAACTGCATCTAGGGTATTGCGCAAGGTTAAATTGAGTTCCTCAGTTAGGTGGTTAACTGATTTTTGTCCTCTGACATCCTTGGGTAGGCAGAGGGAGTCTGGAAGGGCATCAAGGAATCTTTGGGTTGTCTGAGAATTTATAGCACGACTTTTAATGCTTCTTGGTTGGGGTCTGAGCAGATTATTTGTTGCGATTGCGAACGTAATAAAATGGTGGTCCGATAGTCCAGGATTATGAGGAAAAACATTAAGATCCACAACATTTATTCCATGGGACAAAACTAGGTCCAGAGTATGACTGTGGCAGTGAGTAGGTCCAGAGACATGTTGGACAAAACCCACTGAGTTGATGATGGCTCCGAAAGCCTTTTGGAGTGGGTCTGTGGACTTTTCCATGTGAATATTAAAGTCACCAAAAATTAGAATATTATCTGCGACGACTACAAGGTCCGATAGGAATTCAGGGAACTCAGTGAGGAACGCTCCATATGGCCCAGGAGGCCTGTAAACAGTAGCTATAAAAAGTGATTGAGTAGGCTGCATAGATTTAATGACTAGAAGCTCAAAAGACGAAAACGTCGTTGTTGTTTTTTTTTGGTGAATTTAAATTTGCTATCATAAATGTTAGCAACAGTTCTATTTTTGTTTCATCAGACCAGAGGACATTTCTCCAAAAAGTACGATCTTTGTCCCCATGTGCAGTTGCAAACCGTAGTCTGGCTATATAGATACTTTTGTACCTGTTTCCTCCAGCATCTTCACAAGGTCCTTTGCGGTTGTTCTGGGATTGATTTGCACTTTCCGCACCAAAGTACGTTAATCTCTAGGAGACAGAACGCGTCTCCTTCCTGAGCGCTATGACGGCTGCGTGGTTCCATGGTGTTTATACTTGCGTACTATTGTTTGTACAGATGAACGTGGTACCTTCAGGCGTTTGGAAATTGCTCCCAAGGATGAACCAGACTTGTGGAGGTCTACAATTATTTTTTTGAGGTCATGGCTGATTTCTCTTGATTTTCCCATGATGTCAAGCAAAGAGGCACTGAGTTTGAAGGTAGGCATTGAAATACATCCACAGGTACACTTCCAGTTGACTCAAATTATGTCAATTAGCCTATCAGAATCTTCTAAAGCCATGACATCATTTTCTGGAATTTTCCAAGCTGTTTAAAGGCACAGTCAACTTAGTGTGTGTAAACTTCTGACCCACTGGAATTGTGATACAGTGAATTCTAAGTGAAATAATCTGTCTGTAAACAATTGTTGGAAAAATTACTTGTGTCATGCACAAAGTAGATGTCCTAATTGACTTGCCAAAATGACTCCAACCTAAGCCGTATTCATACTATTTTGTTGAATAGGAAATACATCATAAAATATTTCATATTTTCATATTTAAAAAAAAAACATATTTGTACTGTGTACTTCAGCTTGTGTCCTCAATCATGACTACGCCTCAGCAATTCATTACAATTTTTACCAGCAAGGTGAGATTTTAACCTTTCTTGGAGTATGCAGCATTACTATTTATCAGTGGTGGAAAAAGAACTAAATTTTCATACTTGAGTCAAAGTAAAGATAGCTTAACAGAAAATGACTCAGGTGAAAGTCACCCAGTAAAATACTACTTGAGTAAATGTCTAAAAGTATTTGGTTTTAAGTATGAAAAGTAAAAATACAAGTATAAATAATTTGAAATTCCTTATATTAAGCAAACCTGACGGCACCGTTTTCTTTTTAATTTTTTTTATGGATAGCCAGGGGCACACTCCATAACTCAGACATCATTTACAAACAAAGCATTTGTGTTTAGTGAGTCCGCCAGATCAGAGGCAGTAGGGATGACCAGTGTATGAATTGGACCATTTTCCTGTCAAAATATAAAGAGTACTTTTGGGTGTCAGGGAAAATGTATGGAGTAAAAAGTACCTTATTTTCTTTAGGAATGTAGTGAAGTAAAAGTAAAAGTTGCCACAAATATAAATAGTAAAGTAAGAAGAGGGACCCCAAACTACATAAGAAAAATTACTTTAAAGTGGTACTTAAGTACTTTACACCACTGCTAGTTATCCTTTATGGCCCTTTCATGATAAACAATTACTTTTGGGGATTACGTAGTGTGGCGCCCCCGGTTATGTGGCCGGGGAAAGCCACTGTTTTGAGTGTGAACCACGTCCCACAACCCGCAATGTAGGTGGCAGCAAGCTTGGCTACAGGGATACGCCCGCACCTGAGGCCACTCGGCCTCGTTAGGCTGCAATGCACCTGGGGAAATTTAAGTGGCTGCTTTAGTTTAGCACAGGGGCTGGACGCCGGAGGCTGAGCTCTACGGACATTTGTTTGAAGCCCTGGACATTGTGTTCTCCACAGGAAGAAGTGACCGGTCTACAAGTGAAGCTGGTAAACTGGGTAGCAGCCCAGCTAGTTTTCTTTAAAGTTAAGGCTATCACTAGGTTCAGGTAAATGGAGTGGGAGAGTTTTGTTTTCTGTTAATGTTTGAGAACCAGATTTGTGAACCATTTATTTTGAATAAATATGCTAGCCTAGGTTAAACTGTGTCCCTGTCATTGTTCCTCCTCATTGCCTTCCTACCAGTCACCTACCAGACACGCCTATTGAGTCATTCCGGTAGATTACATTTTCAATTACATTTAGGGTGGGTTGAACCAACATGGATTAACTTTTAAACTGGGTTAAATCAAGGTTTATCTGTTTATCTTGTTGCAACAATTTTTAAACCTAGTTTTAAATTAATCCTAGTTAAATTAAATACTTCCTCTAATCTAAGTTTAAACCTAGATTAATTTTAAGCCTATTGCTCAATTAATAAAAAAAAAACTATAAACTTAAATTGGAGATTAATTCTAAACTGCCACTTGAAGGGGTTTAACTGATAAAATGGCAGTATATCTACTGTGGAGAGACCAAAACGAGTTCCTCAGAGAATAATTAGAAACAGGTTGAATCCTGTAGAGTTTTATGATAATTAACTCATTATTAGTAGGCTATTTACGTGCCCATTTTGTGCAACAATTGAATTTGAGTTTATGATATGCCCAGCCTTGGTACGAATGATGTTATGCAACATGCTATAAATGGCCTGATAACGGTAACATTGTAGTGAAGTAGCATTAACATTAGTTTTAATGTGCATTATAGGCATTGATATTTACTTGGACGTAGGCCCCCCTCCGGCTCCAGTTTGAAATAGCCCCCGCCTCTCCTCTGCCCCATCCTTTTTGGCTTCCGCTTTTAGTTTATAAACTAGCTAGCTAAAGTTGGCTAACAAATTCGTTTTCTGTCTGGTACTGGCAAATAACGGATTTTATTTAATATCAGCCAACCCTTTTATCAAGAAACAGCAACTTTGTGGCCTCATTTGTCAAGTAGGCTAGCTACTTCAACTCACAAAATACCTCTTATTGGTGTAACATGTCACTAATCATAGTTTAAAACCGTTATTCATAAATTTACTGATCCAGATTTAAAATTAAGTGGTGCAACACAGCTCTGATTAATTATAAACCTAGATTTACAAAACCTAGATTAGCTCTAATCCATGTTGGTGCAACCAGTCCTTACTTACATTTAACTGGTTTAAGGTACTTGCTGAGACCTGCAGATAGACAACATCACCATAATCCAGCAATGGTTTAAAAGTGCTTTGAACAAGATCCTTTCTGACTGACATTGAAAAACAAGATTTGCTCCTAAAACAAAAACCACATTTCAACTTCAGTTTCTTGGTCAAGTTATCAACGTGCTGTTTAAAATTCAGCTTTCATCTAACCAAATCCCAAGAAATGTATAGAAGGTGACCCTATTAATTTGCTGGCCTTTTAGAGTTAAACTCTGCAAGTGACTCCTATCTACTTTCAGAGAAGAGAAAATCATATATTTAGTTTGCCTTGCATTAAGCACCAGTTTCAATTCGGAAAGTTGCTTTTGAACAGCATCAAAAGCCAACTATCCTGAAAAGCCTTCTCAATATTACATGTGCTAGAATAAATAGTGTCATCAGCATACAGATGGAGATTTGCAAAGTCAACAGTCTTCCATATATAAGTTATATACAGTGTAAAAAGGATCGGACCTAAAATTGAGCCCTGGGGAACTCCTTTCGTAAGCCTTCGAAACGCCGATTTCATTCCCTGCTGTGCTAAACACTGTTCTGCCACAAAAGTAGTGTTAGAACCAATCCAATTCTTCAACACTTAAGCCAACATTTTTTTGGTTATACAACATCAGGGCAAGGTCAACAGTGTCAAAAGCCTTTGATAATTCTATAAAAAGTGAAACAGTGATGTTTCTTGTCCTGAGCATCTAGAATATCACCTATAACTTTAGTTACCGAAGTAATGGTACTATGCTTGGCTCTAAAACCGACTGGAATTGAGAACTAATAAAGAAAGTCTTTCAACTGTCAGTTCACCAGGTTGTCCAAGACCTTTTCCAGTGCACAGTTTTGATATGGGACGATAGTTATCCAACTGGGATGGATCTCCACCCTTATGTAAAAGTGCGTTCCAGACTTTTGGAATTGTATTATTCACCAATGAAAGATGTTAATATATGAGTGAGAGGGGCAGCAATTTTTTTTAAATAAGGGTTAAATTCCAGCTACTTAATATCAATAGATTTGAGTGCCTTTACAACTTCTGAAAACTCAGTCTCGGTATAATGAAATGGATGAACCGTAGGCCGGCAGGCGGCAGTTTCCTTCACAGCCTCATTCGAGATGTTAGGATGGAGTTCATTATCAAATAAATGCCCAGCCTTAGCAAAATGCTCATAAAAAATATCAAGCAGTTGTTTCTTGTCTGTCACTTAATGGTTTTCCATAATTTTGTCCGGTTATTGAGATTTGCCTTGGGAGATTCGTAATAGAAGTTAGATTTGCATTTCTGTATTAACAAAGAGCACTTGTTTCTCAGTGCCCTGAATAACAGCCATTCAGCCTGGGAGTTAACCTTTTTGGCTTTAGCCCATTTGTGTATTTTGCTTTTGGATCAAATCAGATAATTCCTCTGTAAACCAGGGATTGTCTCTACCTCTTACCCAGTACTTTTTGAGAGGGGCATGTTTATCACAGATACTAGAAAACATGGAATGAAAATAGGAGAATGCCTCCTCTGTCTGGCAAAAACAGCAATCCTATCCCAGTTGCATGTGTAAAGTTCATGCAGGAATGCCTGCTTACAGAACTGCTTAAAATGTTGTTTGACTATGTACCGAGGGGGCACTTTAGGGATTTTAGTGTCTCTAATGCAAGCAACTGCATAATAATCGCTTAAATCATTATGGAAAATACCAACGGCCAAGTACTTATGCGGATTGTTATTTAGAATAACATCAATAAGTGTTGACTTGGAGATGTATTTTGGATTGGGTCTTGTGACTGTATTTATCAATTGAGTAAAATTCAATGTTTTGCACAGTCCTCTTGTGGTCTTGGAGTTTGGACATAACCAGTCCCAGTTTAAATCACCCATGAGAACCATTTCATTTTTCCCCCAACCACTCTGTAGTTTAGCCAGAGTATTCAGGGATTCTTTTGCAGATGGAGGTCTATAACATCCTATTAAATCTAAGTTCACAGCTTTTTTTCTCAGCAAGGTGCATTTTTGCATTGCAACACAGAAAAGCTGTAGCCAGGAACATTGACTTATAGTTCTCTAGGGCCTGAGCTGAATCAAGACATCTCCTAACTTTCAGTCCTCACTAGGTTGTAAACACATAAATTGCGTCCTACAGTACCCAGTGAAAGCGGATGAAATGTCTGTAATAATTTCTCTGAGTGCTTAAGTGTGTGTGTGAGAGAGAGTGTGCGCATACGTGTGTACATTCCTGTGTGCTTGCATGTGCATGTGTGTGTGGGCGGGGGCCAGCCTGTGTGTGTATGTATATTTTGGTCTATATATCTCCATCGGGATGGGAGGATTTTGCTAACCATGTTGCTTTTAGTGCATTGTATTGTTTGGCCTGCCGATGGCTTCACTAACTTGTACAGGTCTTCTTGTCGTCGTTAAGGGTGTAGCCAGTGTTGCAGCCGCAGGTGAAGGCTCCAGGGGAGGGGATACAGATCTGCTCACAGTCATGCTTCCCCTCAGCACACGGGTCTATGGCTGTATCATACAAAGAGACAAAAATCACTGTTGCTGTTAAGTCAGTAACTGCTGAATTTTAACTTGACCTTTCCTACATGCTCACAATTTCTGACTCATTTCTGGCTCATGGTTCTCAAGAACCAGACCCAGTTACAGCTATGCATGCACTTGACTGACATATATACTGAGTATACAAAATATTAAGAACACCTGCTCTTTTAATGACTTAGACTGACCAGGTGAAAGCTATGATCCCTTATTGATGTCACTTGCTAAATCCACTTCAAACATTGTAGCTGAAGGGGAGGAGACAGGTTAAAGAAGGATTTAAGTCTTGAGACAATTGAGACATGGATTGGGTATGTGTGCCATTCAAAGGGTGGATGGGCAAGACAAAATATTTAAGTGCCATTGAACAGGGTATGGTAGTAGGTGCCAGGCGCACCGGTTTGTGCCAAGAACTGCAATGCTGCTGGTTTGCTCAACAGTTTCCCGTGTGTATGAAGAATGGTCCACCACCCAAAGGACATCCAGCCAACTTGACTCAACTGTGGGAAGCATTGGAGTCAACATGTGCCAGAATCCCTTTGGAACGCTTTCGACACCTTGTAGAGTCCATGCCCCCAAAAATGTAGGCTGTTCTAAGGGCAAAAGTGTGTGTGTGGGAGGAGTGCAACTCAATATTAGGTATATTCAGTGTATAGTTCATTAATAATAATACAAAATGATTAAGTTGGCTCATTACTAGCCCCATCGACAGCCTATACCTTTACAGGTTTTGCCATCCTCGTTGAGAGTGTACCCTGGCAGACACAGGCAGTGGAAAGAACCAGGGGAGCTCTCACAGAGGTGCACACAGCCATGGTGATATTCTGATAATATTTGCATTAGGAAATATAAGGATTTCCTCATACTGTTTTGAAAGACTGTCAAGTTCCCAAAAGCTAGTGATGCTCTTGTGAGAATTAGATGCTTGATATTGTGCGGCCAAGGATGCAACTAATAGCGAGAGCTAAAAATCCCACAGAGCTTTATTCTGAGTTGAGTATATTTTTTATTTAATTTATTTAACCTTAACTGACTTACCTAGTTAAATAAAGAACAAATTCTTATTTATAATGATGGCCTACTCCAGCCAAACCCTAACAACGCTGGGTCAATTGTGCACCGCCCTATGGGACTCCCAATCACGGCCAGTTGTGATACAGCCTGGATTTGAACCAGGGTCTGTAGTGATGCCTCTAGCACTGAGATGCAATGCCTTAAACTGCTGCGCCACTCGGGAACATTTTACAAGCTTTGAAAGTCTCTAGTACGAATACAAACCTTTGTGGACACTGGTGATCTTGACTCACTTCAGCAACAGTAAAGTGGGATTTGTAAAGTGGGATACTACAGTTGGAACAATAACTTTGATTTATCATGGAAACGGAGTAGTGTTTATATTGCACATATCGCTGAAAATACACAGTACCAGTCAAAAGTTTAGTCACACCGACTCATTCAAGGGTTTCTTTTATTTTTACTATTTTCTACATAGTAGAATAATAGTGAAGACATCAAAACAACACATCGAATCATGCAGTAATATATATTTTTTTAACAAATCAAAATATATTTTAGATTTCAGATTCTTCAAAGTAGCCACCCTTTGCGACAGCATTGCACACTCTTGGCATTCTCTCAACCAGCTTCATGAGGTAGTCACCTGGAATGCATTTCAATTAACAGGTGTGCCTTGTTAAAAGTACATTTGTGGAATTTCTTTCCATCTTAATGTGTTTGAGCCAATCAGTTGTGTTGTGGCAAGGTAGGGGTGGTATACAGAAGATGGTCTTTTACCAAATAGGGCTAAGTCTATATTATTGCAAGAACAGCTCACCTCATATTGCAGCCCAAATAAATGCTTCACAGAGTTTAAGTAACAGACACATCTCAACATCAACTGTTCAGAGGAGACTGCGTGAATCAGGCCTTCATGGTCGAATTGCTGCAATAAAACCACTACTAAAGGACACCAATAAGAAGAAGAGACTTGCTTGGGCCAAGAAACACGAGCCATGGAAATTTGTCCTTTGATCCAATGAGTCCAAATTTTAGATTTTTGGTTCCAACCGCCGTGTCTTTGTGAGACGCAGAGTAGGTGAACGGATGATCTCCGCATATGTGGATCCCACCGTGAAGCATGGAGGAGGAGGTGTGATGGTGTGGGGGTGCTTTGCTGGTGACACTGTCAGTGATTTATTTAGAATTCAAGGCACACTTAACCAGCATGGCTACGACAGCATTCTGCAGCGATACGCCATCCCATCTGGTTTGGACTTAGTGACTATCATTTGTTTTTCAACAGAACAGTGATCCAACACCCCTCCAGGCTGTGTAAGGGCTATTTGACCAAGACGGAGAGTGATGGAGTGCTGCATCAGATGACCTGGCCTCCACAATCACCCAAGCGCAACCCAATTTAGATGGTTTGGGATGAGTTGGACTGTTGAGTGAAGGAAAAGCAGCCAACAAGTGCTCAGCATGTGGGTGAGCCTTCAAGACTGTTGGAAAAGCATTCCTCAAGAAGCTGGTTGAGAGAATGCCAAGAGTGTGCAAAGCTGTCATCAAGGTAAAGGGTGGCTGCTTTGAAGAATCTAAAATCTAAAATATATTTTGTTTTGTTGAACACTTCATTGGTTACTACATTATTTCATAGTTTTGATTTCTTCACTATTTTTCTACAATGTCGAAAATAGTACAAATAAAGAAAAACCCTTGAATGAGAAGGTGTGTCCAAACTTTTTACAATAATTCGATAACATCGCTTATCGACCCAACCTACCGCAGAGCTTGTCCTGGAACTGCAGGCCAAACTGGTAGATCAGGTCAAAAGACTCCACCAGGAAGACATGGTCCTCGATGGGTGGCGACACCATAGCACGCAGCGAGGTCATATCCGCCCGGGCAACACCCACCGCATAGATCTCGATTCCTTTGTCTCGAGCCTCGGCTGCTACCTCCGCCACGCGGTCCTGGGGCCGCCCGTCCGTTACGATGATGGCCACATTGGGCACCTTGGGTCGGTCGCCCTCGGCTGCCGTGAAGGCATGGTTCATGACGTACTTGATGGCCAGGCCAGTCATGGTGCCCTGCGCCAGGGGGAGGATCTCATTGATGCCTTTCACCATGCCCTGCAGCTTGCTGTAGGTCTTGAGAGAGAATTCATTCTGGACCTAGAGTCATGGAAACATGCAAAGCATCAGTCACCTCTTCATATGCAGGATTTGCATGTCTAGCTCTCTATTTAGGTGCAACTGAGTCTTCACCAGTGGCATTTAGCCTTTACAAGAACTACAATTGGAAAGGGAAGCCAAGCTAAGAATTCATCAAGAATGATCTTCCCTTTCCAAGCGTAGTTCTTCACTAATGTGTATAAACAAAAGGATAAATTGTGAAGTTGATAAGAGGTTGTTTACCTGGCTGGAGTACTGCACCACGCCCACTCGGGTGGCATTCGCCTCCATGTCCAGCGTGTGGATGATGTCAATCATGAACTTGCGCATGGTCTCAAACTCGTGGGGCCGCACACTTCGAGAGCTGTCAATAATGAACATGAGGTCCACTGGGCCGGACTTGCACTTCTGCTCTGGTCCTGGTTTAGGCGATGTGAGAAAGTGTGAAGCCAGAGTGGGAAATCATGAATATCACATTAGCTACGGCATAAGCAGATAATTAAACAGTAGTTTTGTATTAATTTCATTAACTTCCTTGCAAAGCCAGTTCTCATTTTGATGTAATCTTGGAATAAAATATAAAATGCAAGAAGCAATTGAATGTGGGCTGAACTGCAATCCATTCATGGTCTTTTTATTACTTCAGTTGGACTTGGCTAACCTGCTTTAGGCCTAGCTACAGCCATGGTGGCCAAGGCTAGCAGGACAGACACACAGACACACAGCTGTCTCATGTTCAGGGTGCTGGTCTGGGAGCCGGACCTCTCGGGGCTGAGTTTGGGCAGGCTTCACACTGCACCACAACGAGAGAACACAGAACAAAACAGGTCATCTAGAGTACTTTACCACCAGCACATTCCTGCGATAAAAACCTTGACACCAATCAGATGGCGGAGGTACAGAGGAGTAATTCCTATCCTAATAGACGGCTGCACACAGGACTAATCTGCGAAAGGCATGCTGTCAATTCAAAACAGGCATTATAAAATAAACTTCTCTTCTTCAGTCCTGAGAGAGGTGTCCAGGTGAAATGTATCGTTATCGCTCAGATAATTTGTACCTTGAATATTAGTCATTCATTGGCCTCATTTTGGTCAATTTGTGAATGCCCAATGGGAACAACTTCCTCAGAGCGCGTAGACAGACATCACATCAAAGACAACTGTGCCATGTGCTTTGCCTACTTGGCAGTGAAGTTTGAGTGAAGGAAACATTAAACCAATGCCAATTGACATGAGCCGGCAAGCTCTCTGATATGAAAATGGATGTCAAAGCCAACAGACTAATTTCATAGATAGCAAGAAAGCGATAGAAAGAAAAGACGGATACAGCAGAATAAAGTGAGATGGAAAGTAATCAGGTTTCCATCCTACTCTAATTTTTTCAAATGTCGACAAAACAAAAAGACGCTAGACAAGGTGGGATCTTTTTGTGGGTAAAATGAATTATGCGAGAAATGTTGGTGGAAACGCTTTTATGCACAAATATTGATATAACCATGATATCGAGTAAACTTAGTCACTTGATATGTTGTGTGGTCCTCCCACTATGACTCGTCAAGAAAGCATGCAGTTTATTTGGCTACAGATGAGGCGCTGAATATTTGCACAAAATGTAGAATGTTTACATGAAAATCTGTCACCAATTGGATGGAAACCTAGCTAGACAGTCGTGAAGAGGACCCGACAGAGTACGACAAAGCCTATTCCCCTCAGGTGACCGAAAAGATTTGGCATGGGTCCTCAGATCCTCAAAAAGTTCTACAGCTGCACCATCGAGAGCATCCTGACTGGTTGCATCACTGCCTGGTATGGCAACTGCTTGACCTCCGACCACAAGGCTCTACAGAGGGTAGTGCATACGGCCCAGTACATCATTAGGGCCAAGCATCCTGCCATCCAGGATCTCCATACCAGGCGGTGTCAGAGGAAGGCCCTAAAAATTGTCAATGACTCCAGCCAACCTAGTCATAGACTGTTCTCTCTGCTACCGCACGGCAAGCGGTACCAGAGCGCCAAGTCTATGTCCAAAAGGCTTCTTAACAGCTTCTACCCCCAAGCTATAAGACTACTGAACAGCTAATCAAATGGTGATCAGCAAATCAAATCAGAAAATGTGCTTTTCTTTCAAAAACAAGGACATTTCTAAGTGACCCCAAACTTTTGAATGATAGTGTACATATTACCTTGACTAACCCCCTGTAAATAGCCTCTTATTTAATTATTTGTTATTTTTCAAATTTTTACTTAACTGCATTGTTGGTTTAGTAAGCATTTCACTGTGTGGTCTACACCTGTATTCGGCGCATGTGACAAATACAATTTGATTTGATATAGTTAGAGCAAATTAAGGGGTAGACAGACAGAGGTTTATTAAGACAGACACAAAGATGGAGAGATCAGGACCTCGCTAAGAGCCCATATCCAGCTGAGAGAGACCCTTATGCATTGTGGTCTTGATCAGTCTCCTCTGAGACCCAGTGAAAAACTCTAGAAGTGTGTTTCAGTAGCCTCCTTCTGTAAGTGCCTACTATAGACCACCCTCTGCCCCCAGCTGTGCTCTGGACACCACATGTGAACTGATTGCCCCCCATCTATCTTCAGAGCTCGTGCTGCTAGGTGACTTAAACTGGAACATGCTTAACACCCCAGCCATCCTACAATCTAAGCTTGATGCTCTCAATCTCACACAAATTGTCAATGCACCTACCAGGTACCACCCCAAAGTCATAAAGACGGGCACCCTCATAAATATCAACCTAACCAACTTGCCCTCTAAATATACCTCTGCTGTTTTCAACCAAGATCTCAGCGATCACTGCCTCATTGCCTGCATCCGTAATGGGTCAGCGGTCAAACGACCTCCACTCATCACTGTCAAACGCTCCCTGAAACATTTCAGCGAGCAAGCCTTTCTAATCGACCTGGCCCGGGTATCCTGGAAGGATATTGACCTCATCCCGTCAGTAGAGGATGCCTGGTTATTTTTTTTAAATGCCTTCCTCACCATTATAAATAAGCATGCCCCATTCAAGAAATTAGGACCAGGAACAGATATAGCCCTTGGTTCTCTCCAGACCTGACTGCCCTGTTATGGATAGGGGGCAGTATTTTCATGGCCGGATAAAAAACATACCCGATTTTATCTGATTATTACTCCTGCCCAGAAACTAGAATATGCATATAATTATTAGCTTTGGATAGAAAACATTCCAAAGTTTCTAAAACTGTTTGAATGATGTCTGTGAGTATAACAGAACTCATTTGGCAGGCCAAAACCTGAGAAGATTCCAAACAGGAAGCGCCCTCTCTGACCATTTCTTGGCCTTCTTGATCATCTCTATCCAAAACAGGGGATCTCTGCTGTAACGTGACATTTTCTAACGCTCCCATAGGCTCTCAGAAGGCGCCAGAACGTTGAATGATGACTTTGCAGGCCATGGCTGAAAAACAGTAGCGCATTTGGTAAGTGGTCGATCAGAGAACAATGAGACTGGTGCGCGCGTGCACGAGACGACTCCATGTTTTCATTTTCAGTCTTTGAACGAAAACAACGACTCCCAGTCGGAATATTATCGCTTTTTTTACGAGAGAAATCGCATAAAAATTGATTTTAAACAGCGTTTGACATGCTTCGAAGTACGGTAATGGAATATTTTGAACTTTTTTGTCACAAAAAGCGCCGGGTGCGTCACCCTTCGTTACCCTTTGGATAGTGTCTTGAACGCACAACAAAACGCCACTATTTGGATATAACTATTGATTATTTGGAACCAAACCAACATTTGTTATTGAAGTAGAAGTCCTGGGAGTGCATTCTGACGAAGAACAGCAAAGGTAATCCAATTTTTCTTATAGTAAATCTGAGTTTGGTGAGTACCAAACTTGGTGGGTGTCAAAATAGCTAGCCTGTGATGGCGTGCTATCTACTCAGAATATTGCAAAATGTGCTTTCACCGAAAAGCTATTTTAAAATCGGACACCGCGATTGCATAAAGGAGTTCTGTATCTATAATTCTTAAAATAATTGTTATGTTTTTTGTGAACGTTTATCGTGAGTAATTTAGTAAATTCACCGGAAGTGTTCGGTGGGAATGCTAGTTCTGAACGTCAGATGCTAATGTAAAAAGCTGGTTTTTGATATAAATATGAACTTGATTGAACAAAACATGCATGTATTGTATAACATAATGTCCTAGGAGTGTCATCTGATGAAGATCATCAAAGGTTAGTGCTGCATTTAGCTGTGGTTTTGTTTTTTGTGACATTATATGCTAGCTTGAAAAATGGGTGTCTGATTATTTCTGGCTGGGTACTCTGCTGACATAATCTAATGTTTTGCTTTCGCTGTAAAGCCTTTTTGAAATCGGACAGTGTGGTTAGATAAAGGAGAGTCTTGTCTTTAAAATGGTGTAAAATAGTCATATGTTTGAAAAATGGAAGTTTTCGGATTTTCGAGGAGTTTGTATTTCGCGCCACGCCTATCATTGGATATTGGAGCAGGTGTTCAGCTAGCGGAACGTCTAGATGTAAGAGGTTAACCAACACAAAAACATCCTGTGGCGTTCTGCATTAGCATCGAACAGCCCCCGTGATATGCAACTTTTCAGGGAAGTCAGAAACCAATATACACAGGCAGTTAGAAAAGCCAAGGCTAGCTTTTTCAAGCAGAAATTTGCTTCCTGCAAACACAAACTCAACTCAACAAACACAAACTCAACAAACACAAACTCAAAAAAGTTCTGGGACACAGTAAAGTCCATGGAGAATAAGAACACCTTCTCCCAGCTGCCCACTGCACTGAGGATAGGAAACTCTGTCACCTCCGACAAATCCACTATCATTGAGAATTTCAAGAAGCATTTTTATACGGCTGGCCATGCTTTCCACCTGGCTTCCCCTACCGCAGTCAATAGCACTGCACCCCCCACAGCTACTCACCCAAGCCTTCCCCATTTCTCCTTCTCCCAAATCCAGTCAGCTGATGTTCTGAAAGAGCTGCAAAATCTGGACCCGTACAAATCAGCCGGGCTAGACAATCTGGACCCTTTCTTTCTAAAATTATCTGCCGAAATTGTTGCAACCCCTATTACTAGCCTGCTCAAGCACTCTTTCGTGTCGTCTGAGATTCCAAAAGATTGGAAAGCAGCTGCTGTCATCCCCCTCTTCAAAGGAGGGGACACTCTTGACCCCAAACTGCTACAGACCTATATCTATCCTACCCTGCCTTTCTAAGGTCTTCGAAAGCCAAGTCAACAAACATATTACCGACCATTTCGAATCCCACCGCACCTTCTTCGCTATGCAATCTGGTTTCAGAGCTGGTCATGGGTGCACCTCAGCCACGCTCAAGGTCCTAAACGATATCGTAACCGCCATCGATAAGAAACAATACTGTGCTTCCGTATTCATTGACCTGGCCAAGGCTTTCGACTCTGTCAATCACCACATCCTCATCGGCAGACTCAATAGCCTTGGTTTCTCAAATGATTGCCTCGCCTGGTTCACCAACTACTTCTCTGATAGAGTTCAATGTGTCAAATCAGAGGGCCTGTTGTCCGGACCTCTGGTAGTCTCTATGGGGGTGCCACAGGGTTCAATTCTTGGGCCAACTCTTTTCTCTGTATACATCAATGATGTCGCTCTTGCTGCTGGTGAGTCTCTGATCCACCTCTACGCAGACGACACCATTCTGTATACTTCTGGCCCTTCTTTAGACACCGTGTTAACAACCCTCCAGACGAGCATTAATGCCATACAACTCTCCATCCGTAGCCTCCAACTGCTCTTAAACACAAGTAGAACTAAATGCATGCTCTTCGACCGATGGCTACCCGCCCGCCCGTCCAGCATCACTACTCTGGACGGTTCTTACTTAGAATATGTGGACAACTACAAATACCTAGGTGTCTGGTTAGACTGTAAGCTCTCCTTCCAGACTCGCATCAAACATCTCCAATCTGAAGTTAAATCTAGAATTGGCTTCCTATTTCGCAACAAAGCATCCTTCACTCATGCTGCCAAACATACCCTCATAAAACTGACCATCCTACCGATCCTTGACTTCGGCGATGTCATTTACAAAATAGCCTCCAATACCCTACTCAATAAACTGGATGCAGTCTATCACAGTGCCATCCATTTTGTCACCAAAGCCCCATATACCACTGTGACCTGTACGCTCTTGTTGGCTGGCCCTCGCCTCATACTCGTCGCCAAACCCACTGGCTCCAGGTCATCTACAAGACCCTGCTAGGTAAAGTCCCCCCTTATCTCAGCTCACTGGTCACCATAGCAGCACCCACCTGTAGCACGCGCTCCAGCAGATATATCTCTCTGGTCACCCCCAAAGCCAATTCCTCCTTTTGCCGTCTCTCCTTCCAGTTCTCTGCTGCCAATGACTGGAACGAACTACTCTGAAACTGGAAACCCTTATCTCCCTCACTAGCTTTAATCACCAGCTGTCAGAGCAGCTCACAGATCACTGCACCTGTACATAGCCCATCTATAATTTAGCCCAAACAACTACCTCTTCCCCTACTGTGTTTATTTATTTATTTTGCTCCTTTGCACCCCATTATTTATATTTCTACTTTGCACTTTCTTCCACTACAAATCTACCATTCCAGTGTTTTACTTGCTATATTGTATTTACTTTGCCACCATGGCCTTTTTGCCTTTACCTCCCTTATCTCACCTCATTTGCTCACATTGTATATAGACTTATTTTTCTACTGTATTATTGACTGTATGTTTGTTTTACTCCACAACATCTCCACCCCGCTGATCCTCAACACTGGGTCCCCACAAGGGTGCGTTCTCAGCCCTCTACTGTACTCCCTGTTCACCCATGACTGCGTGGCCATGCACGCCTCCAACTCAATCATCAAGTTTGCAGACGACACTACAGTGGTAGGCTTGATTACCAACAACGACAAGACGGCCTACAGGGTGAGGGCTCTCAGAGTGTGGTGTCAGGAAAATAACCTCGCACTCAATGTCAACAAAACAAAAGAGATGATTGTGGACTTCAGGAAACAGCAGAGGGAGCAGCCCCCTATCTACATTGACGGGACAGTAGTGGAGAGGGTGGAGAGTTTTAAGTTCCTCGGCGTACACATCACGGACAAACTGAAATGGTCCACCCACACAGACAGCGTGGTGAAGAAGGCGCAGCAGTGCCTCTTCAACCTCAGGAGGCTGAAGAAATTCGGCTCGTCACCAAAAACACTCACAGATGCACAATCGAGAGCATCCTGTCAGGCTGTATCACCGCCTGGTACGGCAGCTGCTCCGCCCATAACCGGAAGGCTCTCCAGAGGGTAGTGAGGTCTGCACAACGCATCACCGGGTGCAAACTACCTGCCCTCCAGGACACCTACACCACCCGATGTCACAGGAAGGCCAAAAAGATCATCAAGGACAGCAACCACCCGAGCCACTGCCTGTTCACCCTGCTATCATCCAGAAGGCGAGGTCAGTACAGGTGCATCAAAGCGGGGACCGAGAAGCTGTTTTTCAGTCTCTATCTCAAGGCCATCAGACTGTTAAACAGCCATCACTAACATTGAGTGGCTGCTGCCAACATACTGACTCAACTCCACCCACTTTAATAATGGTAAAATTGATGTAATCAATTTATCACTAGCCACTTTATATTATATAATGTTTACTTACACTACTCACCTCTTATGTATATACTGTACGCTATACCATCTACTGCATCTTGCCATCTTGATGTAATGTATCACTAGCCACTTTAAACAATGTCACTTCATATAATGTTTTCATACCCTGCATTGCTCATCTCATATGTATATACTGTACTCTATACCATCTACTGCATCTTGCCTATGCCGTTCGGCCGTCCTCATTTACATATTTTTTGTGTACATATTCGTATTCATTCCTTTACACTTGTGTGTATAAGGTAGTTGTTGTGAAATTGTTAGGTTAAATTACTTGTTAGATATTACTGCATGGTCGGAACTAGAAGCACAAGCATTTCGCTACACTTGCATTAACACCTGCTAACCCCTGCTATGTGACACCTGCTAACACCTGCTATGTGACAAATACATTTGATTTGATTTGATACTACCAGGCCCCCTATTCTCACAGGTCACACCACAACAAATACACTATAATTATGCATTAAGAAAAACATTCAGTGCACTTTACTATTCCCCTGTTAATCCACTGCACTGAATGGACTGATACAGTGTCTATACGGGTGGTGGAATTCTACATTATGTAATGGTATGAGTTGTGAATTGCATACAGTATAATATGTAATTGGATGCTAAATACTGGAGCAGTAATCAAGCAATTATAGCACAATTGACAAAAGAAGACCTAGCCTAGCCTACTATTCTGAATGAAAATATGAACGCAACATGCAACAATTTAGTTACAGTTCATATGAAGAAATCAATCAATTGAAATGAATTAATTAGGCCCAACTCTATGGATTTCACATGACTGGGAATACAGATATGCATTTGTTGGTCACAGATACCTTTACATTTTTTTTACCTCACTTCAGGATTTCATCACGGTATTTTTGTGCATTCAAATTGCTGTCGATAAAATGCAATTGTTTGTGTTGTCCGTAGCTTATGCCTATCCGTACCATAACCCCACCACCACCATTGAGCACTCTGGTTCACAACGTTGACATCAGCAAACCGCTCGCCCACACGACGCCATGCACATGGTCTGCAAAGCTCTGGTGGACATTCCTGCAGCCAGCATGCGAATTGCAAGCTCCCTCAACTTGAGACATCCGTGGCATTGTGTTGTGTGACAAAACTGCAGATTTTAGATTGGCCTTTTATTGTCCCCAGCACAATGTGCACCTGTGTAATGATCATGCTGTTTATTCAGCTTCTTGATATGCCACACCTGTCAGGTGGATGTATTATCTTGGAAAAGGAGAAATACTCACTAACAGGGATGTAAACATATTTGTGCACAACATTTGAGAGAAATAACCTTTTGTGCGTATAGAAAATGTTGAATTTATATTTTTGTTCAGTGTAAGTATGAAAATGAACAGATTGAACTCTGCATATGATTCTTCATCACATGGGAGTAGCTAAAGTAGAATGGAAGAAGATATGTACAGTTGAAGTCGGAAGTTTACATACACCTCAGTCAAATACATTTAAACTCAGCTTTTCACAATTCCTGACATTTAATCCTAGTAAAAATTCCCTGTCTTAGGTCAGTTAGGATCACCACTTTATTTAAAGAATGTGAAATGTCAGAATAATAGTAGAGAGAATGATTTATTTCAGCTTTTATTTCTTTCATCACATTCCCAGTGGGTCAGAAATGTACATACACTCAATTAGTATTTGGTAAATTGTTTAACTTGGGTTAAACCTTTTGGCTAGTCTTCCACAAGCTTCCCACAATAAGTTGGGTGAATTTTGGCCCATTCCTCCTGACAGCTGATGTAACTGAGTCAGGTTTTGTAGGCCTCCTTGCTCGCATGCGCTTTTTCAGTTCTGCCCACAAATTTTCTACAGCATTTCCTCCAAACGTAACGATGGTCATTATGGCCAAACAGTTCAATATTTTGTTCATTAGATCAGAGGACATTTCTCCAAAAAGTATGATCTTTGTCCCCATGTGCATTTGCAAACCGTAGTCTGGCTTTTTATGGCAGTTTTGGAGCAGTGACTTCTTCCTTGCTGAGTGGCCTTTCAGGTTATGTCGATATAGGACTCGTTTTACTGTGGATATAGATACTTTTGTACCTGTTTCCTCGCATTTCACAAGGTCCTTTGCTGCGTGGTCCCATGGTGTTTATACTTGCGCACAATTGTTTGTCCAGATGAACGTGGTACCTTCAGGCGTTTGGAAATTGTTCCCAAGGATGAACCAGACTTGGGGAGGATTTTTTCTGAGGTCATGGCTGATTTCTCTTGATTTTCCCATGATGTCAAGCAAAGAGGCACTGGGTTTGAAGGTAAGCCTTGAAATACATCCACAGGTACACCTCCAATTGACTCAAATGATGTCTATTAGCCTATCAGAAGTTTCTAAAGCCATGACATCGTTTTCTGGACTTTTCCAAGCTGTTTAAAGGCACAGTCAACTTAGTGTATGTAAACTTCTGACCCACTGGGATTGTGATACAATTAATTATAAGTGAAATAATCTGTCTGTAAACAATTGTTGGAATAATTACTTGTGTCATGCACAAAGTAGATGTCCTAACCGACTTGCCAAAACTATAGTTTGTTAACAAGACATTTGTAGAGTGATTGTAAAACGAGTTTGAAAGACTCCAACCTAAGTGTATGTAAACTTCTGACTTCAACTGTACATTCTTTCTGCAGATTTCTACAGCTCTTCTGTGAAACTTTTCAAAAACCATGTAGCATATATTGCTGACGAGTCGAAAATAACAGGCTTAGATGTCAGTGCTCACCCTTGGGGAGCAATGCCACTAATGCAACTTCCATACTTCCCTTACACCGGCCCCCATATGCCCTGAGTTCACAGTAAACTATCAGTTCTACTGTGTGGGTTGTGGCTCCCTGGAAGTGCAGATTACTTTTATTCCTACTTGATATAAAACACAGGTGTCTTATTCTCGGCATTTATTTTCAGAGACACACCACTCAATTCTTAATGCAATTAGAAGCTACTGCATAGCTGTTAGACAAGCACTCACTGTCTGGTTGGACGTCACTCTTGTCTTTGGGCATTCTCTTGCTATCTCCTGCAGTGTTTGCAGAAGCAAGAGGGCTGTGAGAACCCTGCACCTGAGAAACAGGTGACTATCTCTCAATACAAACAAATGGAGACACACACACACTGCCACTGGAATAAGAGATCCGGAATGGAGAAAGGGGTGGGGGTAACAGTAATAAACTAACATTAGCGCTAACACACAGTATCCATATTAGTGAGTCACAGTGAATTCACAGGCAGAGCTGTATTGAATGGAGCGGAGTGGCTTCTCTGAGGAAGTAAAGCACAGTAGCAGCAGAACCCCTGTTGTTGGGACATGCATGGTGTAGCTACAAAAGGACTTCCTCTTTTCAGATTTAACACTGCTACCAGACCATGCAGAGCCTCATCAGGGAGGCAGAAACTGGGGAAGAGAGGCGAGAAGGTAAGTGAACCAGCTCCAGAATAAGCCACATAGGAGGAGGAATGGATAAGCCAGATGGGTTACCCAAAAAATAAAATAAATGAAGGTCATTGTTTGCGTTTTCCCTGTAATCATCAAGATCAGGATTTGTGAAGACTGAGCTATCCCTAGATCTGTGCCTAAGAGCAACGTCTACCTGGGGCTAGGGGAGATGAGAGGGGGGAAATAAGGAGGGGGATAGGGAGGAAGAGAGTGTGCATGCTGCAAGTTAGCTGAAGGCCTACATTTCTCTATGGGATATCTGTTTATGCTCTACATAAAAAATCTGCTTAACCCGAAGGATCTCCAAGGGGTAAGTCCTGACAGTTAAAGCATTCTTCACAGTTTGAGTTTGACAGGGGGCTCAGGCACAAGGGGGAGGCTGATAGAAAGCAAAGGAGGAAGTGAGAGGTAGGGGGGAGAGAGAGGTGGGAGAGGAATGGGGAGAGAGGGAGGGAGAGACCGGGAATGTGAGCGACACATTCGGAATGAGTGAAGAGAGCAGTTATGTGGTTGGTAGGGAGTTGAGTGACAGCTTGAGCCCATATTCAGATTAAGACACAGCAGCTTCTTGTTCTTGCTCAATTGGAAGCAGATGTGGACTTTGCTACTGTTAGCAGTTTCTCCTGCCTCCTAACCTCCTCACCTCCAGGCAACCACTGTGCACCAAGCAAATACAGCCAGTCAGCACCCTCCACATACTCTCACGCTACAGTACACAATGTTGAGTTGGTTACCAGGTGGTAAAGAAGGCATTTTTTGAGATGTGGGTTTGTTGTATATTATCCTGTTTGATGATAGTAGAATGCAATATTTCAAAACTAAATAATATAGTGTAAGCCAAGTGTTGTTTAAGGTATACGTTTCAATTTAATAATAGCATTTCATCAAATTAGATTGGCAAATACAGATTTTTCTAATTCTATACCATCCCCAGGAACTCTCCAAAAGACAACCATCTAGTCTAGCACAAACAGATATAGGCTACCAGCAACTACTGCTACTATTTGTACTACTATAAAACAATATAAGTTGTAGTAATAGTAAATCAAATCAAACTTTAGTCATATCAATTAAGTTTGACTTTCATAATACACTCTTAGAAAAAAGGGTTCCAAGGGGGTTCTTCAGCTGTCTCCATAGGAGAACCCTTTTGGGCTCCAAGTAGAACTACTTTGCGTTCCAAGTAGAACCCTCTGTGGAAAGGGTTCTACCTGGAACCAAAAAGGGTTCTTCAAAGGTGTTGGGGACAGGTAAAGAAGCACCTTAGGTTCTAGATAGCACCTTTTTTCCTAAGAGTGTATGGCTCTGTATAAATTAGCTACACCTCAGGTCTAGACTGCATTTTGGCAACTCTTATTACTACCCTATGGTGGCAAAATCAGAAATGTCATCAGAACACCTAAAACAATCCCACAGCAGCACTAATGAAGGATCAGACAGGCATTTCCTCACTGGGTCATGTTGCCTGGTTAACCAAACTATTTATTAGCCTATAGACGAGTAGCAAAACAAAACACATGTTTGTTTTCTTATTTGAAATATACACTGACCTATAGAGACGGAGTCAGACTCAGTGAATACTGACAAATGACACAAACGCACTCTCTCCATTACATTTTCAGCATCATTGCAGATAACGGATTCCTTGGACACCGCCCACACGTACCAACCCTGGGATTCGGTAACTCACCTGGAGACGGCGCTGGGTAGGACAGAACCTCGGCTGTTGGAATGGAACAGGTACTGCGGTAAATGCGACTTCCACACACACAAAACTCCCGCTGTGACTCACAAAATGTCCATGCAAAAGCAATGGTATCCAAGCCTCTCCAAAGTCACCAAGCTGGGAAAAATTTGATTTCCTCTGCAAAAAGTGAATGGAAAGATCGTCCTTTTATGTTGTGCGGTTGTTTAGCCTTGTCTCAACAATTATTTTGTCATGGAATGAAGGAGCGGAGGCTCGTGCAGGTATTAAAAACCAGGGAATGAGAGTTGAAGTGTAGACCCCACCCACCTTTGAAATAGGAACAGCTGGGGACGCATGCCAGGACTGGGATGCTCTTGTGCCTTTTGTACAGCGTAGAATAGGCTACAATAAATTCGAGCTTATTACGTTAGTAAATAAAAGTTGGGTACATTTAGCCAGTGTTGGAAAAAGTACCAATTGTCATACTTGAGTAAAAGTAAAGATACATTAATAGAAAATGACCCAAGTAAAAGTGAAATTAACCCAGTAAAATACTACTTGAGTAAAAGTCTAAAAGTATTTGATTTAAAATATACTTAAGTATCAAAAGTGAAAGTATTTTTACTTAAGTACTTTACACCACTGCATTTAGCATTAATAAAATGTGTAGCATTTATGGCATTTCTAAAGTTGTAATAATAGGCTACCCATTGTGCTTTTCTAATGGCCAATGTTAAAACTGTATCAACAACTTAACAATAACAACAATAAAAGTAATTTTGCATAGATTTGGCTTAGTTGTGTAACTGCTGGAGTGTATTTCAGCCTTATTTGGCCATGGTGTGAAATACCACTACGTCTGTGCTCCTGACAATGTGGAGAATGTCTCATTTTAAACTCCTGACACAGTGAAGCCAGGGTCAAATAAGAGCCCCAGTCACCTTTTATAGTGGTTATCCGCTGTTGAAACAATAACAAAGCACCCCCTCCCCCACTGTTTTGATAAAAAGCTGAGTGATGAGGCTGGAGAAAAGTAACCACTCTCAAATTCATATATGGATGCCAAGACTGACCATCCATGATATCAAAAGTATAATTTTAACCATGTTTTGAGGCTATACAGTGTTTGTTTACATTTACTTTTACTTTGGATTCTGATGGGGAATGACAGTTATGTATAGGTTTTATAGGTTATATTTTTCAAGAATCAATGGGTACAAATGATTAATGAATGTCCAAAAAGGATATCGCAACTGCAGATTGGCCCTTTAAAGTCTATACGAGGGGAAAATGACAGTGAAGTTATAGTGTGACAATTCTATGAGACATTTTAACATCAATAGCTATGTCAATAGAAACTGAGGCCAACATATAAAACTGAACATATTCCACTGGTACATAAAGTCAGTGGGGAAACTTGGATGTTTTTATTGTATTGTTATGATGTGTTTGGCTTATGGGTTTGCCCGTGATTGACAGTTGTTGTCCAGTGTGTTCATGTCCCAATTGTATTATACTGATCTGCTATCTAAGCACTCATCTTGGAGTTCTCTCACAGTGTATTTGGTTGTCTAGTTTGACCTCTGGGAATTTACGAGGAACTCTTTTACCTAGGTCGTCTGCACAATAGCCACAGCAAGAGTGTGTCAGTACCAATTATGGGTCCTCCATCTTCACAACAGTATCCTTGGTTTATTTTCCCTCTTTCCCGTCTCTATGTTCACCCTACCACTCGTATCAGATAACCTTTTCAACACACCAAATTATAAGGGCACATTCTATGGCCCTAGCCCTGTGGTTAATAAGAAAATAGCTCTTTCTCTCTCTCTCTCTCATTATTACTTAGAATATTTTGTTTTATTTTATTGTTTATTTAACCCTTATTTTACCAGTTAAATTGACTGAGAACACATTCTCATTCACAGCAACGACCTGGGGAATAGTTACAGGAGAGAGCAGGGGGAATGAGCCAATTGGAAGCTGGCGATGATTATTGGAAAGAGAATTCTCAAATCTTTGTTCAGAGAGCTGTGCAGTGCTATTTAGTTAGTCTTTGTTCTGATGGCAACATGTTGTTAATTTGTTAATTAAACAAGAACATTTTGGAAATTTTGTAAAAACAAGTGTTTTCTATCTCGTCACCTTATGGGTGAAGGAAGATTTAATCAAGCATAATGTGTCTTTCATAAGAACAGAATATATTGCAGATGATTTCTATTCTGGTTAGAGCCAGTTTGCGCTGTTCTGTGAAGGGAGTAGTACACAGCGTTTTACGAGATCTTCAATTTTTTGGCAATTTCTCACATGGAATAGCCATCATTTCTCAGAACAAGAATAGACTGATGAGTTTCAGAAGAAAGACTTTGTTTCTGGACATTTTGAGCCTGTAATCGAACCCACAAATGCTGACGCTCCAGATACTCAACTAGTCTGAAGAAGGCAAGTTTTATTGCTTCTTTAATCAGGACAACAGTTTTCAGCTGTGCTAACATAGTTGCAAAAGGGTTTTCTAATGATCAATTCGCCTTTTAAAATGATAAACTTGGATTAGCTAACACAACGTGCCATTGGAACACAGGAGTGATGGTTGCTAATAATGGACCTCTGTACGCCTATGTAGATATTCCAGTAAAAATCAGCCGTTTCCAGCTACAATAGTCATTTACACCATTAACAATGTCTACACTGTATTTCTGATCAACTTGATGTTATTTTAATGGACAAAACAATTGCTTTTCCTTCAAAAACAAGGACATTTCTAACTGACCCCAAACTTTTGAACGGTAGTGTACATATTACCTAAATTACCTCGACTAACTGATGCCCCCACACATTGACTCTGTACCGGTACCCCTGTATATATCCTCGCTATTGCTATTTTACTGCTGCTCTTTAATTATTTGTTGCTGTTATTTTGTATTTTTTCTTAACACTTATTTTTTCTTAACTGCATTTTTGGTTAAGGGCTTGTAAGTAAGCATGTCAATGTTGTATTCGGCGCATGTGACAAATAAAATGTTATTTGATTTGATCACTCCATGGACTGTGTAGCGAAAGGAATGCAATTATGTCTGAGCAAGAGGATCAAGTGTGTGTGTGTGTGTGTGTGTGTGTGTGTGTGTGTGTGTGTGTGTGTGTGTGTGTGTGTGTGTGTGTGTGTGTGTGAGAGAGAGAGAAAACCGTATCCCTTAGTCTAGTAGAGAAGAGGTTTCCTGCCACTGCATTGTTCAGGAATTAAAACATCCACTTTCTCTTTTCTAACCGTATGCACACCTAACATCATAGTGGAAACTGTCTTCAGCATTTTATGGTATACATTGTAACCTTCTTTCTTTGCCAGGTACCTGTATTACTCCTTTGGGATTATGCTTTATAGCATAGTGGGTTCAGAATATCTCGGAGTGAAGGCATGTCAATTAAAGGGATAGTGCAACATTTTGCCTATTAAGCCTTTTTTCTACTTACCCAGAGTCAACATGCTATCTGTTCTGGTAGACTTCCAGTCATTGCGCTAATGCTAGTTAGCAATGACTTGCGAAACTACCTTCAACTTCCTTCAAACTGCACACAGGTACATAAAAATGGTACCCATGAGTTAATCTGACTCTGGGTGAGTAGAAAAGGGCCAAAATTGCCAAAATGTCGCAATATCCCTTTAAACCCACACTTCCCGTCAATGGCAATCAAGAAAGCAATAATACTTTTTTATAATGGTAGGCTAATTTGTTCTTTTACTTTAATATGTTCACCTAAATCAATTATGGGATTGTATAGCTGTTGAAATGATCTGGATATTATGGCAAAATCTTGAATTCTGAGTAGTACTCTACATTTTAAGTGTCAACCCTTTTCGTAACGTCACTCATCTAAAAGAGGAACAACAATGGAGAGTTTGTCTCTTTTTAATTGATTTTCTATTCATTCAGCAGATTGGACCAAAGTTTCTCTCCACTGCCCAGAGTGACCAGGGAGTCAGTGAGACAGTATCTGCAGTTTCCCCCTGACCAATCTGTGCGAATACTCCATGCAAAGGTCGCCCAGAAATCATACGGCAACGAGAAACGGTAAGTTGACAAGACCCAATAGACTTAACATGTTCATGTCATCATGACACATGTGTAATGGAGTTAAGAATGTAACCTCTCTCCACAGCTAACTTGAAATGTCGCCAATGGAGCTATCCACATGTTATTTGCACGTTGAAAAGCAGGTGGTCACGTGTGTTTTACGAGGTAGAGGACCCTTGTTCAAGCTCAGTCAGAGGAATGTTCAGGGAGGCAGCGCTATATGCTAAGCTAGCACACTGATGTCGGTGATACATGCAGGGAGTTTATTGGGTTAGATTGTTGGCAAACTAGCCTTAGCCAGATTGCAGTTGCTTTTTGTATGGTATGAAGAAACATTGTGTGTCTACATACAATAGGTTCTTCTGCCCTCCTCCTTGTATTTACATCAGTGGCTCAGGATGGAAACTGAAACAAGACCTTTTGAATGGTGAGCCCGAGGATACATGTTCTCCCACACATTTGGCATTTATTTATCCAGTAAGCAATTAAAGTACTGTACTACATGATCTGACTTAAGCTCTGTAATCCTACCCAGCCACTGGTGCAGGGGACTCCTGCTACAGACTCTATGGTTATATGGGCCTGGACAGCTCCTGTGTGGCCCAGGCAGACACCTCCAAACTAGCCTTCGAGGACCAGCCTGATGCCAGGGTGAGAGGGGGAATCAAAATCAAAATGTATCAAGGTGAAAATGGTCTCCCGTTTTATGACAAACACATGGCCTCCTGTGTTTCCAGCCCAACCTCAAGACTGACCGATATACAGGGCTGGGGAGTAACTGATTACATGTAATCTGATTACAAAAAACCTGTAACTGTAATCGGTATATATTTTGATTTGTTTCAAACTTTTTTGGTTACTACATGATTCCATATGTATTATTTCATAATTTTGAAGTCTTCACTAATAATCTACAATGTAGAAAATAGTAAAAACAAAATACAAAAAATGTAATAAGTAGGTGTGCCCAAACTTTGACTGTTACTGGTGTGTATATACAGTTGAAGTCTGACATTTACATACACTTAGGTTGGAGTCATTAAAACTCGTTTTTCAACCACTCCACAAATTTCTTGTTAACAAACTCTAGTTTGGCAAGTCGGTTAGGACATCTACTTTGTAATTTTTCCAACAATTGTTTACAGACAGATTATTTCACTTAGAATTCAATGTATCACAATTCCAGTGGGTCAGAAGTTTACATACATTAAGTTGACTGTGCCATTTAAAGAGCTTGGAAAATTCCAGAAAACGATCATGGGAAAATCAAAATAAAACAGCCAAGACCTCAGAAAGAAATTGTAGATCTCCACAAGTCTGGTTCATCCTTGGGAGCAATTTCCAAATGCCTGAAGGTACCACGTTCATCTGTACAAACAATAGTACACAAATATAAACACCACGCAGCCATCATACCACTCAGGAAGGAGACGCGTTCTGTCTCCTAGAGATGAACGTACTTTGGTGCGAAAAGTGCAAATCAATCCCAGAACAAAAGCAAAGGACCTTATGAAGATACTGGAGAAAACAGGTACAAAAGTATCTATATCCACAGTAAAACGAGTCCTATATCAACACAACCTGAAAGGCCGCTCAGGAAGGAAGAAGCCACTGCTCCAAAACCACCATAAAAAAGCCAGACTATGGATTGCAACTGCACATGGGGACAAAGATCGTACATTTTGGAGAAATGTCCTCTGGTCTGATGAAACAAAAATAGAACTGTTTGTCCATAATGACCATCGTTATGTTTGGAGGAAAAAGGGGGAGGCTTGCAAGCCAAAGAACAACATCCCAACTGTGAAGCACGGGGGTGGCAGCATCATGTTGTGGGGGTGCTTTGCTGAAGGAGGGACTGGTGCACTTCACAAAATAGATGGCATCATGAGGAGGAAAATGATGTGGATATATTGAAGCAACATCTCAAGACATCAGTCAAGAAGTTAAAGATTGGTTGCAAATGGGTCTTCCAAATGGACAATAACCCCAAGCATACTTCCAAAGTTGTGGCAAAGGGGTATAAGGACAACAAAGTCAAGGTATTGGAGTGGCCATCACAAAGCCCTGAACTCAATCCCATAGAAAATTTGTGGGCAGAACTGAAAAAGCGCATGCGAGCAAGGAGGCCTACAAACCTGACTCAGTTACACCAGCTCTGTCAGGAGGAATGGGCCAAAATTCACCCAACTTATTGTTGGAAGCTTGTGGAAGGTTTTACCCAAGTTAAACAATTTAAAGACAATGCTACCAAATACTAATTGAGTGTATGTAAACGTCTGACCCACTGGGAATGTGATGAAAGAAATAAAAGCTGAAATAAATCATTCTCTCTACTATTATTATGACATTTCACATTCTTAAAATAAAGTGGTGATCCTAACTGTCCTAAGACAGGGAATGTTTACTAGGATTAAATGTCAGGAATTGTGAAAAACTGAGTTTAAATGTATTTGGCTAAGGTGTATGTAAACTTCCAACTTCAACTGTGTATATAGGTTGACTGTGTATAGAGGTTGACTGTGTGATATTAAGTTGCTTCTTGTGTAAATATTTTCTGTCTGGATTTTAATGATTTGTAGTGATTTGTATATATATATATATAGAGAGAGAGAAATTATTTTAAAAAATATATACACTGCTCAAAAAAATAAAGGGAACACTAAAATAACACATCCTAGATCTGAATGAATGAAATAATCTTATTAAATACTTTTTTCTTTACATAGTTGAATGTGCTGACAACAAAATCACACAAAAATAATCAATGGAAATCCAATTTATAAACCCATGGAGGTCTGGATTTGGAGTCACACTCAAAGTTAAAGTGGAAAACCACACTACAGGCTGATCCAACTTTGATGTAATGTCCTTAAAACAAAATGAGTAGTGTGTGTGGCCTCCACGTGCCTGTATGACCTCCCTACAATGCCTGGGCATGCTCCTGATGAGGTGGCGGATGGTCTCCTGAGGGATCTCCTCCCAGACCTGGACTAAAGCATCCGCCAACTCCTGGACAGTCTGTGGTGCAACGTGGCATTGGTGGATGGAGCGAGACATGATGTCCCAGATGTGCTCAATTGGATTCAGGTCTGGGGAACGGGCGGGCCAGTCCATAGCATCAATGCCTTCCTCTTGCAGGAACACTCCAGCCACATGAGGTCTAGCATTGTCTTACATTAGGAGGAACACAGGGCCAACCGCACCAGCATATGGTCTCACAAGGGGTCTGAGGATCTCATCTCGGTACCTAATGGCAGTCAGGCTACCTCTGGCGAGCACATGGAGGGCTGTGCGGCCCCCCAAAGAAATGCCACCCCACACCATGACTGACCCACCGCCAAACCGGTCATGCTGGAGGATGTTGCAGGCAGCAGAACATTCTCCACGGCGTCTCCAGACTCTGTCACGTCTGTCACATGTGCTCAGTGTGAACCTGCTTTCATCTGTGAAGAGCACAGGGCGCCAGTGGCGAATTTGCCAATCTTGGTGTTCTCTGGCAAATGCCAAACGTCCTGCACGGTGTTGGGCTGTAAGCACAACCCCCACCTGTGGACGTCGGGTCCTCATACCACCGCCACGGAGTCTGTTTCTGACCGTTTGAGCAGACACATGCACATTTGTGACCTGTTGGAGGTAATTTTGCAGGGCTCTGGCAGTGCTCCTCCTGCTCCTCCTTGCACAAAGGCGGAGGTAGCGGTCCTGCTGCTGGGCTGTTGCCCTCCTACGGCCTCCTCCATGTCTCCTGATGTACTGGCCTGTCTCCTGGTAGCGCCTCCATGCTCTGGACACTACGCTGACAGACACAGCAAACCTTCTTGCCACAGCTCGCATTGATGTGCCATCCTGGATGAGCTGCACTACCTGAGCCACTTGTGTGGGTTGTAGACTCCGTCTCATGCTAGTGAAAGCACCGCCAGCATTCAAAAGTGACCAAAACATCAGCCAGGAAGCATAGGAACTGAGAAGTGGTCTGTGGTCACCACCTGCAGAACCACTCCTTTATTGGGGGTGTCTTGCTAATTGCCTATAATTTCCACCTGTTGTCTATTCCATTTGCACAACAGCATGTGAAATTTATTGTCAATTAGTGTTGCTTCCTAAGTGGACAGTTTGATTTCACAGAAGTGTGATTGACTTGGAGTTACATTGTGTTGTTTAAGTGAGCAGTGTGTATAAGCTGATACACAAAACAACACCGGATTCATATATATATATATATATATATATATATATATAAAACATCCTATTGGTTGCACGAATGCTGTATAATAATTTTAATTGAAAAACTGTTACGTTTTGAATCCGGCGTCGTTTTGTGTATCAGTTTATAAACCATGTGCCATGTAATTGGTACATCGAAAATCTCTTCCCAACTATTTTGCAATGTGTATGGCACAGCTGTTTCTTTTTTGGTCCTTAAATGAAACTGGTATACTTTTTTATTTATCACAATTTTCTTTAACCAATTTTGGTCTTTAAAGCAGGGATGACAGACAAGTTCCTTACTTTCTCCCCTTCCACTGGCCTCTTCCATTTTTGCAGTAATGCTGCAATTCGTTTTGGATAGAGCAGACATTTCCACAGATTTTTGTTAGCTGCATGTGTGACATAACTCCACCAGTCCTATTTATGATATAATTTACAAATATTATACAGTTTTTAAACATTTATTCCCAAAATATTTTTTTGCAATTAGTTTATTTGAGTTTAACCATAATATTTTTTTTCAATATTTGTTCCATCTTTTCTGGTTGATTAAACTAAAATTGCAACCAACTTTCTGTGGCTTGTTTTAAAAATAGCGATATTTTGGAAATTATTTCAAAGTGAGAGGTTGAAATCTGAATAAAGGGAAAAAGTCCATTCATGAGCACAGGGGGAGCCATTCTTACTAATCTATTAGAGAACCATTTTTGCATTTAAGTATAGATTTTGTATGACTGAAGCCTTTAGTGAGAGGTCTAATACTTTAATATTTAATCATTTCTGTCCTCCGAATTCATATTCATTATATAAATAGCTCTGTTTAATTTTGTCTATCTTGCCAAATCAAATTGAATATTTTTTGCTCATATAATTAAAAAAATAGTTTTTAGGTGTACACAGGGCCATAAGCAAATAGCTAAACTAGGATATGAGTTAATCAGGGTGATTTTTCTACAAATAGACAGCTATTTTCCTTACATGGTAGAAAGATCTAAATAATTTTTGCTAACTTTATATTAAAATGTATAGTAGTGAGAATGTATTTCTTCTGGGATATGAATACCGAGTATGTCCAGTTCACCATCAGACCATTTTATTGGTAAACTACACGATAATGTGAAAGTTCTATTTTCTTTAGAGATCCAATGCGTAATATAGTACACTTATTATAATTTTATTGTAATCCAGAGAGGTTAGAACAATTATCTAGATCCTCTATGAGGCTGTGGAGGGATCCAAATTGTGGATTTAAAAGAACATGAATCATCAGCGTACAATGACGCCTTTTCTATTTAAGCCCTGGATTTCTAGCCCCTTGATATTATTGTTGGATCTGATTTTAATAGCTAACATTTCGATGGCCATAATATGATATGCCAGTAGTGGACAACCTTGTTTTACTCCTCTTGACAATACTTTCCGAGAAGTAGCCATTATTTACTATTTTACACCTAGGGTTACTTACATAACTTTAACCCATTGTATAATAAATTCTCCAAAATTGAGATATTCCAGGCATGTATATATAAATTCCAGTCATACTTTATCAAAAGCCTTTTCAAAGTCAGCTTTTTAGACTTGCTTTCAATGACAGATCTATAAGACACATTTCTATTTCAATTTGATTGGGTCGCCCAAAAAGTTACATATTACAGCTTTAACCACTCTCAAATTCATAGACAGAGCTATGGATACAAGGACTGACTATCCATGATATAATAATTATAGTTTTAACCATGTTTTGGTTATATAGTGTTTAATTACATTTATTTTGTTACAAACATTGGAGTAAAACAAGCTTGTGTTCTATTTTGGGTTTTGATGGGGTACAACAGTTGATGTAAGTAACCTACCCTGCCACTATATTGACCCAGACGAGGTTTCAAAACATTTTATTACAAGAGACTGTTAACAGAGCAAACACAGCGAATGAGGCACTTCTGAATGTTTGCTTTCTTTTTTAACAGATGTTTGCCTGCGCCAAGTCCCTGTACATCTCTGACACAGACAAAAGGAAGCACTTTCGCCTGGTCCTCAAGCTCTTTCTTGGTAACGGGCAGGAGATTGGCTCCTTCCTCAGTAAGCTGATCAAAGTTATCTCCAAACCGTCCCAGAAGAGGCAGTCTATGAAGAATGCTGACTGTGAGTGAAAGGTGATCCTAAGGTGCCACAATCCCCAGGGTCACGGTAAGGCTAGAGTGGAGGTGCAGATTGCCACTTCTAATTAGGCCAGACATTTGTCCTTTTGATCCAGGAGCACACACTACGAGTCCAGTTGTATTGACATAGGCTCCTACCCCTTGCGAGATAAAAAGGAAAGGCGCCAGAGAGGTTTGACAGCTGAGATCAAAAGTGGGGTGACATTGAATTTCTCACCTTGCCATAGGAGAATGCGTCACGGTGCACTGTGTGCGAAAGGGAATACCTGCAATTGTCATGCTGCATCAGTCATTAATGAGAATGGTGTATGCTTATTTATGGGCTTATTTGTGGTGTATATTTCTGTATTTAAGGTAGGGAAATGTGTCATGTACACAACATGTGAAAATGAAATGTATTTGTCATGCTGCATACTACGGCTGTGTGTGTGTGTGCATATGTGTGTGTTTGTGTGCGCATGCGTGTGTGTACACATGTCTGTATGTTTGCGTGTGTGTCCATTTGCAGTGTGTATTTCCACGGGGTCGAGGGTGGCTCTGTTCAACCGCTTGCGGTCACAAACGGTCAGCACACGTTACCTGGCCGTAGAACGAGGGGCCTTTGTAGCCAGCGCCAGACAGTGGACTGCATTTACAGTCACTCTAGGTATGAACGGTTGTCTGAACCACTGTCTCTCAGTCCTCCATCTACACACTCTCTCTCTCTTTACTGCTGTGGGCAGAATGGGTTGTCAGAGCCCTTATGAAAGGAAGAAGTAAATCTTCTAGCTGGTGGTAATGCTGGGACAATATTTGTTTTCCATCATGAAATAAAAAAACATCTGCTAATACATTCCAAGACGGATTTTCAACCTTTCTCTGATTGGAGTCAGATCCCAAAAACTAAGATCAAGCTCACCTCAGAAGTAGACTCAATAGACTTATCTGTTTTTCATGTTTTCATCCTACTGCTATTCATTCACTTACATTGTTTTAACTTCTTGTCTGTCTGTCTGTCTGTCTGTCTGTCTGTCTGTCTGTCTGTCTGTCTGTCTGTCTGTCTGTCTGTCTGTCTGTCTGTCTGTCTGTCTGTCTGTCTGTCTGTCTGTCTGTCTGTCTGTCTGTCTGTCTGTCTGTCTGTCTGTCTGTCTGCGCAGTGGAGGACCAGCATGCTGACTCGGAGGAGTTCACGGTGTGTGAGGGATTCATCTGCTACGGCTGTGTGGTTCAGCTGGTCTGCACTGACTCCGGGGTGGCCCTGCCCCCCATGGTAAACACACACATGCAATATAATCGGATATCACCTCAATAGTACCATTATACTGGAGACCTTGATAGCTGCAGTAGTCTGTAGTCTGACCACCTTAATTCCGCTGTATTTCATAATTGGGGTATATAATAATGTGTTATAGTTTTTCCTCCTCATAAGAACTCTGAGCAGATGTTATATGGTTTGCTGTACAGCAGGATTCTACTGTTATTATTGTCTTACTCATGTTCATAGGATGGGATTATTTTTAGGCAACCCTTCATGGCAATTCGCTGATCAGACCCCTTTCATGTACCCCCAAATTGGTGTTTGAATAATACAGCTGATGGTTTAGAGTAACATTCACCTACATTGTACACATATACATTTTATTTAAGTTGAGGCAATTTGCTGACATTTTTTGTTGTTGTTGGGAGATGCTTGTATATTTTCCTATTTAAACTCTAGAGTGCTCTCCACCACATTTACTGTGTTTGCTTACAGTTTGGTTCAGCTCAGGCCTTTGGAGGGAAATGAAATAGAGCTAGCCCACTGTCGTGCTGAGACTGCAACCCCAGTGATGCTCTCTCTGGTACACTCTTAGACAAAATGGTTCCAAAAGGGTTATTTGGCTGTCCACATAGTTCTCCTTTGAAGAACCTTTTTTGGTTCCAGGTAGAACCCTTTGGGTTCCATGTTGAACCCTCTGTGGAAAGGGTTTTACATGGAACTCAAAAGGGTTCTACCTGGAACCAAAGGGATTCTACCAGGAACCAAAAAGGGTTCTTTAAAAGATTCGCTGATGTGGACAGCCGAAGAACCTATGTAGGTTATTTTTTGTCTAAGCGCGTAGCTCAGGACCAGCCAGGAGTTATCTATAATGGGAAGATGATACATTGGCTTTCCCTGACAGGAAGACACAATCTTATTCAGGGGCCTCCTCCAGACATAACATCATCTAAGCCCATCTAAGTCATGTTATTAACAAAGCTATCATGTCGTACATAGATTTAATAGAGGTCCAGTTTATTTTAAAAAGAGAGTAAGCCAATGATTTGTCATATTGGAATATAGATTCCATTAGATTCCTATCATACTAGTACATATATTTCTTATTGTCGCTGTTTATTTTTTTATAGAGAGGAGGCCAACGATGTGTCAAAAGGATGATGGATTCCGTTAGATCCTTGTTGTTTTTGGATTCCCTCCAGGTGATCCGCAAGGTGAACAAGCAGCACGCCATCCTGGATGTGGATGAGCCCGTCTCCCAGCTTCACAAGTGTGCCTTCCAGTTCAAGGACAACAGCCAGATGTACCTCTGTCTGTCTAACGAGAGAATCATACAGTACCAGGTTAATATTACCCTCTTCACACGATTGTGCCGACCCAAACCTGCGCTTGCTTTGATATTTCCTCTTCTCATTATGCTTTTCAACACGGTTCTTGCAATAGTGGGTGGTATTGGGTAACCAGACCAGCTTAGTACAGTTTGGTTTGGCTTTGCTTGGTTTGACTCAGTAGTGTAAGAAGCCCCCATGAGAGGTAAAATGTCACTTGTGGGACATGATGATACATGTCCATGCTATAACATTCGCTAGCACTCGCAATCATTATTTAGCCCAGAATTAGGTCACATACCTAAATTAGTAGCTAAGGGATAGTGTCACTGAACCTATTCCTCAGGCCCTGGGTTCACGAGCAGTGAGACAGTTGTGGAATGGGGGGGTTCGATGGGAATGGGGCATGGAGAAGTTAACTTTTTTAACTTGGGTCTTCCCAGGTTTCATCCAGTCTGAGGGAGCAGAGCAGAGAGGTGCTGAACGATGGATCATGTTGGACCATCATCGGTACAGAGGCAGTGGAGTATACGTTCTGTGAGGGCTTGGCCTGCGTTCAGGGCTCCGTCAGCCCAATACCTGTCATCACAGGACTGGAGGTGCGGTCTTAACACTACTGAAGCTGACAAAAAAAATCCATTGAGGAATAAAGACCTGCAGTGATTCAAGGCTGCAAATCAGCCTTGTTTTCTGTTCCTGTCAGTAAGACAGATTGTTTTTTTAATGTAAATTGCACACAGTAACATTTAAGAGATGTGGATGGGTGGAAATGAGTACTGTAAGAACACTGTACAATACAGTACCTAAATAATACAGTGCTAAAACTACTACTATTGGTAGACTCCCCTTGTAGGTAGATCATTCCAGTTTACAGAATAAGAAGTGTGTGTGAGGGTAGTAAAATAAGTTTAATGTTGATATGATGGCTGGATTGAATTAATGTTGAATGTGTCCTTTTAGGTGAATGGTGGAGGACATGTAGCCATGCTAGAAGTAAATGGAGAAAACTTTGGTCCCCATCTGAAAGTTTGGTTTGGAAATGTGGAGGCAGAAACTATGTTAAGGTACATTTTAAATCTCACAAGCAACTGTTCTTGTTCCATAATCAAGTAAATGCAATGCCTCAACCAGACCAGTGTGGTGTCCTTACAAAGGAGGACACATATAAAATGCACAGTGCAAACTTTTTTCAATTTACTAATACCTATGTAATTGTTGTAGTTACCATGGATATAGGCTTAATAATGGCCCTCTTGCCTACTTTAGTTTGTATTGCTTAGTTGCTTTTTATGGCCACTTCCAGGTGAACGTAGACTGTTCCTGAGGATTACAAGCATGCCAAAGAACACTTGGAGAGGCCCCAGTCCTATGGCTTGGCCATAGGATTACAATGCTGCCCCAGATGCTTGACCCAAATATGAAAGTAGCCATTTTGTGATGTACATAGGTATTCAGGTGAACAGAAGGGTCTTTAAAGGGGCAGTGCGGTTAAAACTTATTTTTTCATTTCCACACTATGAGGTCAAAATTACACTCTGAAATTGCGAACATGCCTTTTTTACATTTTAGTCATTTAGCAGACATTCTTATCCAGAGCGACTTACAGTAGTGAATGCATACATTTCATAAATGTTTTTCCTGAACTGGTCCCCCATGGAATCGAACCCACAACCCTGGCGTTGCAAACACCATACTCTACCAACTGAGCCACACGGGACCGTGCTCTACCCTCACACACACTGAGCCACACAAGCTCTTTTTGCTTAAGAGCAGTTGGGGAAAAAAATGCCAGGAATTTTAGTTCATCTTTGATTTGCGTTTCTCCCACTACCGGTCCCACACGATCAAATTGGTACTTCTCATGTTGACATGCACAGGAGAGAGGTAGGTAGTTAAGCATGGCTAAAAGCATTTAGAGATTGTACAGTAGTTGTTGATGCAAGGCAGCAATTGTTTGTTTGCACTTCCACTTGTTTGTCTTCCATCAGAACAATCACTTTGTCTGATTTGGCATATGCACAGCAAACTTCAACAAGTTAGCTAGCTAGCTACACTTACACCAGCCAGTGAATTTACAGCTGTCATCGTCCATCAAGGTTCTGTCCCATACATCTAGCATCCGGCAGGTGGCAGCCGGGAGCAACCTTGCAAGAAGTAAGTCTCTAAATAGTTCTTCTTCTACCTACTTATTATTATTAAAAGTAAAGAACATGATATTGTAGTTCTAGCTAGCTAACTACTAGCCTTGACCGCAACTAGGATGGCTAAGTATCTACTGACATAGGTACCTGTAGCTAGCTACATAAAAAGTAATGTCGGAAACAAGTCAGACATTGCCTCCCACAATGTAAACAATGTTCCCACATAGCCAGCTACACTTTTCCCCTATGTCTGGGATTCAGCTAGCTAACGTTAGCTTGTAGGAAGATAGTTAGTTAGGTAACGTGACTAACACCGATTCGTTCACATTTGCGCAACTGCGGCATTCAAACGAGGCTGCAATGAAAACTAATGTAGCGACTGCATTGGCATCAAAATGCGGGGTGTGAACTATGTTTCTATTCAAGCGTTGATTGACATGGTAATGGACCAATAGTATTGGAGAAAAGTTGAAAAAACGGACCCCTCTGACGCTGTACGTTAAATTGTGACGTGTCACAACGTAATGTACGGCATGCATTATGAAACTCATTCTGTGCCATACAGCCTCTTTCCACCAGGTGTAGTGCTTCTCGCAGACTAAAAACAAGAAATGATCAATGGTGAGTGTAATGGTGATTGTAAAGTGAATTACTTGTTGTGAGTTCATCAATCAATCAATTGTTATTTTTTGTGTAATCACTGCGAGCCATCATGACTCTAAAACCGTGTCAGCAGCAGTTTAATTGTGAAGATACTGTAGCGACCCGCACAGACAGTTGTGGGTTAGGTGTTAGGCTATTAGTGGGTTGTGTCGTACTTACCAGTGTTCGCGGGGTCATGCCAATCAACCTGCTATCTGCCAATCACGGGAATGCCTGGAATGTTCGGATACCGGGCAGCCTGATGGTTGGCGGAGTGGCGTGAAGGGGGGTTGGGCAGGGGGATGGAGCATTGGAAGTTAAGACCGGGTTTAGCCATTGTTCTCTCTCTTACGTCTGGGCTTCACAAGAGAAGGTCACGGTTGGTTTGTAGTGTACCTTTCATTTATTTGGCGTGGGCTACGGCCAAACAGTAGCCTGTGTTAAGTTGGGTTAATAAACTGTCCATTCGTTAACTCCATCTTCTGTCTGGACAATTGTTCCTTCATGATCTAGTCAGGTCATTACACTGGTGTCAGAAGTAAAAACGTGTATAAAAGTTAGCCAGCTAGCTGACTTCGGTGGCTAGCTAACATAGGTGAGAACGGGGTTGAAAATGCTTCAAGGGAATCCAAAAGTGAAGGTGGAGGTAGGGGACGATTATGGCCAAGGAGGTGCGTGTGCATGGACGTCGGAGGATCTGGCTGAGGAGATCGCCAGGGCGTCGGATCCCAGAGGCCGCTTGAGGGAGGACGTTAGAGTGATGGCGGCTGAAGCGGGCATGAGTGCTTCGTCTAATGTGTTTCGCGCGGATTCTGGTGGGCGGACCGAAGGGGTGACGTCGACGCGGCGGGACGAGGAATCTGGGGCTCAGGATGTAAACAAACATGGCGGCGCCCAGCCCCCGGCTGCGTCCGTATCCGTTAAGACCCCGAAGTATTCCGGTAAGGCGGATTGGGAAGCTTTTCATGCTCAGTTTGAACTGTTAGCTCATTTTAGGGGGTGGTCGAATGAAGATAGGGCACTGCAGTTGGCTTTATGCCTGACGGATGATGCTCTGGCCTGTTTGATATTGATTAGCCCCGAGGACAGACGCGATTATGGTGCCTTAGTGGGAGCACTGAGGAGGCGCTATGGACAGTGTGTACAGCCCGGGCTGCTGCGCTCCGAACTAAGTAATAGACGCAGGCAACCTGGAGAGCCTCTACGGGTGCTAGCTAATGACATTGAGAGCCTCTCTCGGCGGGCATATGCTCACATGCCCCCCTACGTGCAGAGCGAGCTAGCACGGGACCAGTTCATACAGGCGCTTTCTCCTACGGAGCTGCGCATACAGACCCAGCTGGCTCGTCCTGAGTCATTGCAGATAGCCTTGGAGATGGCTTTGGAGAGGGAGCTGGTGTGGGCTGGGGCTTCAGCTGGGTCTTTGGTGGGGGCGCAGGGAGGCAGACCCTCTGGGAGAGCGGTGGGGCAGAGCAGCCCAGAGCCGGAAAAGCCTGCATGCGTGGCTGATATAACAGAACTCATTCGTGCTGTGTCGCTACAGGTGGAACGAAACACACGCCGTGGTCCCCGGGTCTGCTGGGGTTGTGGCCAGACAGGCCATCTGCGCCGAGATTGCCCCAAGTCCCCCGGAGCTCAGGGAAATGGCTCGGGGTCCGCATTGACCGGGTAGTGCGGACCCCTTGCTTTCTATCCCAACCACCACCATCTTCTTCAGGAGGAGCCCACCGGCCCAGACGGGGAAGCAAGGCTCCACTTCCCCCAGAAGCAGACGTGGGCAAGAGGACGGAGCCTGTTGTCGTGGTGGGCCGGACCTGTGTTGGGGACTTTTGTCATGTCCCTGTCACTGTGGAGGGGGTGCCCTGCTCTGCCCTGGTGGACACTGGGTCCACAGTAACCCTGGTGAGGCCAGATATTGTACCAGGTTGGATTCAGTGTGAGCCCACAACTGTGCAGCTCCGCACAGTCACAGGTGAGCTGGCACCCATGAAAGGGAAGGGAATAATGACTCTGACAGTAGGGGGCAGGACTGTGCGTCATCCCGTGTGGGTGGCGGCTGTGCAGGACCCTTGTATCCTGGGGTTGGACTTTCTTAGGAGCACAGGCTGCCAGTTAGACCTAAATGGGGGCACACTGAGCTTCCAGGGAGGGCCTGCAGTCATCATGGCCCCCCCTAATATCACATACACTCAACCCAACAAACCCTTTACTCCAACAGTTAAAGCAGCAGAGACTCATGGCTGCCCCCCCTCCCCCACATCTGTGTGTGACTTTTCCCCAGCCCCCCTGTCACCTACGGCTGTGTGTTACATTCCCCCAGCTACCCCCACGACACAGCCCTCCGTGAGCCCGGGCCGCACCCCCCCAGCCCAGTTACCCCATATGGGAGAGGATAGGACACTGTCTGCAGTGAGGGAGATATGGGGGAGGAACTGTGTTGGTCTTGACCCTGAGCAGCAGGAACGGTTGTGGCAGTTGCTGTTTGAATTCAGAGACAGCTTTGCGCTGAGTGAGGAAGAGGTGGGTCAGACTCATCTGGTGCAGCATGAGATCGACACAGGTGATGCTCGACCCATCAAGATGCGTCCCCGCCGTATCCCGCTGGCACGCCAGGACGCGGCAGACAAGGCTGTGTTGGAGATGCAGCGGGCAGACTTCATCGAGCCCTCAGACAGCCCCTGGGCGGCGCCGGTTGTCATGGTTCCTAAGAAGGGGGGCAAGCTGAGGTTCTGTGCGGACTACAGGCGGCTGAATGAGGTAACCAGGAAGGACTCATACCCCATACCACGTATCGATGAGTCGCTGGACCTGGTTAGGGGGTCCTCCTGGTTCTCCTCACTAGACCTCCGCAGTGGCTACTGGCAGGTGCCCCTCTCCCCAGAGGCCAGAGCCAAAACTGCGTTCTCCACTAACAGAGGACACTGGCAGTTCAAGGTCCTGTGCTTCGGCCTGTGCAACGCTCCAGCTACTTTTGAGCGTTTGATGGACAGGGTGCTGGATGGCATCCCCCGACAGCAGTGTCTGGTATACCTCGATGACATCCTGGCCCATGGCAGCTCCTTCCAGTCAGCTCTGGTGGCGCTACGGAGTGTGCTGGAGCGGGTGGCTGCCGCAGGTCTGAAGCTCCACCCCGAGAAGTGCCACTTCATGAGGAGAGAGGTGTCCTTCCTGGGCCACCGAGTGGGGAAGGAGGGGATCAGCACCATGGAGGACAAGGTGGGGGCTGTCCGAGACTGGCCCACCCCCACCGACCAGCGTCAGCTGAAGAGCTTCCTGGGCCTGGCCTCGTACTACAGGAGGTTTGTACGGGGCTTCTCAAGCGTCGCTGCTCCCCTGAACCGCCTGCTGCCGAAGGACAAGGCCTTCACCTGGACAGGGGAGTGTGAGGAGGCCTTCAACACCCTCAAATGTGCACTGATTGAGGCCCCTGTGCTCGCCCCCCCTGACCTCACCTTGCCCTTTATCCTGGACACAGACGCGAGCAATGTGGGCATGGGTGAGGTGCTGGCCCAGGTGGGGCCAGAGGGGGAGAGAGTGGTGGCGTACTTCAGCAGAACATTTAACAAACATGAGCGCCGCTACTGTGTCACCCGGCGGGAGCTCTTGGCTGTTGTGGCTTCCATCAAACACTTCAAGTACTACCTGGGTGGCCTGCCATTTACTGTGAGGACTGACCACTCTGCTCTCCAGTGGCTCATGTCGTTCAGAGAACCAGAGGGGCAGGTGGCACGCTGGTTGGAGGAGCTTCAGCCGTATGACTTCACAGTGGTGCACAGGGCAGGGGCACGCCACTCCAACGCCGACGCCATGTCCCGTCGGCCCTGTACTGCAGATGGCTGCCGCCACTGTGAACAGGGAGAGGGACGGGAGAGAGCGCTGAGTGCAGAGGAGGGGGTCTGTGCCACAGTGTGTCGGGTGAGCAGCCCTGTCTGCTGTGAGCTGCAGACTGTCAACGTGGCTGAATGGGGGCAGCAGCAGGGACGGGACACAGACCTACAGCCAGTGCTACAGTGGGTAGAGGCACAGGTGAGGCCACCATGGGAAGAGGTGACAGCGCTCTCACTCGCGACCAAAGGGTTGTGGTCAAAGTTTGAGAGACTGCGGCTGGCTGATGGCGTGCTACAGCGGGCATGGAAGGAGTCAGCTACGGGAGAGGAGAGGTGGCAGGTGGTGGTCCCAAAAGCATTGCGGGAGGCTGTGCTCCAGAGTACTCATGGGGGGGTGGGGACTGGACACTTTGGGGTCACAAAAACACTCCGCCGCCTCCGTCAGGGCTTTTACTGGGGGCAGCACAAGAGGGATGTGGAGGACTTTTGCCGCCGCTGTGACAACTGCACAGCGAGAAAGGGCCCCCCAGGCCGCTCTCATGCTCAGCTCCAACAGTTCCCAGTGGGGGCTCCTATGGAGAGGGTGGGAGTGGATGTAGTTGGGCCGTTCCCCACCACAGACAGTGGAAACCGCTGGGTGCTCACGGCTATGGACTATTTCACAAAATGGCCTGAGGCCTATGCTCTGCCTGACCAGGAGGTAGAGACCATCGTCGACGCCCTGACAGCGGGGATGTTCAGCAGGTTTGGAGCTGCGGAGTCCATCCACAGCGACCAAGGCAGAAACTTTGAGTCCCGTGTGTTCGCCACCATGTGTGAGAGGCTGGGTATGCACAAGACCCGCACTACTCCTCTCCATCCTCAAAGTGATGGCCTTGTGGAGCGCTTCAACAAAACGCTTGGACAGCAGCTGGCCATCGTCTCTGCCAAACACCAGCGTGACTGGGACAAGCACCTGCCTATGGTCCTCATGGCATGCCGTTCCGCTGTCCAAGACTCCACCTCCTGCACGCCTGCCCTCCTCATGCTGGGGAGAGAGATCCGCACCCCTGCGGAGATGGCGTTTGGTCGTCCCCTGGATAGCCCTCATGTTCCCCCGGGGCCGGAGTATGCCCGGAGACTCCAGGACCGCCTGGAGACAGCCCACAACTTCGCCAGAGAGCAGCTGGTGAATGCAGGTGTGAGGCAGAAGAGGAACTATGACGTGCACACCCGAGGAAGGCACTTTGTGGCTGGGGAGCTGGTCTGGGTCTACAGCCCCCTAAGGAAAAAAGGCAGATGCCCCAAGTTGGACAGTCACTGGGTGGGGCCCTGCAGCATCCTGGAGAGGGTAGGGGAGGTTGTGTACCGGGTGCAGCTTCCTTCCAGGGGGAGAAAGGTGGCACTGCACCGGGACAGGTTAGCCCCATACAGAGGGGCCGCTTCTCCCCAAACCCCAGGGACCCCCACAATTCCCCTCTCTGGTAAGGACATTCTCCAGGCACCCACCCCCAGGTGCCGTCGACAAGGCTCCAGACGGCCCACTCCCCCTGTCTCCCTCCCTGTGTCTCCGCGTGGTTCTCTGGTGCCACGGACTGTATTCCCCGTTCCCGCTTCCTTGTCTCCCATATCCCTTCCTTCATCCCCTGGGTCCCAGAGGGGCAGCCCCCTGCCACGGGTGGAGCCCACTGTTTCACATCTGGACACTCTGCGACCATCAAGGCCACGCAGGCAAAGGAGACCTCCGGGTCGCTTCAGAGACTTTGTTTGTTCCCTCGGGGACGAGGGACTTTGTGGTGGGGGGGCTGTGTAGCGACCCACACAGACAGTTGTGGGTTAGGTGTTAGGCTATTAGTGGGTTGTGTCGTACTTACCAGTGTTCGCGGGGTCATGCCAATCAACCTGCTATCTGCCAATCACGGGAATGCCTGGAATGTTCGGATACCGGGCAGCCTGGTGGTTGGCGGAGTGGCGTGAAGGGGGGTTGGGCAGGGGGATGGAGCATTGGAAGTTAAGACCGGGTTTAGCCATTGTTCTCACTCTTACGTCTGGGCTTCACAAGAGAAGGTCACGGTTGGTTTGTAGTGTACCTTTCATTTATTTGGCGTGGGCTACGGCCAAACAGTAGCCTGTGTTAAGTTGGGTTAATAAACCGTCCATTCGTTAACTCCATCCTCTGTCTGGACAATTGTTCCTTCATGATCTAGACAGGTCATTACAATACATTTAGCGCTGGCCTAAAAACCCTATTCAAATTCGACACAAACCTTCAAATAGGTATGTAATGAGACATTATATAGTGTTTTATTTACATTTAGAGGTGATAAGTTGGACAAATTGGGTGAAAAAATAAGTTTTCCCACACGACATATCTCCCCCTTGCACTATTACGCAGTAGCTTTCGCTTCCCCACCCACCATTTTAAAAAGACCCGGCGGAGCTCCATTGCCTTCTTCAATCATACAGAGATGAAGGTCTTGTCATTGATTTTGCTGGCAAGGGGAGAAATTGTGCTTTACAATGGTATTCATATTAAAGTTGACCTGGAAGTATTATGTTTTTGGGGCGCTAAAATAAGGTCAAATGTACGGAACAGCATGATGTACAAAAGCGATTCTGACATTGCTTCATTATGTACAGGTACCTAAGTAAAGGAACGTCATGTCAGTATCCTACGGTCGAAGCTAGCTAGCTACCTTGCTAACTGGATCCCCATGGAAAGTGTAGGCTGGAAATGTTACAGTTTACATTGTGGGTGGCAACCCGACTGTCATTGCCGCCTTTCCCAAATGCTTCGACAGATTTGAACATTTATAAAATAAAAATGTGTCCCTAATTTAATACAGCCGTTAATAGAATTTGGTTGTGATAAACAGAGGGCTTTTTGTTTTTGTCCTGCAAATATGGCTCTAATTTTTTAACAGTTGGAGCTATAAGCTTATTATGACCCCATTCCTGTGAAACCTAAGATTCTTAGGAACACAAGCTGTGAAGAACTTGTTAGAGAAGAGAGTGGACAGGACCAGGCATAATCAGACTGGGGGAAAAGCACCGCAAGAATGTTATTTTCTACACAGAAGATCATACACAATTATTGCCTGGTGATCTTCTTATCACTTTCCAATATCTTTCTGAATCATTTCAGTCACTTCAAACCATACTTCCTTTAGATAGAAATACTGTCAAAGTACTTTCAGACTGATTTGTAATAACAGACCGTCATAGAGCTAAATCACTTTTTTAAGTTTGGCAATTGATGGGGTAACTACTTACCAATAACTAGTTTTATGTCACCACATTCTATACTGACCAAAAATATCAATGCAACATGTAAAGTGTTGGTCCATTGTTTCATGAGCTGAAACAAAATATCCCACAAAAGCTTATTTCTCTCAAATGTTGTGCACAAATGAGTTTACATCCTTGTTAGTGAGCATTTCTCCTTTGCCAAGATAGTCCATCCACCTGACAGGTGTGGCATATCAAGAAGATGATTAATTAAACAGCATGATAATTACACAGGTGCATCGTGTGCTGGGGAAAACATAAGGCAACTCTAAAATGTGCAGTTTTGTCACAGCACAATGCTGCAGATGTCTCAGGTTTTGAGGGAGCATGCATTTGGCATGCTGACTGCAGGAATGTCCCCCAGAGCGGTTGCCAGAGAATTGAATGTTAATTTCTCTACCATAAGCCACCTCCAACGTTGTTTTAGAGAATTTGGTAGTACGTCCAACCAGCCTCACAACCGCAGACCAAGTGTAACCACGTCACCTGCAGGATCATCTGAGAGCCACCTGGACAGCTGATGAAACTGGGTTTGCACAACCAAAGAATTTCTGCACAAACTGTCAGAAACCGTCTCAGGGAAGCTCATCTACGTGCCAGTCCTCACCAGGGTCTTGACCTGACTGCAGTTCTGCATCATAACTGACATCAGTGGGCAAATGCTGACCTTCGATGGCTACTGGCACGCTGGAGAAGTGTACTCTTCACGGATGAATCCCGGTTTCAACTGTACCGGGCAGATGGCAGACAATGTGTTTGGCGCCGTGTGGTCGAGCAGTTTGCTGATGTCAATGTTGTGACGTTTGGCGGCATGTGGTCGAGCAGATTGCTGAGGTCAACGTTGCGAACAGAGTACCCCGTGGTGGCGGTTGGGTTATGGTATGAGCAGGCATAAGCTACGGACAACTAACACATTTGTATTTTGCCGATGGCAGTTTGAATGCATAGAGATACCGTGACAAGATCTTGAGGACAATTGTCGTGCCATTCATGCGCCGCAATCACCTCAACCACCTTGGTCTTAGGGGTCAAGCCAAATTTCTTCAGCCTCCTGAGGTTGAAGAGGCACTGTTGCGTCTTCTTCACCACACTGTCTGTGTGGGGGACCATTTCAGATTGTCAGTGATGTATATGCCGAGGTAATTATTGTATGTTGCATTTATATTTTTGTTAATTGTATAAGCAAAGGTAAGGTGTAAGAGGGCAGTGAATATTCAGTTTCAATTTAGCAAAATTATGGTATGGATATGAAAGTGGGTCAGATGTATACATAGTTTGTTTGTCTGTCCCCCTGGTCCTGTATGGCTCATCTTGTAGAGCAAGGTGCTTGCAACGCCAGGCTTGTGGGTTTGATTCCTATGGGGGACCAGTATGAAAAAGTATGACAATGTATGCCCATACTACTGTAAATTGCTCTGGATAAGAGTGTCTGCTAATTGACTAAAATGTAAATGTACATTTATTTCTGCAGACAAGCTCCCAAACTCATCCAGGAGGGGCTCCCTTAGAATCTTGGAACGCCTGGTGGATGCAAAGGACTACGCAGGCTGCAGCCACACTCCTTTCCTATGGCCCAGATAGCCCCAGCACCAACTGGCAAAGCTCCTATATGCCAGATACCTGTAATATCTACCAATGTCTTCTATTGGTCATACAGCCCATCACAGATAGACGAGTAGCCCCCTTCCATTGACAATTTATACTAAGTCTGTCGAAGGGCATGGTTTAGCCACTACGTGTACTAAAAATAGTAATATATAGCCCCATGATTGTTCTGCTATGGGGACAAAAGTTATATTCAGTACCAGTCAAATGTTTGCACACACCTATTCATTCAAGGGTTTTTCTTTATTTTTATTATTTTCTACATTGTAGAATAATAGTGAAGACTTAAAAATTATGAAATAACACATATGGAATCATGTAGTAACCAAAAAACAGTTAAAAAAATCAAAATATATTTTATATTTGAATTTCTTCAAAGTAGCCACTCTTTGTCTTGATGACAGCTTTGCACACTCTTGGCATTTTCTCAACCAGCTTCATGAGGTAGTCACCTGGAATACATTTCAATTAACAGGTGTGCTTTGTTAAAAGTACATTTGTGGATTTTTTTTCTCCCTTGGTTACATCATTGCTGCAGAGAATGTACAGATGGCTCCAGGGAAGGTGAGAGCATGATAGACTGGCCCCAGCCTGCGTTCAGAGTGCAGCTGCAATGTTTCCTGGGATTTGTCAACTTCTATCGCAGCTTTATCCGGGGTTACAGCACCCTGGCTTCTCACATCTGCACTCACCTCTCCCAAGGTACCGTTCACATGGTCCCCAGCTGCTGACCGGGCATTCTGGGACCTCAAGCTCCGCTTCACCACTGCTCCCATATTGGTTCATCCTGACCCGTCCCGTCAGTTCGTGGTGGAGGCCGATGCTTCGGATGTTGGAGTGGGGGCTGTCCTGTCCCAGCGTTCTGCCATTGACCTCAAGTTACATCCCTGTGCCTTCTTCTCCCATCACCTTAACGCCACAGAGAGGAACTACAATGTGGGGAATCATGAGCTTCTCGCATTGGAGGGGGCGGAACATCCATTCATTGTGTGGACGGACCACAAGAACCTGGAATATCTCCTCACCGCCAAGCATCTCAATTCCAGGCAAGCTAGGTGGGCCCTGCTTTTCACCCGGTTTAACTTCTCCTTCTCCTACCGACCAGGATCCTTGAACATCAAGCCGGGTGCGCTACCACAGCGCTTTAGCCCCGCGGCTACACCCTTGGACCTTGAGACCATCCTTTCCACCTCGTGTCTGGCGACGTCACTCTTCAGGGGAATAGGGATGCAGGTCTGTGAGGTGCAGCGTTCCCAGCCTTGTCTCCGCCAACCCCACCACCTGGAGCCAGCAACTCGTGTGGGTTGAATACTGTCATGAGAATTTTTATCCCAATGGTTGAACTCAGCTATAACTATAGCTTTGACCAATTCCCAGAAGTTTGTAAGACCCTGGTTAATAAAGAATTAGACAAAGCCCCCAGTCTGCAATAGGTTAGTTCTTTATTCAGAGAACGTTCTGAAGTCAAAAATGCAAACGTAGTCATTTTATAACTTCCACCCCCACCTACATAACCCCCCCCCCCCCCCCACACACACACACACACACACAGTTGTATCACTTTTCTATCAGCCTTGGCAGTTTCTTGCCGTTCTTCTCCTCCCTAGATTAGAGAGGCCTTGGAAGGGCCCTTTTTCCTGTTGTCAGCTTTTTCAGTTATAACCAGGTCATGTGTAGGTCAGTTGTCCTCTGTTTTCTCAACCATACATTTCTCCCTCTTAACTTGTCCCACACACACATTATTGGATTATAGTCTTATTATTCTAATACATTTCACACAGTTAAATATGTTTCAGGATGGAATTCTTTAGTCATTACTTTAAACATATAAATTCCTTTATCAATACCCCCACAACACCCTCCCCTGCTCTGTCACTAGGCTCTCGCCTTTCGAGTGTTCCCTGGGGTATCAACCCCTGCTCTTCCCGGAGCAAGAGGAAGAGGTCAGCATACCCTTGCCCAGATGTCTGTCCGCCGCTGTCGCCGTACCTGGAAGACAGCCTGGTCGGCTCTTCTCAAGACCCCCTCCAGGTATCGATGACAAGCGGACCGCTACCAGACCCCGGGTCCCTGGTATCATCTCAGGCAGAGGGTATGGCTGTCCACTCGTGACCTGCCCCTCCGGGTGGAGTCCCGCAAACTTTCCCCTTGCTTTATCGGCCTTTTCCCCATCTCCAAGATCATTGCTCTGCTGATCATTGCTCTGCTGTTCATCTTCTGTTGCCTCGTACCCTCTGTATTAATTCCACTTTTCATGTGTCTAGGATTAAACCTGTCTCATAGCCCTTTGTCTCCTGTTTCCATGAAATAAACTTTGTGATGATACTGAATATTAATATTATTATAGTCTGCCTCGTAGATAATCATGCAATGAGTAGACAGCAGACAGGGTATACCGTAGGCCAGGAGGGTCCCCCATGCAAATAGGCTATTCTGGGCCGGCATCTTCTGGTGACCTATTGAAGACAGTACAACAATGATATAACAAATTAAGATGCATTATGTATACCTTTTGTTTGGATGACATGGCAAAGTAGCCTACATACCTGTGGAAGTTCGTTGCTTTCAGGGTCCAGCTCCAACTGACAGGTTGAATACCATGTGCCTTTGTTGTTTTTTGAAGGGGTAAGGGGGTGCGCTCTAGATGATTCCATCAGCTAATCAGGGCTGTATGTAAATATATTAACATTTGTATCCCCACGTACACACAGTCGGACTGAGCATTTCAGTGGACCAAGAAGGCTCAGAAAAATAAATTATAAAAAATATATTTTGGATTTATATTAAAAAATGTAACACGCACAGTAATTTCTTAGACCTAAAGTGAAAATAAAGACATTCAGTTAAAAAGACTGTTCCACTTGGCCAACATTTTCATGCAAAAAGGAGGTACTGTATTTCAGATGAAGATTCATTTTTGTCCTCCACAAAACATGTTCTTTAATTAATCCAATGGATAGGCCCATGGGTCCACAATGGAGTTCAAGTGGCTTTGCCATTGGAATTGCTTGGCTCAGCTGTCCAACTCTTCAGCCCGTTGTAATGGTGTACGGAATGTTCCACTGCAGCATCAGGTGTCTCTGAGGTTTTAGGTAATTTGACCAAATCCAAGCATTTGTTCTGACGTCATCACCACCCTTAAACCTCACCCAAAACGCTGATATATCATATGCTAGGGTCTTGCCAAAAGGTTCTGCAAATATCCTCACCACCGCAAGATCAGTGTTTGTATAACCTGTTGGGGATAGGGGGCAGTATTTGCACGGCCGGATAAAAAACGTACCCGATTTAATCTGGTTACTACTCCTGCCCAGTAACTAGAATATGCATATAATTATTTGATTTGGATAGAAAACACCCTAAAGTTTCTAAAACTGTTTGAATGGTGTCTGTGAGTATAACAGAACTCATTTGGCAGGCCAAAACCTGAGAAGATTCCAAACAGGAAGCGCTCTCTCTGACTATTTCTTGGCCTTCTTGATCATCTCTAACCAAAACAGGGGATCTCTGGCATAACGTGACATTTTCTAACGCTCCCATAGGCTCTCAGAAGGCGCCAGAATGATGAATGGTGGCTTTGCAGGCCATGGCTGAAAAACAGTAGCGCATTTGGATAGTGGTCGATCTGAAGACATTGAGACTGAGGCGCGTGCACGAGGCGACACTATGTTTTTATTTTTTCGTCTTTGAACTAAAACAGGGTTTCAAGGTCGGAATATTATCGCTTTTTTACGAGAAAAATCGCATAAAAATCGATTTTAACAGCGTTTGACATGCTTCGAAGTACGGTAATGGAATATTTCGAATTTTTTTTTCACGAAACGCGTCGGGCGCGTCACCCTTCTTTACCCTTCGGATAGTGTCTTGAACACACGAACAAAACGCCGCTATTTGGATATAACTATGGATTATTTTGAACCAAACCAACATTTGTTATTGAAGTAGAAGTCCTGGGAATGCATTCTGACGAAGAACAGCAAAGGTAATCCAATTTTTCTTATAGTAAATTTGGTATAATAGTAAGTTTGTAAGTTTATAGTAAGTTTGGTGAGTGACACACTTGGTGGGTGTCAAAATAGCTAGCCTGTGATGCCAGGCTATCTACTCAGAATATTGCAAAATGTGCTTTCACCGAAAAGCTATTTTAAAATCGGACATAGCGATTGCATAAAGGAGTTCTGTATCTATAATTCTTAAAATAATTGTTATGTTTTTTGTGAACGTTTATCGTGAGTAATTTAGTAAATTCACCGGAAGTGTTCGGTGGGAATGCTAGTCACATGCTAGTCACATGCTAAAAAAAAAGCTGTTTTTTGATATAAATATGAACTTGATTGAACAAAACATGCATGTATTGTGTAACATAATGTCCTAGGTGTGTCATCTGATGAAGATCATCAAAGGTTAGTGCTGCATTTAGCTGTGTTTTTTTTTTGTGACATTATATGCTAGCTTGAAAAATGGGTGTCTGATTATTTCTGGCTGGGTACTCTGCTGACATAATCTAATGTTTTGCTTTCGTTGTAAAGCCTTTTGAAATCGGACAGTGTGGTTAGATTAACGAGAGTCTTGTCTTTAAAATGGTGTAAAATAGTCATATGTTTGAGAAATTGAAGTAATAGCAGTTCTAAGGTATTTGAAAATCGCGCCACGGGATTCCACTGGCTGTTGAGTAGCCATAGAGGATAACATTGTAATCCACAATATCCTCTTCGTACCAAGAATGCAGGAAAAGTGTGAGAGAAACATAATCTTCCACTGCCATGTAAATGAAGCTGGATTCATCATTTTTTCAATGAAGAGCTTAAAATCAAACACTATTAGTCAGAGATTTTGTGACTTGAAACATGACTTGGAAAAAACACTTGACACTCGACTTGGACTTGAGCATCTATGACTCGGGACTTAACTTGGACTTGAGCTCTGACTCAAGAGACTCGAGAGACTTGGATTTCCCCCTCCCAAAAGAGCAGCACCACCTTCCTCTCCTGTTAAGTTATGTTATTACACCGTGAACATACATTTGTGGCAATTACGTTACGCAAAGCGGAGAATCTTAATGGGTTATATGGGAAATGACTGTTCAATTCTGTTCTGCCTAGCACCGCTGCGCTGGCAGGTGCGGAAAGGCAGGGGGAAATATAGAGCATTGTCCTATATTTTCAACGCTTGTCACTTGAAAATATGCACTCTTGAGCAAGAGTTTCCGTGAATGTTTATTCTCAGCCAACCACAGACCTCTCAACGCGCATGTAGTGGGCGTGGGGAAAGCAACAACACTTGATTCTAATTGGAAATGTCACAATATCAGTCAAACTGTAGCTGTACTATCAACACTAGCTGTAAATCATAATTTGGATGGCCTTTCTATTGGTAATGATGATTCAAAAACCATTTATCTCATGATCTGTGAAGTTTATTATGTAGGCGTATGTAGTGTACTAGTAGTCCTAGTGTAAGGAAAACAGAAAATATAACCTGAATTAAAAAATTGCATTGATATTGGTATAAAACACTTAACCATTGACTTGAGGACTCAAACCCCAAAATTAGGGACGTGACTTGACCTGAGCTCTGGAACTTGGGACTTGACTTGAGACTTGCCCATTGTTACTTGGAACTTGACTCGAGATCTAAAGGGTAAGACTCGAGACTTGCTTAGGACTTGCTAAATTGTGACTTGGTCCCATCTCTGCTATTATTTGTCTCAAAACTGAAAATGTTTGCCAATGCTTCCTGGAGAACCCATGGAGATTAAGGCCGGGATTCAATCCAATTAACGACTTGAATACAGCGCTAAACTTTTAAAGACAATTTCAATTGCAACAATGTGCGCATTCCCTGTGGGTCCTGTAGATGTCAGCTCAAGCTGAAATCGCTGCAGTCCATTGTTTCTCTGTCTTTGAATCCTGGCCTAAAACCCTGTCTAATCTAGTATTGGTGAGACCATAAGCAGTCTATTCCTTCAAAAGAAGCACATTTTGATTAACCAGTTTAATCCAAAAAACGTTCAGATTTTCTTCTAAACAACTCTGCATTAATTCTAACTTAAACCACAACTTATTTAGCAATAAGCGATCAGGCCTGGAATCTACAGCAAGAGCTGCCCGACTCACCTCTCTATTGTGTCACTGCAGGTCACCAAAGTCCATGCTGTGTGTGGTTCCAGACGTGTCCGTGTTCAGTGGGGAGTGGAGATGGCTGCGGCACCCCATCACCGTACCTCTGTCCCTCATCCGTCTGGACGGTCTGATCTACAGGAGCACCTTCAGCTTCACCTACACCCCTGAACACAACACCCCCCCGCAGGCCAGAGGGGCACTACAAAATGCCCCAGAGTCTGACACTCTCATAGACTTCATCCACCAAGAGTTCACACGCACCAACTTCCACTTGTTCATGCAGAACTAGCTAGTAGAGCTGGGCTGCATTACGATTTTTTACCCTTCTCCTGAGGTGTGCACTCATTCACTCCCCCTCCTGCAATTAAAAGCATTGGATTGGAGCAAGCATGTTTCCACCATATTCTTGAGAGCAGCTCATTCCTTTTTTTCCCTTCTTTTTTTCCCCCACAGTAGGGTTGTTTCACAAATAGAGTGCTTTTTATGTCCCTCAGGAATTATGTATGTACATTTTGCTAAACACTCAATTGAACAGTTGGATCACATACATACATAGTGCTCCCGAGGCTCCCGAGTGGCACAGCTGTCTAAGGCACTGCATCTCAGTGTTAGAGGTGTCACTACAGACCCTGGTTCAATTCCAGGCTGTATCACAATCGGCTGTGATTGGGAGTCCCATAGGGCGGCGCACAATGTGCCCAGCGTCATCTGGGTTAGGGTTTCGCCGGGGTAGGCTGTCATTGTAAATAAGAATTTGTTCTTAACTGACTTGCCTAGTTAAATAAAGGATACATTTTTAAAAAATGAATACATCAATGCAGTTAAGTTACTACTGTTTTCATTAAAATAAGTTATTTGTTTTCTCTGTAAAATCCCCATTTTGGCATGTCCCACGTCATGTACGTCCAACTTCTAGGAAGAAGTTAACCCACTTAACCCCAAGATTTCACCAAGTTTTCACTATCATTTTGAAGCCCTAGTTATTTTATTGCTTTGGGAAAGAAATTTCGAACGATTTTGTACTTATATAATGTGGTTAGTAATTAATGTACATGTGTCCCTCAGGTGAGCTGGTTCTACTCTTTTTGGACATTTCCTGGTATTTTGTATTGGAAAACTAAGCACGTCGAGCCTAACACATCAACCCTGTTACCCATAGATAGAAATGTATTAACAAGTAAGCATTTTTGTTAAGGTTACATAAAATTGCCCCCCGCACACAAAAGCTCCCATTCCCCCTCTCACAAGGGGAGATATTGCTGATTTAAGATGAAATCCACAACCCTTTCACGGTCAACCCTGTCGCTGTAATAGACATTTTATTGTAATCTTTCTTAATTAACCTTTTGACAAGGAAAGCATGTTTTTTTTTACCTTGAACATGTGCTCTTTATAACAGTGTTAAAATTAGGTGAAATAAATAGTTATTTTTGACAAATTACACTACCTAAAAGGCACTCTATTTGTGGAATGACACAGCAGTACTTACTGTATCTTCATTACAATGGTATTCTCTTCACTTCTTCGGTAAGGACAGAAGAGGCCTGTGTCCAAACAAGTGTGACATGTTGCCTAAAATAGGTACAGTTGAAGTCGGAAGTTAACATACAACTTAGCCAAATACATTTAAACTCAGTTTTTCACAATTCCTGACATTTAACCTCTCTAGGGTATGTGGGACGAACTCGTCCCACCTACGTAACAGCCACTGAAATCCAGTGGCGCGATTTTTGAATCGTTAGAAATACTATTACTTCAATTTCTCAAACATATGACTATTTTACAGCTATTTAAAGACAAGAATCTCGTTAATCTAACCCCACTGTCCGATTTCAAAAAGGCTTTACAACGAAAGCAAAACATTAGATTATGTCAGCAGAGTGCCCAGCCAGAAAAAATCAGACACCCATTTCAAGCTAGCATATCATGTCACATAAACCCAAACCACAGCTAAATGCAGCACTAACCTTTGATGATCTTCATCAGATGACACACCTAGGACATTGTGTTATACAATACATGCATGTCTGTTCAATCAAGTTCATATTTATATCAAAAACCAGCTTTTTACATTAGCATGTGACGTTCAGAAAAAGCATAACCCCCGCAAACTTCCGGGGAATTTACTAACAGTTTGCTAAATTACTCACGATAAACGTTCACAAAAAGCATAACAATTATTTTAAGAATTATAGATACATTACTCCTCTATGCACTCGATATGTCCGATTTTAAAATAGCTTTTCGGATGAAGCACATTTTGCAATAATCTAAGTACATAGCCCGGCATTACAGGGCTAGCTATTTAGATACCCACCCAGGTCAGCCTCCACCAAAATCACATTTCCTATAAGAAAAATGTTCTTACCTTGCTTGTTCTTCATCAGAATACACTGCCAGGACTTCTACTTCAATAACAAATGTTGGTTTGGTCCCAAATAATCCATCGTTATATCCAAACAGCGACGTTTTGTTCGTGAGTTCTAGACACTATCAGAATGCTTCTTCACGGTCCCGCGCATGGCGCATTGGCGTGTCAAAAATGTCTAAATATTCCATTACCATACTTCGAAGCATGTCAACCGCTGTTTAAAACCAATTTTTATGCCATTTATCTCGTAGATAAGTGATAATATTCCGACCAGGAGTATGCATTGAGCCTAAACAGCCGAATAAAATTTCTCCTCAGGAGCGACTCGTGCACGCGCCTCATTCAAAGGTCCTCTGAGTCGACACTTACAAAAGGTGATAATGTGTTTCAGCCTGAGGCTCCCTCGTAAACCTTCAGTTATTTCCCGGGCTCTGAGAGCCTATTGGAGCCCTGGGAATTGTCACGTTACAGCTAAGATCCTTACTTTTCAATAAAAAGATGCAAGACGCACGACTCCTTGTCAGACAGGGTACTTCCTGCTTGAAACCTTGTCAGGTTTTTGCCTGCCATAGGAGTTCTGTTATACTCACAGACACCATTCAAACAGTTTTAGAAAATTCAGAGTGTTTTCTATCCAAACCTGAACAATAATATGCATATTCTAGCTTCTGAGTTGGTGTAGGAGGCAGTTAAAAATGGGAACATATTTTTTCCAAAATTCTCAATGCTGCCCCCTAGCCCGTAGAGGTTAATCCGAGTAAAAATTCCCTGTCTTAGGTCAGTTAGGATCACCACTTTATTATAAGAATGTGAAATGTCAGAATAATATCAGAGAAAATTATTTATTTAAGCTTTTATTTCTTTCAGCACATACCCAGTGGGTCAGAAGTTTACATACACTCAATTAGTATTTGGTAGCATTTCCTTTAAATTGATTAACTTGGGTCAAATGTTTCAGGTAGCCTTCCACGAGCTTCCCACAATAAGGTAGGTGAATATTGGCCGATTCCTCCTGACAGAGCTGGTGTAACTGAGTCAGGTTTGTAGGCCTCCTTGCTCGCACACACTTTTTCAGTTCTGCCCACAAATGTTCTATAGGATTTAGGTCAGGGCCACTCCAATACCTTGACGTTGTTGTCCTTAAGCCATTTTGCCACAACTTTGGAAGTATGCTTGGGATCATTGTCCATTTGGAAGACCCATTTGCGACCAAACTTTAACTTCCTGACTGATGTCTTGAGATGTTGCTTCAATATATCCACACAATTTTCCTCCTCATGATGCCATCTATTTTGTGAAGTGCACATGTCCCTTTTGCAGCAAAACACCCCCACAACAGGATGCTGCCACCCCCGTGCTTCACGGTTGGGTCGGTGTTCTTCGGCTTGCAAGCCTCCCCCTTTTTCCTCCAAACATAACGATGGTCATTATGGCCAAACAGTTCTATTTTTATTTCATCAGTCCAGAGGACATTTCTCCAAAAAGTACGATCTTTGTCCCCATGTGCAGTTGCAAACCGTAGTCTGGCTTTTTTATAGCGGTTTTAGAGCAGTGGCTTCTTCCTTGCTGAGTGGCCTTTCAGGTTATTTTGATATAGGACTTGTTTTACAGTGGATATAGATACTTTTGTACCTGTTTCCTCCAGCATCTTCACAAGGTCCTTTGCTGTTGTTCTGGGATTGATTTTCACTTTTCGCGCCAGAGTACATTCACCTCTATGAGACAGAACGCGTCTCCTTCCTGAGCGGTATGATGGCTGCGTGGTCCCATGGTGTTTATACTTGCGTACTATTGTTTGTACAGATGAACGTGGTACCTTCAGGTGTTTGGAAATTGCTCCCAAGGATGAACGAGACTTGTGGAGGTCTACATTTATTTTTCTGAGGTCTTGGCTGATTCTTTTTTTTTCCCATGATGTCAAGCAAAGAGGTACTGAGTTTGAAGGTAAGCCTTGAAATACATCCACAGGTACACCTCTAATTGACTCAAATTATGTCAATTAACCTATCAGAAGCTTCTAAAGCCATGACATCATTTTCTGGAATTTTCCAAGCTATTTAAAGCACAGTCAACTTAGTGTATGTAAACTTCTGACCCACTGGAATTGTGATTAAGTGAAATAATCTGTCTGTCAGGCCTGAGAACGAGAACAATACAGCCTTGTGTCACACACTAACCAGGCAGTGTGTGTCACTCTGGGCAAATCATCTATGATGTGATGTGTTCAGTGATATTGATACTACCAGAACATTTTTGGTAATTTGTATTCACAAAATCTGTTGTAAAACCACTGTTGTTAGGACCTGCAGAAGAGTTTAAATGTGAAGGTTTTGCTAACCTTGTGAATGCAAACTAATGATAAAACAGGGAAATGTAGCCTACACACAACAGCTGGCTGGACCAGAAAGTTTTCCTTAGTGGATTTTTATTCCTTCATTACTACCGATATGTGATTGAGATAGAAATGTTAGATGTAAATTATAACCTTTAAATGATTCCAGTTCTTCAGACAATTTTCACACATGGCTTTATTTAGCTGCACTTTTACTGGACCTTTAAAGGTAGTAACTCTTTAAACATAATGGGATAGTTCAGCGAAATTATGTGCTCAGATATTTGTTTCCTTACCTCGTAAGCAGTCTGTGAACTTGTCTAATTAGTGACTGCAATCCACACTTTGGTTTTGACAGATAAGTCACTGCCAAGAAACACTAATGTTAGCATTTTCGGGTGAAAAATGTTATTTTACTCAGCCTAGAGTGTGTCTGATGTTACACATCACGCTATTCCAACAGTTTGACTGTTTTGGAATCAAATGTTTAATATATTTAAACATCCTTTGTATTGCATGCTTATTGATATGTTCTAAGAGACAATGTCTACCAATGGCATGCCCATCTTTTGTGAGAAATAACACTGGTCACTCAAAACATTTTATAAAGTATTTGTAAAGTATAAATAGCCCACACTAGATTAGGCCACGCAAGACTTAACTAATTATTTAGTAAATTGTTTATAAGGACCCATATTAAACATTGTATGAATGGAGTAATGAATAACAAATGCTAAAAAAAAACGACGTATCCATTATGAATGCTTTATTACGTGGGGTTATTAGAAAGTGCTACCGGTGTAGGCTCTATAGGAACTCCAAAATTACGTGCGATTGTCTGGAGGGAAAAGAGATGTGCCTCTCTTCCTTTTGTCATTAACAAGACAAACATGCGTGAGAGGAGGCCAACTGGCTGTGGTCCCCCTAAACTGTTTAATGTGTTGAAGAATAAAGAACTCCTCAAACCCGCAACATGAAAGGGCCCGTTCTTGCACTTGGGTCTTTCTATAAACTAGGGTACCAGTGAGGATTTCCTACACTGGGCAACTTGTTACAACTGTTGATAAGTCATTGATAATAATCAGCCAATTTTTTCATGTCGTTCCATTAGGATATCATAGCTATTTTCAATAAAATGTATTTAAAACATATGTTTAACCATTTAAATCGTTTGACATTAAACAGTACTTTACTGTCCTTGCATTTATGGCAGTGTAAGTTGTTGTTATATCATATATTTAGCATTAATCAGTTAAATTAGACATTGAACTTCAACCCTGTAAGAATCCTGGATCTAGCTGTCTGAAAGTTTTTTTGTATAGCGATCTCAGAAATGCAGTGTAACTATAATATTCATGTCTCCTTATGTTACGCGATGAAAACAGTTTTCATGGGCACATAAATCTCAACTAATAAATGTGATGGCAAAATGGAATGCTTCTAACCAAAAGAGTCACCTTACCTTGATGATTAAAACCTAAATCGATACTGTCATTAAACGTGGTTCTTCAATAATTATGTATAATACTAATGGAGGCGCATTTGGTGTCTAGCTGATTAGTTACGTCGTTGTCACGGCTGTTCAAAGGATCGGACCAAAATGCAGCGTCTTCGTAGTTCCACATATTTATTTATTCCGTGAAACTAAATGCAATACACTAAATACTTGAAACACAAAAACAACAAACCGTGACGCAGAGAGGAAAACACACTACTCAAAACATTATCACCCACAAAAACAGGTGGGACAAACATCAACATAAATATGACCTCCAATTAGAGGTAACGAGGATCAGCTGCCTCCAATTGGAGATCAACCCAAACAACCCCAACATAGAAATAGACAAACTAGAATTTAAACATAGAAATAGACAACATAGAAGAAGAAAAAAAACCTGTCACGCCCTAACCACTCTACTATAGAAAATTACCTCTTACAAGCGTCAGGACGTGACAGTACCCCCCCAAAGGTGCAGACCCTGACTGCACACAAACAAAACCCAACAAAACAACAACAAAACACAAAGGGAGGGTAGGGAGGGTGACAAAAGTCTATGGCGGCTCTAGTGCTACACCCAGAACCCTCCTCTCCCTCCGATCCTCCAGCATCGGAGGTGGCTCCGGCTCAGGGCGTAACCCCCATTCCGCCCGCAGATCCCTCCGCTTCTGTAACACCGGCCTGTGGATCATTATCAGAGGAATCGGACTGTAGATCATTACCGGAAGCTCCGGGCTGCAGGCCGCCGCTGGAAGTTCCGGGCTGCAGGCCGCCGCTGGAGGCTCCGGACTGCGGAGCGCCGCTGGAGGCTCCGGACTGCGGAGCGCCGCTGGAGGCTCCGGACTGCGGAGCGCCGCTGGAGGCTCCGGACTGCGGAGCGCCGCTGGAGGCTCCGGACTGCGGAGCGCCGCTGGAGGCTCCGGACTGCGGAGCGTCGCTGGAGGCTCCGGACTGGTGAGCGTCGCTGGAGGCTCCGGACTGGTGAGCGTCGCTGGAGGCTCCGGACTGGTGAGCGTCGCTGGAGGCTCCGGACTGGTGAGCGTCGCTGGAGGCTCCGGACTGGTGAGCGTCGCTGGAGGCTCCGGACTGAGGATGCGCACTGGAGGCCTGATGCGTGGGGCTGGCATAGGAGGCGCCAGACTAGTAACACGCACCTCAGGGCGAGTGCGGGGAGCAGGAACAGGACACCGGACTGGGCAGGCGCACTGGAGGCCTGATGCGTGGGGCTGGCATAGGAGGTGCCAGACTAGTAACACGCACCTCAGGGCGAGTGCGGGGAGCAGGAACAGGACACCCCGGACTGGGCAGGCGCAGTGGAGGCCTGATGTGTGGGGCTGGCATAGGATATACTGGGCCGTGGAGGCGCACTGGAGATCTCGAGCGTAGAGCTGGCACAACCTGTTCTGGCTGGATGCTCAACCTAGCTCGACTAATGCAGGGCGCGGGCACAGATCGCACCGGCCTGTGAATGCGCACTGGCAATACAGTGTTCATCCCCGCATAGCTCAGTGCTTTCCTCATCACCCGCTCCCCACGGTAAGCACGGGGAGTTGGCTCAGGTCTCCACCCTGACTCTGCCAAACTTCCTGTGTGCCCCTCCCCAAAATAAATTTGAGGATGCCTCTCATGCTTCCTTCGTTGGGCTAGCTCCTCGTAATGTCGACGTTCCTCCCTCGCTGCCTCCACCTGCTTCCATGGCAGGGTCTTGTCCCCTGCCATTACCTCCTCCCATGTCCAGGACGTCCTCCATTCTCTCCTTTCCCTGGCCCAGGATCCCTGCTCCTCCTGGGCACGCAGCTTGGTCAATTTTTGGTGGGTGATTCTGTCACGGCTGTTCAAAGGATCGGACCAAAATGCAGCGTCTTCGTAGTTCCACATATTTATTTATTCCGTGAAACTAAATGCAATACACTAAATACTTGAAACACAAAAACAACAAACCGTGACGCAGAGAGGAAACCACACTACTCAAAACATTATCACCCACAAAAACAGGTGGGACAAACATCAACATAAATATGACCTCCAATTAGAGGTAACGAGGATCAGCTGCCTCCAATTCGAGATCAACCCCAACATAGAAATAGACAAACTAGAACTTAAACATAGAAATAGACAACATAGAAAAAACACCCAAAACACCCCCCTGTCATGCCCTGACCACTCTACTATAGAAAATGACCTCTTACAAGGGTCAGGACGTGACAGCCGTGATTTCCACACATCCTCATCTGATCCAGGAAGTAATTTTACGAATGACAGTCAAGTGACTGTAGTGTTTTTGCGCGCACACTAATGTTTTTGCGGACTGTAGTATACTGTAGTATTTACTATAGTGTTTTTGCAGATTATACTGTAGTATTTACACTTTACTATAGTATGAATACTGTAGTAAAAATACTGTAGTATTAAGCAATTAGGCATGAGGACCCAGGGATTATCATGTGTAACTTCCGAATAAGGGCTGTTTTTAGGCCCTAGGTGAAGACAAGGGCCGGGAAAAAGCCCTTAGGAGGGAGTCATCACACGATAATTCCCGGGTTGGTGGGCCTTACTGATTTTATAAAACGGTTGCCAACATATTTTTTTTTAAAGAAACCTTTTCATTGAAAACAATATTTTAATGAGTAAATTCGATTTTATTTTATCCTTCCACCAGAATATATAGCTTGGGCCAGTTGTTGGTTCTGGGGTTCTTAAGTTGCAAAACAAAAAGGCTGGTTGTTAATGAAAACAACCACAACTAATGACCACAACCACACAACTACAGACAACAATTACTGACCACAACTACTGACCACAACTACTGACCACAACTACTGTCCACAACTACTGTCCACAACCACACAACTACTGACCACAACTACTGAACACTACTAAAGACCACAAATACTGACCACAACTAATGACCAAAACAACTGACCACTACTGACCGCAACTACTCACCAAAACTACTGACTACAAATACTGGAGTACACATCTACTGAACCACACAACTAATGGCCACAACCACACAACTACTGAACCACAACTACTGAACCACAACTACTGACTACAAATACTGGACTACTGACCACGACTACAAAACTACTGACCACAACTACTGACCACTACTAACCACAACTAATGAACCACACAACTACTAACCAAAACTACAGACCTGTAACGCCCTGGCCATAGAGAGGGTTTTTTTGTTCTTTATTTTGGTTAGGCCAGGGTGTTACATTGGGTGGGCGTTCTATGTTCCTTTTTCTATGTTTTTGTATTTCTTTGTTTTGGGCCGTGTGTGGCTCCCAATCAGGCACAGCTGAAGCTCGTTGTTGCTGATTGGGAGTCACACATAAGGAGCATGTTTTTCCTTTGGGTTTTGTGGGTAATTGTTTCTGTTAGTGTTTGCACCTGACAGGACTGTTGGCTTTCGCTTTTCTTGTTTTTGTATAGTGTTCAAGTTGTTCAATTAAATATTAAATGATGAACACTAACTCTGCTGCACCTTGGTCCACTCTCTCTTCAGACAGCCCTTACAAGACCAAAACTATTGACCTTACCTACTGACCACACACCTACTTACCAACACTACTGATGAGTACTGACCACAACTACACAACTACTGATCACACAACAGCTGAACTACACAACTAATGACCACAACCACACAACTATTGACGTCAACTACTGACCACAACCACAAAATACTCACCAGAACTACTAACCACAACCACACAACTACTGACCACACAACTACTGATGCGCACAACTAATGACCACAACTACAAACTACTGGCCACAACTACTGACAATAACTGACCGCAACTACTCACCACAACTACTGATCACACAACTACTGAACCACACAACTGATGACCACAACACCACAACTACTGAACTACAATCTACTGAACCGCAAAACAAATGACCACAACCACACAACTACTGACCAAAACTACTGACCACAACTACAAAACTACTGCCAACAACTACTAACCACAACTACTGACTACAGCTACTGACCATAACAACAATTACTGAACACAACTACTAAACCACAAATACTTACTACAACTACTGACCACAACTCCGACCACAAACACACAATTACTGACCACAACTACTGACCACAACCACACAACTACGGACCACAAAACTACTGACCACACAACTATTGAACCACACAATTAATGACCACAACCACACAACTGCTGACCACTATGCCTGACCACAACTACCGACCACAGCTAACGAACTAAACAAAACAACAAATGATTACAATCACTAAAGCACGACTGCTGACCACAACCACAAATCTATTGACCACAACTACTGACCGCCACTGAACACAACTACTGACCACAAACACACAACTACTGACCACAACCAATGAACTACCAATTACAGACCAAAACTACAGACCAAAACAACTGACCACTACTGACCACAACTACTGACCATAACTAGCTATTGTGTCAAAACCTGCTGGTTTGGACTGTATGTCCAGGACAATATTACTAGCCAGCTAGCTAGTCTTGAGTTTTTGTATTGTTACCTCCAGCATGTGAAGGTCAAAGTTACAATGGAGCCCGCTTCATCTGGAATAGCTAACAAATGTTTCCAGCGCTGTGGAAGCTATGTTTATTGCCAGCAGCATACCACCCTGCATCCCACTGCAGGCTTGCTTCTGAAGCTTAGCAAGGTTGGTCCCGGTCAGTCCCAGGACGGGAGACTAGATGCTGCTGGAAGTGGTGTTGGAGGGCCAGTAGGAGACACCCTTTCCTCTGGTCTAAAAAAAAATATCCCAATGCCCCAGGGCAGTGATCGGGGACATTGCCCTGTGTACGGTGCCGGCTTTCGGATGGGACGTTAAATGGGTGCCCTGACTCTGTGGTCACTAAAGATCCCATGGCACTTATTGTAAGAGTAGGGGTGTTAACCCCGGTGTCCTGGCTAAATTCACAATCTGGCCCTCATACCAACACCTGAATGAATGAGCCAATTGTAATCATCCCCAGCTTACAATTGGCTCATTCATCTCCTCTCTCCTGTAACTATTCCCCAGGTTGTTACTGTAAATAAGAATGTGTTCTCAGTCAACTTACTGGGTTAAATAAAACATCGAAATTTACACTCTTGTCCGGGACAATATTGTGTTCCAATGCGCTAATTGAGTTCCAATGCGCCAATTGTTTGCTTGCGGAGGATTACAGGAATGAGGATGCTATCCTTAGCAAGCAAAAGTCAATTCTGCGTGAACTTATGGGGAAAACGCAAACTGGAAGGTTCTCAACTCCTGTGGCTGGACTTTGCTTGGGCTTGATGGATGTAATCCCCTTCTTGTCATATGTCCCTATCCAGATGGCCTGTGCTAGCTGGAACTTGTCTGCCAAGGAAGTCGGCTCCATCTGCTTCTTCTCCTCCATCTTCTAGTGGAGTAGACGGAGAACAGCAAGAGGATTGTTCCAATCAGTGCTGGTCCCATGTCACAAGTCGTGGAAACCGAAGGCAGCGGCATGCTGCTAAATGGAGTAGAGTGTCTGAGAGAGGTCTGGAGCAGATCAACATGAAGAATAACTTTGCCGCCCTGGTGCCTAATCTACCAGCGCCTTCTTTGCTTGGACTGCCTGTGTCTGCGACAGCTGTGCTGACTCCAACTGTGCTGACTCTAACAGCGACTTTGTCTTTGAGTTTGGCTCCTTTCCCTCTCTCTGGGTCTGAAGGGGCTCTGCCTGCTGTGGGAGGACTGGACCTATTGCTGGGAGCTGCGGGCGTACGCTATCCTGCTTCTTGTGGGCCTGTGAAAGGTTCCACAAATTGTGTGAGGGGTAGGAATGGGCAGATTTTTCCATTCCCTTCTCCGGCCATTGTATTGGGAAGTTCAATGGTGAGAAATGTCTCAGTCCCTGGAGCAAATATTTTGTGCTATCCTGGATCATGAGTATAGGACATCAATAAGCTGCTCCCAAACATTTTAAACCTGTATCAGGAAATATAGTATATCATAGTTCATGTGGCATTCAATGACATTAGGAAGGGCATCACAGAACAGCTGAAGATGTATTATAAATAACTGATTGGGTCTCTGCTTGACACCAACAAATGCCCCATAATGTCTGGCCATGTACCCTCCCTAAATCGTGGCATTGAACGTTTCACCAGTCTTTTAGCACTCCGTAACTGGCTTAGTGACTATTGCAGCATTTATTGACAATTTTAAAACCTTCTTGAAACAAAGCTAATTTTATAAGGAGGATGGGACCTACCCAAATCATTTGGGTTCCTGGATTCTTTCACAGCATTATAAGGCTGCGTTGAGACAATGACTTATCAAGTAACCTAATTTATGTCCCTCTACCTGCCCTGAATGCCTCTGCTTCGCCTACAGCTATTTTATGCAGTAATCATGTGCCTATGAGCATTTCTACTTCTGCTAAGCTTCCCAGTAAAGCAATGAAAACAATCAAGCATCCCAGAAAATTGCTAAAAATAGCCCATGTTAACATATGTAGCTTAAGTGACAAGGTTCATGAAATGAATAACTTGCTAGTAACAGATGACAATCATATTCTGACAATCTCTGAAACCCACTTAGATAATACCTTTGATGATACAGTGGTACATGGTTATAACATCTACAGAAAATACATGAATGCCAATGTGGAGATGTTGCTGTTTACTGTATGTTCAGAACCACATTCCTGTAAAGTTTAGAGAGGATCTCATGTTAAATACTGTTGAAGAAATACGGCTACAGGTTTATCTGCCTCACCTAAAGCCCATGCTGGTGGGAAGCTGCTATAGACCACCAAGAGTATAACAGTCAGTATCTGGATAACATGTGTGAAATGCTTGATAATGTGTGTGATATCAACAGAGAGGTATATTTTATGGGTGATTTCAATATTGACTGGCTTTCATCAAGCTGCTCACTAAAGAAAAAGCTGCAAACTGTAACTAGTGCCTGCAACCTGGTTTAGGTTATCAGTCAACCTACCACGATAGTTACAAACAGCACAGGAATGAAATCATCAACATGTATTGATAACATCTTTACTAATGCTGCAGAAATTTGCTTTAAAACAGTATCCAAATCCATCGGATGTAGTGATCACAATATAGTAGGCATATCTAGGAAAACCGAAGCTCCAAAGGCTGGGCCTAATGTAGTGTATAAAAGGTAATACAAAGTTTTGTAGTGACTCCTATGTTGTTGATGTAAAGAATATTTGTTGTTCTGTGGTGTGTATTGAGGAGCAACCAGACGCTGCACTTGACTTATTTAAGACTTTGCTTATTCCAGTTACTAATAAGCATGCACCCATTAAGAAAATGTCTGTAAAAACTGCTAAATCCCTGTGAATGGATGAGGAATTGAAAAATGGTATGGTTGAGCGGCAAAAGTATGGTTGAGCGGCAAAGGGAATGTCAAATAAGTCTGACTGCACAACCGATTGGCAAACACTGCAAATTGAGAAATGATGTGACTAAACGGAATAGAAATAATAAACTATACTATGAAATAAAGAGAAATTATATAAAGATTGATAGTAAAAAGCTTTGGAGCACCTTAAAATGAAGGGCAAAAAGGCAAACTCAGATCCATTATTCATTGAATCAGGTGGCTCATTCATCCCAAAACCCACTGAAATTGCATATTACTTTAATGATTTTAGATTAGCAAACTAAGGCATGACATGCCAGCAAAAAATGCTGACACAACAAATCCATGTATAACTAATCAAATTATGAAAGATAACAGTGTAATTTTGAATTCCGTAAAGTGAGTGTGGAAGAGGTGAATTTTTATTGGTCTATCTACAATGACAAGCCACCGGAGTCTGACAACTTGGATGGAAAATTACTGAGGATAATAACGGATGATATTGCCACTCCTATCTGCCATATCTTCAATCTAAGCCTACTAGAAAGTGTGTGCCCTGGAGGCAGGCCTGGAGGGGAGCAAAAGTAATTCCGCTACCTAAGAATAGTAAAGCCACCTTTACTGGCTCAAGTAGCTGACTAATCAGCCTGTCACCAACCCTTAGTAAACTTTTAGAAAAAAAATTGTTTGAGCAGATACAATGCTATTTTACTGTAAACAAATTGACAACAGGCAATATGGACAGTCTCAACGAAGCAATTGCCTTGTGTGTGGTGATAAAGTATGTACTGATGTTTAAATTCAAATGTTCCTTTTCCCCTTCTGAGAATAAATTGCACTATGTGAAAGTTTTGAAACTAAGTCATTTTCTATTAGGTTGAGACTTAGTATCAAAAGGGAGGTTATGTCATGGAAAATTACAGAATTAGTCATGCTATTCTGTGTTTTACTGCTTAAAGAATAGTCTCTTGTTATATGCTAGTGTTTTTTCTAACCTGATACAAACTTGTCTTGGTGTGACTTAGTCATAAGACTGGGCTTACAACTAAGAGCCGTTTGGGTGCAACCGTAGTATGTGACATCCCGTGGGTTTACTATCTACAGAAAGTCACATGTATGGAAACTTGCAGAAAGGAGTACATTATAGTGTTTGTTGTTGTGAATGCAGTTAGATGGTTGAACCCTCGGGCTATCAACCTCGTGCTATCTTAAGTCTGCACTGACAACTAATTTCCTTTTACACACTCTCTGTTGACTGCCACGTATACCGAAAGGGGTTGTATTTTCTCTATTAAAGCAGAGACCCGGCTATGTTTGTTAAGCTTTTAAGCCCTTCTTGGTTATGGTTGATTGCTTCATTTTTGCTAATCTTATACAATTGTTGTTTGAAAGAATCTGCAGTCTCTCCCTTCCTATAGAATTTCTCAGACACCAATCAGTCTGTCACCAACCCTTAGTAAACTTTTTGAAAAAATGTTGTTTGACCAGATACAATGTTATTTTACTGTAAACAAATTGACAACAGGCTTTTAGCATGCTTATAGGGAAGGACATTCAACAAGCATGGCACTTACACAAATGACTTATGATTGACTGTTTTGTTAGACTTTTGTGCGGCTTTTGACATTATCGATCATAGTTTGCTGATGAAAAAACGTACACTACCGTTCAAAAGTTTGGGGTCACATAGAAATGCCCTTGTTTTTTAAAGAAAAGCACATTTTTTGTCCATTAAAATAACATCAAATTGATCAGAAATACAGTGTAGACATTGTTAATGTTGTAAATGACTACTGTAGCTGGAAACGGCTGATTTTTAATGGGATATCTACATACATTTTAAAAGGCTAATTGATCATTAGAAAACCCTTTTGCAATTGTTAGCACAGCTGAAAACTGTTGTCCTGATTAAAGAAGCAATAAAACTGGCTTTTTTCAGACTATCTGGAGCATCAGCATTTGTGGGTTCGATTACAGGCTCAAAATGGCCTGAAACTCATCAGTCTATTCTTGTTCTGAGAAATGAAGGCCATTCATTGCAAGAAATTGCCAAGAAACTGAAGATCTCGTACAACGCTGTGTACTACTCCCTTCACATAACAGCGCAAACTGGCTCTAACCAGAATAGAAAAAGGAGTGGGAGGCCCCAGTGCACAACTGAGCAAGAGGACAAGTACATTAGAGAGTCTAGTTTGAGAAACAGACGCCTCACAAGTCCTCAACTGGGAGCTTCATTAAATAGTACCCGCGAAACACCAGTCTCAACGTCAACAGTGAAGAGGCGACTCCGGGATGCTGGCCTTCTAGGAAGAGTTCCTCTGTCCAGTGTCTGGACATCTTAATATTTTATTTTATTGGCCTAAGATATGGCTTTTTCTTTGAAACTCTGCCTAGAAGGCCAGCATCCCAGAGTCGCCTCTTCACTGTTGACGTTGAGACTGGTGTTTTGTGGGTACCATTTAATGAACCTGCCAGTTGAGGACTTGTGCGGCGTCTACTGGAGAGCTTTTCTTTGTCTACACCCATTCAGCATCGTTTACACCCTTTTAAGCTTGCAAAGTTGCAAAAAAAAAGCCATATCTCTGTCCAGTGTCTGTGTTATTTTGCCCAGTCTGAGATATGGCTTATTTTTTTCTCTCTTTTTCTTATTTGGCTCTAAGGTGTATGTAAACTTCGGACTTCAACTGTAGATTCCATGGTTGTAAAGATGGGGAGAGGTCTGTCCGTAATAAAGAGATGCTCTGCTTTTTTGACACCACACTCCAAAAACCAAGTTCTGCAGGCTCTAGTTTTGTCTAATCTTGATTATTGTCCAGTCATGTGGTCCAGTGCTGCAAGAAAGACCTAGTTAAGCTGCAGCTGGCCCAGAACAGAGCGGCACGTTTTGCTCTTCATCGTAAATCAGAGGGCTGATATAAATACTATGCATGCCAGTCTCTGTTGGCTAAGAGTTGAGGAGAGACTGACTGCATCACTTATTTTTTATAAGAAACATTAATGTGTTGGAAATCCCACATTGTTTGCATAGTCAGCTTACACACAGCTCTGACACACACACACTTACCCCACCAGACATGCCACCAGGTGCCTTTTCACAGTTCCCAAATCCATAACAAATTCAAGAAAACGTACAGTACTATATAGAGCCCTTATTGCATGGAACTTCCTTCCATCTCACATTGCTCAAATAAACAGCAAACCTGGTTTCAAAAAACAAATAAAGCAACACCTCACGACACAACGCTTTTCCCCTATTTGACATAGATAGTTTGTGTGTATGCATTGATATGTCGGCTACGTGTGCCTTTTTTAAAAAATTATATAGTTCTCTCCTTGAGCTGTTCTTGTCTACTAATGTTCTGTATTATGTCATGTTTCATGTTTTGTGTGGACCCCAGGAAGAGTAGCTTCTGCTTTTGTAACACCTAATGGGGATCCTAATAAAATACCAAATCTGTTATTAGCTAGCTAGCTAGCTAATTTGACGTGGTTCATCAATCAATGTAGCTTATTATGTCTGTCAGCAGCCATCGTAATTAAACAATCTTAAAAACAATGTTAAAAAGGGGATGAGGTTAGCTAACTTCACTAGGTAGGCTTATGTTGGTTGAAGAAAAAAGTACATTAGGTCTTCTTACCACTATGTTTAGACAACTGTACAAAGTTTCTACCGGTAGCTTGCAAAGTTAACATCAGCTGACAATACATCGAGAAATGCACCCTTCTGCTTGACAGGCAGAGCCCACAAAGGACGGGAAATGAACCTAAACCCCTCAAACCTGTCAGGCACATATACACTGAACAAAAATATAAACGCAATATGTAAAGTGTTGGTCCCATCTTTTATGAGCTGAAATAAAAGATCCCAGAAATGTTCCATATGCACAAAAACTTTATTTCTCTCAAATTTTGTGCACATATTTTTTTTACATCCCTGTTAGTGAGCATTTCTCCTTTGCCAAGATATTCCATCCATCTAACAGGTGTGGAATATCAAGAAGCTGACTAAACAGCATGATAATTACACAGGTGCACCTTGTGCTGGGGACAATAAAAGGACACTCTAAAATGTGCAGTTTTCACTCAATACAATGCGACTGTCGCGACTTCTGCCGAAGTCGGTGCCTCTCCTTGTTCGGTTGGTGTTTGGCGGTTGACGTCGCAGGTCTTCTAGCCATCGCCGATCCATTTTTCATTTTCCATTTGTTTTGTCTTGTTTTCCCACACACCTGGTTTTCATTCCCTCATTACGTGTTGTGTATTTAACCCTCTGTTCGCCCTATGTCTTTGTGTTGTATTGTTTGTTGTAAGTGCTTGTGCACATTTGTTTGACTGGTGCGCATCGGGTTATTGTGCCCATATTTTGTATTTCTTATGCCGTTGGTTTTACTATTAAACTGCTCTGGCTATTACCTAGTTCTGCTCTCCTGCGTCTGACTTCCCTGCCACCAGTTATGCACCCCATTACAGCCACAGATGTCTCAAGTTTTGAGGGAGCATGCAATTGGCATGCTGACTGCAGGAATGTCTACCAGAGCGGTTGCCAGAGAATTAAATGTTAATTTCTCTACCATAAGCCAACTTCAATGTCATTTTAGAGAATTTTTAGTAGGTCCAAACAGCCTCACACCCACAAATCACATGTATGGCGTCGTGTGGGCGAGCAGTTTGCTGATGTGCCCCATGATGGTGGTGGGGTTATGGTATTGGCAGGCATAAGCTACGGACAACAAACACAATTTCATTTTATCAATGACAGTTTGAATGCACAAAAATACTGTGGCGAGATCCTGGGGCCCATTGTGAGGTCCATTTTTTAATTATCTGTATTCCCAGTCATGTGAAATCCAAAGATTAGGGCCTAATGCATTTATTTCAATTGACTCATATGAACTGCAACTCAGTAAAAACAATGACATTTTGCATGTTGCATTTATATCACTGAAATATCAAATTAACGGTGGCCAATATTGAGAGATATCGTGAGGCAACCCTCACATATCTGAAATTACATGATCAATTGATGTTTACTGATCATGAAAAGCATGCACTTACTTGCTGTATAACTTTAATTTAGCTAAATGTGTGTAATGATATTCCATGGAATAATCGGAAATGTGTAGTTCTGACTATGCTCTTCAAGATGTGATGATATTACAGTCAAATAATTCACATTTATTTAAAGATGCACTATGCAGAAATCGCTCAATTTCCTGGTTGCTAAAATTCGAATAGTTCGCCTAATTTCAGTTTGTGACAAAACAAGCAGATAATCATACCACCTAAACCGCTGTGAAATATACTTTCCATAACCAAAAATATAGTTTATTCAGCTGTTTTAAACTGGTGTACAAAACAGAAAGTAAAAGATGCAAAAACGAAATTTAACAACGGAAAGAATAGAAATATCGCATATAGATCAGAACTACCTCTTCTTAGACTTGCTTTCAATAAGTGACAGATCTATAACTTATTTATAAATATGTGAATATGGTGGTGTCGCCCAAAAGGTTACATATTGCAGCTTTAACAACCCCCTAAAGGAATGGTTCACCCGTTTTGAATGTTATACTGTTGTTGTGCATCTCCGAGTGATGTTCTATCGAATCGCTGGGTCATTGCATGTTTTCATGTATATCTGAAGTATTGGCGTTCAAGCAGGCAGACATCCGGCCGGTATGAAGCAGCAGCGTGATAAAAGTCGCTCTCAGTACATTTTAATTAATAGGAATACGGCTTTTAGATCCTAAAACGCATATCATACATATCACATTTCAATAATGGCCGATGTCATAAATCGGGAGGATGTCTTCTCTCGAATGAGACGTTGATCATATTTTTTTCGACATTCCTACCTCTAGAAATGTCTAATTTAATTTAGTACAAGGTGCATTGCATGGTGCCATTGCCAGCGATATTATTGAAAGGATATCCAGCCTGTCAACCTAATCGCGTTCACGTTGTCATGCAGTTGCTAAACTAATCGTCACGCAATCCCTTCTCAAAGTCAGTGTATATGTCGCGAAACGTCCCTATTTTTCCTCGAACGTATGTAATGTCACGATTCCAGAGCTATACAATACTACAGATAGCAAGTTAATTATCTCACATCCCGGAAAATATTTGTAATGTACTTCTTGTTGACGAAATTCGTGCTAATGTTGGTTTTTTGATTTAGCGCCCAAAAGTCCTTCATTCAAAACTTGGAGAGCGCGGTTCATTAACGTAGAATGGGATACGTTTCCCATCTCCTCAAAAGTATACCTGCAGTTGCGAATGTTAGAGTGCAACTCTTGAGTGACATTGATCTGCAGGTAGACCCCTACATTGATAGTGCAGTTTGTTAAAGCGATTTTAGAGCCAACTAGCTACGTTACATGCGTGTGGCTACGCTTGCTTGCTAGCATTGCATTGTCGATTTGAGTTGCAACTGATTTCCACAACGATTTTCCATGTTGCTACCAACCTTACCGCGAAAATTAAACATTTGTTCACAAAAAAATATTCTCGCGTGTTACTTGACTGTAAATTAACGGTTTTTTTCCTTTAAATGGCATGCAGTCAATTATTTTATTGGAGCTGGGTGTCCCCTCCCCACACACCAGGCAAATCTAACGCTCAGCACCTTGTGACATTTTTATGATAACGACCTATAGAAATCCCCCATCACACAATTGGTTTCCATCCATTTGGCGACAGACTTTCATGTGAATATTATAAAACCAGTGTGAAGAAAATGTACATTTTCCCACCAGTGTATCCTCCACCAAACAGACTTGTGGATAAAAAGCAGTGCGTGATGACGAATAGCACACATGTACTGTCATGTACAAAATAAAAAAGTTAAGTGTTCCCATCGCATTTCCAACTCTACCTCTTGTCGTCACAAAAACGGTTGCATTAAATAGCAAATATGCCTACTCTGAGCTTGGCACTTGTATCTGTAAACTGTTGGCTAGAGCACAATGTGGGTAGGCTAGTCTACATGAGATTATCGATAAGAGCAGACTATTTGTGAAAAATGCAGTCAAGCATCGATACTGTCTCCACAATAAGACCCTCGATATTTATTGAAAAGGTGCATCAGGCTCACCACCCGGAGAAGCATATATTTAATCTGTAGCCTAATAATAAACAGCATGGTTTCCCTGAGTCTTAGTGGGAGGCCCACACACACATTATCGCATGACTACAAGTTTAACTTCGTTCTCAATGTTTGTGCATAAAGGTGTTTCCACCAGCATTTCTCACATAATTGTTTTTACCCAACACAAAAAGATCCCACCATGTCAAACAATCAAATTCTGTTGCCATTTATAAAATTGAAAGTTCTAGTTTCCATCACAGCTGTCATGATTTTTTTATTATGATACAACTTTACTCGCATGACTTCAACTGAAGTGTATTTTGTTTTATGCCGATTCGGTTGCTTAACATTTTTTTGCTCAATCTTTCTGATTGCGTCGGTTTGGTTCGTAAATGGTTTCCGATGCAAGATGTAATGAATACACTCCCAGTATTCTTTGGGAATGAAAGCATTGTTGCATTCTTAATCAAAAATGTTTTAAAACAGTTTATCACAATAACAGATTAATCATAATGAGGCACTGGCACGCATAGAGAATCATTTATTCATGAGAACATAACCGCAGTGTTTGATGAGTAAATCACAGAGCTGGAACATCAGACCAGGAATGCACAATTGGACACCAGCTGTAATAGAGAAAGGGAAGTAACACATTGCAGAATTGCAGCTATAACATTGACAAATTATTATAAAACCCATCCACTCATGGTCCAAGAGGATGGAAGCATTATTTTATCCTCCTTGTTAAGGTTAGCACCAAAAAAAACTTGGCTCAACAAATCAGTGAGACCTTGTTTAGCAAATTCAAGGGCTTGTTCAGTAGGCAACAATGTTCTGAAACATTTTAGAAACATTTGCACTCTTACAGGACAAGTTGAACATTTTGACAAATGTTCTGATTTGTGCCTACAGAACACAACCGAGGTGTGCCAATGTGGGGCTGGCTGGGACAAAAGCCTGCACCCACTGCAGCCCTCCAGGACAAGGAGTGAAGAACACTGGCCTAATAGATAGATGAAATGATGCCTCATTGGTTGCAAAATACTCACAGGGGTTTATTTGCCAGTTGGCCTGACACTTTCAAAAACCCCAGCTTCCCTCATGTTGTTGAACTCCTTTGTGGTGTCATATTGTTTGTAGAAATCGGCATAGGCCTGTTTCCTGGGCTCTGTTACACCGTACTGAGAAGACAGAATTACATCAAAAGGAAGTATTTACTTATGAATACAAAAACATGCCCGTTGCTGACGATATCCATTCAATGTGATAAAGTCCATGATGGACTTTAACCATTCCATACTTCTCTCCCCAGGGCTTTTCCTACATAGAAAATGTTAAGGTGGCCGCCTTGCTGAAATCCTGGGACGCCTTAAACAAAAACAAGATTGTCAGCTGACCTTGAAAGCTGCTGCAGCCACCAATGACAGAGCGAAGGCAATGGGCAAATGGAACCGCAGACGCTTCCCAAGGAGTCCTCGCATTGCAGGCTTAGCCAGAGTCATTGTGGAATTCCTGGAATGTTCAGATGAGAAATGGCACATAATTTACTTGGGTTGAAGTACAACAATGCTGCTTTCAGAAATGTCCTTATGTCAAAATATATTGGTTGTACTTATGATCGTACTTAGGTTGATTGTAATGAATTTGCTGTGTGGTGAAGTTTAATCAGGCATTTAGCTGTGTGACCAACATCCAAGTCACATTTGGATCAATCCCAAGTGGTAGCTAGCAGATTCCCCTTCAAAAGAAAGGACACCAATCGGATTGGCAATTCAGAAAAACATGGTTGAATATCTCCATGTGGTGATGCTATTGACATTGGCCAATGTGATCCATATATGATCCATATATATTACATGTAAAATGCCTCTATTTAGAAATAGCCCCTTAGAAAATGTATGGTTAGCTATATCAGTCTAGCCAATGTGTGTGCTGGTACAGAATCAAGTGCTACCTTCGTTAACTACTGGCAGCTAGTTATGTCAATGTTTACCTACCTACCTACTTACTTAACTTAGCGTGACATTTTCTGAGAACCATTAAAACTATCAATATCATGACTCATGTAAAATGTAATGCTAACAAGTTCCTTAGCTTAGCTAGCTAACGTAGGTGTCGGCCGCTAATTTCAGTAAAGAAAAGAATGTCAACATAATTAACTAAATGTTAGCTGCAATTGGCTAGATATCTGTGTATTCTGCCAGTAAAACTACTACACCAACAACTGAAACATTGAAAAGAGAACCTATCGAGAGGTTAGCAAACTTAGCAACAAACTAACGGATAATGTCGACAATTACAAATTTACTATGTAATGGAGAGAATCATAACATTTAAACAACTTTAAGTATATATTGTCTGTACATGTTTCATAGAAAGCGTTTGGTTTCACATTTACAAAATACTTACAAGAAGCACTCACGACCTTCACCAAAATGTGTTAACGCACCTCTGATGCGTTGATCTTTCGGATTTATGCGGATGGAATATTTATTCTTCTTTAAATTTGTATTGGCGGATCGCAACCAACTGACAGGCGCATACACCGCCACTTACTGTACTGGAGGTCGGTCGGTCGGCTTCCCTATTCATATTCATATATATATGGTAGTGAGAGGAAGCCCATGGGCAGTGGGAGAAGATGGATTTTGGCCTACATTCTGCGCATTTTCTTATTGATGAAACATTTGATCTCAATACAGTTTCCGTTCTCTAAATAGATATATGCAGATGTATGCTAGAACGGGCCAATAGGATCTTGCTAACTCGTGCTTGGCTCTGCCCACCACCTTGCTTGTTCGTGCTTGCCCACCACCATTGGAAACGACAGGCTGTGGTCTATCTTGGTTTAGTTATGAAACTCTTTGACGTTGTGGCACAAAAGGAAAGGGGAAAAGAGACGGGTGATGCAAGGAATTGGTCTTGCGAAGGGACAATCTTGGTTTTTACGAGATACATTAATGGAAACAAAAATGAGCTTTTTTGGTCTTAATTTAAAGGTTAGGGTTAGGCATATGGTTAGTAGTGTGGTTAAGTTTAGGGTTAAGGTTAGGTTTAAAATCACATTTTAAGAAGATTGTAGAAATATGCAGGGTATATGACTTTGTGGCTGTGGTAACTAGTGAAGACCGACAATCTTGCAGAAGGAATACTACGGGAAAAACCCAGGACTCGAGAAATATCCATCGATAGAAGTATCAGCGCACAAGAATGATCATCAGAGATGCCCTGGTGATTCCTACTTATATTCTTTATCGTGCAATAAACTAACATAAAAAAAATGTAAAAACATGAAATATATCAGTATACCTGATGATGACATTGCTGACGTTTTTTACTGGCATCAATGACTCATGGTGTATAGACCATAGAGGTATAATGTTAATTGGAGACTATGTCCAAGATCCGACCTTGTTTTCAAGGTAATCTACTCATATTTGCATAGGCCGATTCATGGACCTTCTAAATCCGGGTTTCATCCTGTTTATACCGTCCAACATCCCATGCGCACTAGCACTCGGTGCACACAGCGAGCTGCACGAGCAGCTATGTAATCATCACGTCATCCAAAAACATGGCAGATATTGGATGAATATATAATGTTAATATCGTCAGTGTGAGTGATGAAAAAAAAATGTGTGGGCTCAGCGACAATTATTTAAATATTTCAATGGATGTTTTGTGGACAAAGCTGATGACTAAAGTGTCTTATTAGGAATTTTAAAATCTGACTTCTCTATGTGACCGTTTATGGAAATTGAAGCAAAACTGAAGCAAAACTGTAAGTGCTTCTAGACTGGAACCTGGCCCCTTGGTATAGACCAGGCCCCCAGTGTCTGGTCTGGAGAGTGAAATCATGAGCTCTTGCTGGTCGGCTACTGCGTAGCAACCTAGCGGTGCTAAAAGCCCTGTTCTGCCCTAGAAAGTATATGTAAATTACAATCGTCAGAAATGCCAAACCCCCAAAAATGACACGCATTTTGGGCAATTAAAAAAATAATTAGGATCAAGTTCGATCCACACGGTGAATCATTTAAAAATTCGCTACAAATCGAGATCTTTTTTAAAAATAGTGAAACATTCTGGCTACTACATTTAGTCACACAGGACCACGTGCTGACACAGACCATCATGCCCTCATGCACGCTTTTTGCACGTGTCGCTCAGGCAGGATGAAAATAACTACATCGACCATCATTCTTTGCTAGTTACGGCCACTTTCACCATGATCCTTAGCGATTTTTTGGTGCCATTCAACCCCATTCAGCAATATGGCACGCTTCAAATTCAAATACTTCCTGCTTCATGCCCCATCAGCGCTATCACTAACTACTTGTCCCGTGTGGGTAAAATGTACTGGTTTTAATGTCTATCAGAGGAGGCTGTTGAGGTGAGGACGGCATATAATAATGGCTGGGATGGAGTCAATGGAATGGCATCAACCACATGGAAACCACATGTTTGATATTTCGGATACCATTCCATTATCCCATTCCAGCAATTATTATGAGCCGTCCTCCCCTCAGCAGCCTCCACTGATGTCTATGGTATAGATCAGGGGTCACCAACATGGTGCCCGCGGGCACCAGGTCGCCCCCAGGGACCACATGAGTCGCCCACAGGCCTGGTCTAAAAATAGCACAACTCACTAGTGAGCCGCGTCTGAAATTGAATTGTATTCTGTTGCTATTCTTTTTACTCCGGATGGTGTTTGAAGATTTCTCCACAAGAGAAGAATCCTGGCACTACTGCCCTTAAAGACAACTACGAGGGGAGTTGACATTTATAACACGGTGAAGGAGTTTTTCGTGCAGAAAAGGGTACCATTGGAAAAGCTGGTAGCGATGACTACAGACGGGGCTCCTGCTATGATCGGCCGACATACAGGTTTCATCGCTCACTGTAAAAGTGACCCAGACTTCCCAAAATGTCTGCATTACCACTGCATCATTCACCAGCAGGCGTTATGTGCAAAAGTGATCGGCTTTGAGCACGTGATAAATCATAAACAACATCCGCTCCAAAGCAAAACAGCACAGGATTTTCAAGGTGCTATTGGAGGAGATGTCAGCTGAATATGGTGACCTGCTGCTACACACAGAAATCCGATGGCTCAGGAGAGGACGAGTTTTACTTCGTTTTTTGTCACTTTTGGGTGAAATCAAAGAGTTCAAGTAGTCCAAAGGCGAAGACGTCTCACTGCTAGAGGACACAGAGTGGACACTTGACCTTGCATTTTTGACGGACATTACTGGGAAACTAAATGACTTGAACTGCAAGCTGCAAGGCAAAGGTAAGACTGTTGTTGATCTGATAAGTGCTTTAAATGCATTTAAAGCCAAGATGAACATTTTCTCTGTGGATTTACAGAAAAAAAGGTGCTGCACTTTCCCTCTGTGCAGTCGGTGCTGAAAGACAATGCTTCTGCATCTGAGACGTTTGACAAAGTTGCAGAAAAGTACTGTGAAGTCATAAACAGGCTTGGGCAAGAGTTTGAGAATAGGTTTTGTGACCTTCATCAGCTTGAGCCATGTGTGTCGTTCATTTCCAATCCTTTCATGAATGTGGACACAACATTCTTTGCTGAGCAATAAAGTGCAATGTTCAACTTGGATGCTGGACAGGTGGAGATTGAAATCATAAGGAGGGAGCCTAAGGAAGGGAACGAAGCTCACAGAGCCGAATCTGAGAAGGGCTGGCCAAACTTAAGTTATTTTATTATGTTTCTTTTGTTCCCTGGTAAAGTTGTGTTTTCTGACTACAACCTCCCTGTCTCTGTGTTCATCTCTGCACGCTCAACCCAACACCCCACGGTTTACCACATTACACTGTTTGGGTTAACTGTTTTGAACTCAAAGCACAGGACACATGGGAATTCATTTGCTGAGGCATTAATCATGAAAACACATTTATTTTTTTATTGTGGCACAGCGTCAGTGAGACTCGACCTGATCTTCTGTTCTCTGTCCATAAAATTTTGTCCACTGCGCCACCAAGCAGTTCATTTTAGTCTATTCTAACAGACCCCATTTCAAAAGCAAACAAACACTAATTAAGATCAGTTGTGGCCAATTAGTGGGCGCAGCCAACACCTGAACACACTTAGCAAGATAGAGGAAAGAGAGTTTTATTGACGCTGAGAATGGAATGTTTAGGGTTTTAAATAACATTCTTAGATGTTCTTTGAACATTTGAAGTTTTGTATTTTCCATGGAAAGATTTAATGTTTAAATAAACCATGAGAAAACCTGCAGAAAATGTTATGCTGAAGTACTGAAATTCCCACACAATATATTGTTTTTCTTAAAGGTCCCACGCATTCTTCCTATTTCCCCAAATAAAAATAGCTTTTGAAAGAACAAAACATTACCTATAATATTTTTCCACTATTTAAGAAATGTTAACTTTTTTCCTCAACTTTAACTATCAGGAAGCCTGAAAGAACAGCTCGCCTTGACGGATGGCTCTTTGAAACACCAGTTAAACAATGGGCCACGTCATTCCGAGCCTAAATAGTATCCAAAATGCTCTCATGGTCAACAGAGCTGATCATGGCCTCTTGGATATCAGACAAACAGCAGCAATACAATAAGTGCATTTCTATTGTTTTGTAGCTATTTACAGAATAAAGTTCACTGATACACTTCACAAGAATTAGTAAAGCCAGAATCTCCTTAGAAGCTTTGACATAAGGGAATGTACATGAAAACAGCATACAATAAATGTACTGGACAATTAATTGGTGCCTCTGCATTAGCATTATAAATGACAATATGTTCAGAATTGTATGTTTTGATCCAACATTTATTTGATCATTTACAATAGGCCAGCATAGCCAAAATATTGATCAACATGAACACTCATGCGAAATAAAGGTTAGAAATAATGGTGAAACATAAATTAACATAAAAAAAAATATTAGAGCCATAAGCCTAATATAGGGCCCCGGCCGTCCTGTAGTGTACAGGACCCCATTGATTCATACAATTTGTAATGCTCAACTTCCGTCAGAATGCTTGAAAATAAAACTATACAAAGAAGCTAAATGTGATATCATATCCCATAAAAGTGAATTACTTAGGTTTAAGAAATGCAACCAACTACAGAGATTGATGGGGAGCGGGAGAGGGGGACCCATGTACCCCACTTCAATCAAGCAGGCTTCAGTCACCCACTTTGCTTCAGTTACCCCCAAGATTGAAGTGGGAGACAAATCCAGCTATGGCCTCCTCCTTGACAGGCCTCTCACGCTGGGCAGACAGTGTTCTTGGGATGGATATTTCGCACAGCTTCCCCCATACGGCGTGGATCAAGGGTGACCTCATTGAAGAGGAGATCCAGGAGCCTGTAATGTTTTTTTAAAAGGGACATGTTTGTTAAATGGGTAGTGAATTTAATTTCCTTTTATTTACTGTTCTGAGTTATGATGCTATCAATTCATTGATGTAGTGATCTACTCATTCTACAATGTGTTTTCTGGTGTTTTTGAAGTACTCAATTTGAAATATGCAATATTTTGTCATGCACTTGTTGCCACGTATAATTGGGTGGTGAGTAGAATGATTGAGCCTGTCACCTTGGAAATCAAGTTTAAAACAATGAGTTTATATCTGGTTGCTCTTCTTAGTACAGCTACAGTTGGCTTTATCAAGGCACAAGGCGAGACCCAGATGCAGACACAGGAGGCAGATAGTTGGAGTCTTACAATGTTTATTAATCCAAAGGGGTAGGCAAGAGAATGGTCGTGGACAGGCAAAAAGGTCAAAACCAGATCAGAGTCCAGGAGGTACAGAGTGGCAGACAGGCTCGTGGTCAAGGCAGGCAGAAAGGTCAGGCAGGCGGGTACAAAGTCCAGAAACAGGCAAGGGTCAAAACTGAGAGGACTAGAAAAAGGAGAATGTAAAAAGCAGGAGAACGGGAAAAACGCTGGTTGACTTGGAAACATACAAGACGAACTGGCACAGAGAGAAACACAGGGATAAATACACTGGAGAAAACAAGCGACGCCTGGAGGGGGTGGAGACAATAACAAGGACAGGTGAAACAGATCAGGGTGTGACAGTACCCCCCTTAGGGATGCCACCTAGCGTCCTACATGGGCACATACCTGGTTGACCGGGGTGTCGGTGGTGGAAGTCGGTGATGAGGGCTGGATCCAGGACGTCTCTAGTGGGAACCCAGCACCTCTCCTCCTGGCCGTAACATTTACATTTACATTTAAGTCATTTAGCAGACGCTCTTATCCAGTGCGACTTACAAATTGGTGCATTCACCTTATGATATCCAGTGGAACAACCACTTTACAATAGTGCATCTAAATCTTTTAAGGGGGGGAGGGTTAGAAGGATTACTTTATCCTATCCTAGGTATTCCTTAAAGAGGTGGGGTTTCAGGCGTCTCCGGAAGGTGGTGATTGACTCCGCTGTCCTGGCGTCGTGAGGGAGCTTGTTCCACCATTGGGGTGCCAGAGCAGCGAACAGTTTTGACTGGGCTGAGCGGGAACTGTGCTTCCTCAGAGGTAGGGAGGCGAGCAGGCCAGAGGTGGATGAACGCAGTGCCCTTGTTTGGGTGTAGGGCCTGATCAGAGCCTGAAGGTACGGAGGTGCTGTTCCCCTCACAGCTCCGTAGGCAAGCACCATGGTCTTGTAGCGGATGCGAGCTTCAACTGGAAGCCAGTGGAGAGAGCAGAGGAGCGGGGTGACGTGAGAGAACTTGGGAAGGTTGAACACCAGACGGGCTGCGGCGTTCTGGATGAGTTGTAGGGGTTTAATGGCACAGGCAGGGAGCCCAGCCAACAGCGAGTTGCAGTAATCCAGACGGGAGATGACAAGTGCCTGGATTAGGACCTGCGCCGCTTCCTGTGTGAGGCAGGGTCGTACTCTGCGAATGTTGTAGAGCCTAACCCTCCCAGTCAACCAGGTACTGGAAATCCCTTCCCCGTGGTCGAACACCCAGGAGATGTTTTACCGTGTAGGCCGGATGGCCATCTATGGCACGAGGAGGGGGGGGGGGCTGGGGACAGAAGACAAAGAACAGTGATACACAGGCTTAATCTTAGACACATGGAAGGTAGGGTGAATACGGAGGGTACGGGGCAACACAAAACGGACAGTGTAACTCAGGACTCTGGAGATGGGAAAAGGACCAATGAAATGAGGGGACAGTTTGCGGGACTCTACCCGAAGGGGCAGGTCCCGTGTGGGCAGCCATACCCTCTGCCCAATGCGATAGCGAGGAGCTGGGGTCCGGCGACGGTCAGCTTGTTGACGATACCTGGAGTTGGTCTTGAGAATAGCCGCCCTAGCTCTTCTTCAGGTACGTCGACAAACATCTGGGTCAAGGGTACGCTGACCTCCTGCTTTTGTTCAGGGAAGAGTGGAGGCTGATACCCCATGGAGCACTCGAAAGGGGAGAGTCCCGTGGCAGAACTGAGAAGAGTCTGCTGGGTCTGTCATGTCAAGTTAGTACTATAAGGACACAAGGGGGGACCCAAATGCAGACACAGGAAGCAGATGGTTGAGCGTCAATATTTATTAATCCAAGGGGTAGGCAAAAGGTAGGTCGGGGACAGGCGAGAGTTGATAAACCGGGTCAGAGTCCAAAACAGTACCAGACGAAAGGCAGTCTCGAGGTCAGGGCAGGCAGGGGTTCAGTAACAAGATCAGAGTCCAAACAGTACAAAGTGATAGGCAGGCTCGAAGACAGAACAGTCAGGCAGGCGAGTTCGGAGTCAGGACAGGCAAGGGTCAAAACAGGAAGACTAGAACCAAAAGAGACTGGGAAAAAATAGGAGCAAGGAAAACTGCTGGTTAACTTGGCAAACAAGATGAACTGGCACAGAGAGAGAGGAAACACAGGGATATATACACCGGGGATAATAAGCGACACCTGGAGGGGGTAGAGACAATCACAAGGACAAGTGAAACAGATCAGGGTGTGACAGCCCCAGGTCATGATCAGTTGTGCAGTGTAATGTTTAAGCGTCCACCTGATGAGGTCATACATGTTCTCCTGGGATTATTTAATAAGATTTGAAGTGAGGGGGTTATACTCTTCTTGTTGGAAATGTGCAGTAATCCGTGGAGGCTCCTCAGAGGAGGAAGGGGGGACTATCCTCTGAAACATTAAAAAAGTTATCCTTTTTAGATAAAACTATACTAAATATATTCACGTCACCAAATAATTGATTAAGACTGTTTTGCACTGAAGGTCTTACAAGTAGCCTCAACAGCATTCTGTAGGGTAGCATCATGGTGTAGCTGGAGAACAGCTAGCTTCCGTCCTCCTCTTGGTACATTGGCTTCAATGCAAAACCTAGGAGGCTCGTTGTTCTTACCCCCTTCCATAGACTTACACAGTAATTATGACAACTTCCGGAGGACGTCCTCCAACCTATCAGAGCTCTTGCAGCATGAACTGACATGTTGTCCACCCAATCAAGGGATCAGTGAATGAATCTAGTACTGAAAGCATAAGCTACAGTTAGCTAGCACTGCAGTGCATAAAATGTGGTGAATAGTTGACTCAAAGAGAGAGAAAGATAATAGTTGAACAGTTTTGAACAAATTAATTGAAGGAGAAGCAAGAAAGAGTGAGAGATTCTAATTGTTTCAGTTTCACTTAATGTTTCTTAGCTAGAAAATGCAGCTGGCTAATTTAGTTACTCAAACACTTGTGCTCTATTTGTGCACACCTTGTTTCTGCACCTGTCAAGGCTCTGGGCGCATAAGCGACAGTTTGCCATGTGTCATCATGCTGTTGCAGAAGAACTGCTCCCAGGCCAACCTATGATGCATCTGCAGAAATCCTTGTGCTTTTCTCTGGATCATAGAACCTCAGCACTGGCTCTTCTGTGATTTTCTTCTTCAGGTTTTTGAAGCAGTTTGCCTGCTCTCATGGGACCATTCCCATCCGTTTTTCTGTTCCAGAAGACATCTGAGTGGAGCGGACTGTGCTGACAGTTGAGGTATGAACTTTGCAAGGTAGGTGATCATGCCCATGAAGAGTCTCACGTCGTCATTCATCTCCGGGCACTCCATGTTTTTGATTACTGATGTTTTCCTTGGGTCTGGTTTGACACCATCCTCTGAAAGTACATCTTCCACGAAGGGAAGTGTTTTCACACCAAACTCGCATTTGTCTTTGCTTAATTTCAGGTTGACTTTCCGTGTCAGGTCCGGCACTTGTCTTACTCTCGCGTTGTGTTTTTCTTTTGTGGACCCACAGACGATGATGTTGTCCATCATGGTCTCTACTCCTGGAATGTGCTCCAAATCATGTGGATTGTTTTGTGGTAGACCTCTGGCGCTGAGCGAATCCCATATGGTAGACACAGAAATCTGTACTTGCCCTCAGGTGTGTTGAATGTGCATAGCCTTGAGCTTGCATCCTCTAGCTTCATTTGCCAGAATCCTGATGAGGCATCAAGCTTACTGAACCACTTTGCTCCAGCAAACTGTGACATTATCTCTTCTCTGGTTGGCAACTTCAAATGCTCTTGCTTGATAGCTTTGTTGAGATCTCTCAAGTCTAGACATATCCTGAGATTGCCATTCTTTTTCAAGCCAATAACCAGTGAGCTTACCCAATCTGTAAGTTCATCCATTTTTGTGATGACGTCCAACTTTTCCACGCGTCCGAGTTCCCCCTTGAGCTTTTTCCTCAGTGCAAATAGAATTTTTCTGCATGCATACACAACTGGAGTAATTTTGTCATCAGTATATATTTTGTGTTCTTCAGGTAAACATCCGAGACCCTCAAACACGTCCTCGTACTCAGTCAGTAGGCATTCTTGGTCATTTTCAGTCTGTGATGTCACAACATACACTCTTCACTAAATTGAGCTGATTCCTCGGATAGGCTGTACACTCTTTTCCATGATCAACAGCTGTGCTTTCCTTTGACTGGTACGTGCTCCCCAGTATAACCAGTAACCTTGATTTTCACAGGGTGTATTTTGCTCTTCACTTTCATTGTTTTTAGTCATCCAGCGACAACAGGTTTACCTGAGGTCCAGTATCGAGCTTGAAGGTTATTATAGTTTAATTCACAGTCAATGGCACAATCTATTCAGCTTTAACTGCATTGTATATTTCCACAGAATCAACAAATAACTCTTCAGTCTCCTCTTTGACTGTGTGAACCTTTTTCTTTGTAGCCTCAGCTTTGCAGCATTTTGAGAAATGATTCCTTTTCCCACAGTTGTTACACTATTTTCCATATGCAGGGTTTGGTATTAAGTACTCCTAAAATGTAGCCATGAGTACAGTCAATGTCAAGTTTGCCTCGTCTAGCTGAAAACAATTGTAAATGTCCAATGCATCCTCTTTCAATTTGTCATCATCTCCCCCTGCTCCACTGGCTGCTAGGTAGATATTGAATCTCTGCCTGTTAAACGTTTCCAATTGTCAGCTAGATTGTCTATTAACTGCATAGGAGTAGGAGGACTAAGCCTATCCATGAAGGGAAACACTCAGGGAACAGGTACAGTTTCAATTTCTCTTACTTCGGTAAGTTGCTCATCAACAGATTCCAATGCAGCAGCCCTGTTCTCACTGCTGTCACTCTCAATGCTGCGGCTCGTTGGCATCGCTCTTGCTAGCTAGCATCTTCGACTACTCACGTCACTTGTAACAGAATGTTCCATTTTCGTCGTGGAAATTTGCAGAGTTAATCCTTTCTTTTTTCTCTCTCTTCATAGTGACTACCAATCTGACACCATGTTATGTTTGTTCCTTGTATAATTACAAACCGGGCGTAGGTTTAACTACTTTTAATATTTGAATTTATTAGGGATCCCCATTAGCTGCTGCCTAGGCAGCTGGGGTTCAAACACACCAAAGCACCCACATTACATATAAAACGAAATATAAAATAGTGAACTGTGTTTGCAAGAAAACTAGGGCCTGTAGGACCTGCTTTGTTGATAGTGTTGTTAAGAAGGCAGATACTTCAGCTAGCAATATACTTGTGTAGCCATGCAAGGCATATTTCAACTCCCCCACCCTCGCATAGCTTGTTGATCGAACCTTGGTAGAGATAAGGAAAGATTGGTCAGAAGTCAGTGATATAGGGAAACTGGTTGATAATTGCATTGATAGAAGTTTTTATGTATTTTTAGCGCTTTTCAAAGATTAATCCAAGAATCCAAATAGTGGACACACAGGAGCAGGTGTGAAATTCATTTCAATTAACAGGTGTGCCTTGTTAAAAGTTAATTTGTGGAATTCCTTTCCTTCTTAATGCGTTTGAGCCAATCAGTTGTGTTGTGACAAGGTATGGGTACACAGAAGATAGCCTTATTTGGTAAAATACCAAGTCCATATTATGACAAAAACAGCTCAAATAAGCAAAGAGAAATGACAATCCATCATTACTTTAAGACATGAAGGTCAGTCAATCCGGAAAATTTCAAGAACTTTGTGAAGTCGCAAAAACCATCAAGCGATATGATGAAACTGGCTCTCATGAGGACCGCCACAGGAAAGGAAGACCCAGAGTGACCTCTGCTACAGAGGATAAGTTAATTAGAGTTAACTGCACCTCAGATTGCAGACCAAATAAATGCTTCACAGATTTCAAGTAACAGACACATCTCAACTTCAACTGTTCAGAGGAGACTGCGTGAATCAGGCCTTCATGGTTGAATTACTGCTAAGAAACCACTACTAAAGGACACAAATAAGAAGAAGAGACTTGCGGGGGCCAAGAAACACGAGCAATGGACATTAGACCGGTGGAAATCTGTCCTTTGGTCTGATGACTCCCTATTTGAGATTTTTGGTTCCAACTGCCGTGTCTTTTTGAGACGCAGAGTAGGTGAACGGATGATCTCCACATGTGTGGTTCCCACTGTGAAGCATGGAGGAGGAGGTGTGATTGTGTGGGGGTGCTTTGCTGGTGACACTGTCAGTGATTCATTTAGAATTCAAGGCACAATTAACCAGCATGGCTACCACAGCATTCTTCAGCGTTACACCATATCATCTGGTTTGCGCTTAGTAGGACTATCATTTGTTTTTCAACAGGACAATGACCCAAAACACACCTCCAGGCTGTGTAAGGGCTATTCCACAATCACCTGACCTCAACCCAATTGAGATGGTTTGGGATGAGTTGGACTGCAGAGTGAAGAAAAAGCAGCCAACGTGTGCTCAGCATATGTGGGAACTCCTTCAAGAATGTTGGAAAAGGATTCCAGGTGAAGCTGGTTGAGAGAATGCGAAGAGCGTGCAAAGCTGTCATCAAGACAAAGGGTGGCTACTTTGAAGAATCTCAAACATAAAATGTATTTTGATTTGTTTAAAACTTTTTCGGATACTACGTGATTCCATGTGTGTTATTTCATAGTTTTGATGTCTTCACTATTATTCTACAATGTAGAAAATAGTAAAAATAAAGAAAAACCCTTGAATGAGTAGGTGTTATAAAACATTTGACCGGTGGTGTATATATATATATATATATATATATATATATATATATATATATATATATATATATATATATATATTTGTGGTTAATGTACATCTGAACAAATGAAGGGATGATGCATTGTACTTTTGATTTTCTTGTAATCTCGACAAAACAACATTTGTTATGTAGTGATCATGAGATAAATAAGTCGTAATCTCGAAATAACGAGGGATATTTATTTTTATCATATGGACTTCCGTAAATTTGAAACAATCCACAGCTCTTTTTTAAAGAAGCTAATGATCCTCTGTGGCTAAGTCATGCTCTCTGGTATAGTATTTTGAATGATTTTATTTAGACAGGAGTAATTATGTAATTATGGCAAAACATCAATTTACCGGCATCCGAACAGTGCACTGTGCACACGCCAACTTTCCTTTCCAATTGGCTGTGTGAAACCAGAGATTGGTATATGATCATGTCTCCGCCCTAACAATGGGAGTCATCCCAAAGAAGGGAAGGCAGGGGACAAGTTTAGGTCTGCATATTAAGCCCATAGAAACGCATTGGGCTTATTCTGGACAGATTTTGATCAGAGTGAGCACTCTTCCTCTCTGCTGACACTATCTCACCAGTAAAAGCTTCTGAGCAAATGAAACAGTGCCCCTCTGTCTTGCTATATGTAGCCCATGTATCTGATACTGTCTGACTAAAAGGAACATGACATGCCATACTCTTTTGGTCTAGACAGCATCAGATACATGGACAACATATACTGAGACAGAGGGGTGCTGTTTTGCTCACTCGGAGGCTTTAGATTGATGAGTCTTTCTGTCTGTGCGTGTCTTCATCAAATAAATTATTAATATTTCTACATTTTATTTAGGATGGGAAAGGAGGAACGGTAGGGTGGGCGGGCCAGGCCCCCTAAGACCATGTGGTCTAAAGGGCACTTAATATAACCTCTTTTAAAATGTAATACTTGTGCACAATTTCTACTTAAAATATCAAAGGGTCCCAAAAGGCACTCAATTTGTGGAACAACCCATATATTCCTTCCATGTAGTTTTTGCTTGCCACCTGCTTCTGCTTGCTCTTTAGGCTGGGTATATGGCGCAGGGCTGTGTTATGGTTTTGTCTATAATACAGCTTTAGTCAAATTTGACTTTTCGTAGCAGGTTTAGGAGAACTTACACAGCAGGTTAGGATAATTAATGTAGCAAGTTAGGATTATTAGGTTCAGGTTAGGAAAAGTGTTAACTAAAATAAAAAACTTTTGAAATCAATTTGACAAACGCTGTATCATTTCTAGACATAACCCTGGGTTATTGTCATGATGTAAAGTACTTCAACCAATGTAAAAAAGGACTTACATACTTTTCCTTGACTGATAGGCCTACTAACAGCAGTGTGGTTCAAGTGATTGGCCCCAGAACCCTGAGTGGCCTCATGAGCAGTGGAGAAAGTAATTGAGAGAAAGTATGACAGCTGGGGCGTATTCATTACGCATATTTTGTTGCAAAACGTTTCTTAAACGGAAGCGAACGGAATGGGGAGGGACCTACCTAGAATTTCTCCAATAGAAACTCTCTTTTTAACTGTTTAATTTCAAGGACAAACTGTTCTGTGTTTTTCTGTTAAGGATTTTAGCTACATGTGACTCTAGGCTGCTGGTGAGAGTGACACTGGATGGGTTACTGGTCATCCAGCCTGATCTTCAAATAGAAATGAGGCAAGCCCATGTCCAACGAAAGGAAGAACCGAAAATGAAATCTAACACCATACAAGAACCTACTTGAGCAAGTACATGTTCTTGAGATAGCCTGCGCCTCCTTTCCCAGAACAGAAGTGAACTTGCTTCTGAAAAGAGGCTGGTGGTTGGTTAGATTAGCGTCATGAATGCAACATTAGTGTCCCAGCAGCAACATTATCACTTCCGGTTTTTCGATTTTGCCTTCAAAATAAAGGTCTGCGGTAAAACGCTCTTTCTATGATACAATGCGAAATCAATAATTTTTTCAGCTTTGCATAACGCATAATGTGAAAAGAATGTTTAAAAAAACACTTTCTAAACTAAAGCGAATTACTACTTTATATAAGATACATAATATTATATGGTAGAGCACACTGAGAAATTGTTGGAGCTTAAGTAAATGAATGTAAAGAACATAATATTCTACAGACCCAATTGATCTATATATGGTGTTATTTCTTGGATGCCAGGGGTCTAAATACCCAGCAGGCCTTTCTACTCCACCCATTCCATTGGTCCCAATGCAATACACTGTAGGACTATAAATTACATATTGGCTTATAGAGAGAGGAATATGCTATTCTATGTGCCAATGTAAAAGTGTGGTTGGGAATACTTAGTAAGATCTGTAGAATCTATATATGATGTTATTTCATGGGGCTCTGAATAATACTGTGTGCTGAACAATAGTGTGTGGCTGTAGATTTAAGTCAAAATTGTAACTCGGAGACTCAGAATCATTCACTGTATTCTTGGTAAGCAACTCCAGTGTAGATTTGGCCTTGTGTTTAAGCTTATAGTCCTGCTGAAAGGTGAATTCATCTCCCAGTGTCTGGTGGAAAGCAGACTAAACCAGGTTTTCCTCTAGGATTTTGCCTGTGCTAAGCTCAATTCTGTTTATTTTTTATCTGGAAAAACTACCCAGTCCTTAACGATTACAAGCATGCCCATAATATGATGCAGCCACCACATAGCTTGAAATATGGAGAGTGATACTCAGTAATGTGTTGCATTGGATTTGCCCCAAACATGACACTTTATATTTAGGACAAAAAGTGAATTGCTTTGCCACATTTTTTACAGTATTACTTTAGTGCTTTCTTGCAAACAGGATGCATGTTTTGGAATATTTTTATCCTGTACAGGCTTCCTTCGTTTCACTGTCATTTAGATTAGAATTGTGGAGTAACTACAATGTTGTTCATCCATCCTCAGGAGAAAACTAGCACAGCCATTCAATTCTGTAACTGTTTTAAAGTCACCATTGGCCTCATGGTGATATCCCTGAGCGGTTTCCTTCCTCTCCGGCAACTGAGTTAGGAAGGACGCCTGCATAGTTGTAGTGACTGGGTGTATTGATACACCATCCAAAGTGTAATTAATAACTTCACCATGCTATGCTCAAAGGGATATTCAATGTCTAGGTCCCCTTCTTTGTGAGACATTGGAAAACCTCCCTGGTCTTTGTGGTTGAATCTCACTGCTCGAATGAGGGACCTTACAGATAATTGTATGTGTGGGGTACAGAGATGAGGTAGTCTTTCAAACATCATGTTAAACACCATTATTGCACAAAGAGTGATTCCATGCAACTTGCATGACTTGTTAAGCACATTTTTTACTCCTGAACTTATTTCGGCATGCCATAACAAAGGGGTTGAATACTTATTGACTCAAGACATTTCAGATTTTCATTTTTAATGAATTAGTAAACATTTTTACAAATATTATTCCCCCATGACATTATGGGGTATTGTGTGTAGGCCAGTGACAAACAAATCAAATTTTAATCAATGTGCTCCATATACAGTGAATCGCATTGTGGCCAATGGAATCAAAATAAAAAAACATGTGTGTGGAGTAAAGGTGGTCTAGAGTTTTTTTTCCTCTGGTTGCACATTTTTATTATTATTATACCTTTATTTCAACAAGGAACACAGCAGTTACAAGCAATACAAAAATAAAAATCCTCCAATAAATGTTTAAAATGGACAAGAGTCTCAAGTTTAAGTTTAGTCTGCAGGCTATTCCATAGGCAAGGAGTGTAACAGGAAAAGGCAGCCATACCCAACTCTGTGGAATTCGCATGGGCCTCAAGTGTAATCCGTGCTTCAGACCTAGTTTTAGGAATTATAATTCTAATGTTGATGAGTGATGATAAATAAGAAGGTAGTTTACTCAGAAGTGCTTTATAGACAAACACGAGAGCATGTTGTTCTCGTCTCATGGACAGCGAAGTCCAACCCACTTTTTGATATAAAACACAGTGGTGATTTCTGTAGCTAGCACCCATAATAAACCTAAATGCGCAATGATAAGTAGCATCCAGCGATTTAAGTGTGGATGCCGTAGCATGCATGTAGATAATATCCCCATAATCTATAACAGACATAAAAGTAGCTTGCACAATTTGTCTTCTATTTATAGCACGTTGGCTAATAGGACTGATGGTAGAGGGGGTTTACTCACTCGTCTACGAATTCGAACTTGGAACATGGAACATATATTAAAACCCACATTCTATGCAAATGTCACTTAAATAGGAACACATATGAATCATTGTTAATGTTTAAACTATAATTTTTTTATAGATCATGAATAATACAGGTCATTGACAAGTTTCTACTATTAAGTGGAGGGCTTTTATTTAGAAATGTTTCAAAATTACGTTACCCGGAAGTTCTTTATTGTTGCTGATGACACGCTGATGTTGGTTAGCGTGCATAAAGACACATTTTACGCATCTAGCTAGATTGTTTAAGATCTTGGTTTTACGTTCTACGTTATTTGTTAGTTAGACGATTTGCAGACGAGTACAGTACAGAAGAGTATAGATAGCTACACAACCAACAGTTTGCCCAGCTATCAACATTACATTCAGTAATTGGTAAGTCGACACATAGGCTAGCTGCTGGCTAACCACTTCTAAGGAATTAACTAGCTAGCCAGACATATTTATACAATTATATTCATTTTGCAAGGTAAGTATGTAGCTAATTTGCCGGCTGGCTCAGTTTAGAATGGATAATAAGTTGTTTTGGTTTGTAAAAATTGGCTAGCTAGCAAGCTAACGTTAGCTAGCTAACCTTTCTTGTGTCTCTTGTTACAGCAAATCAAATATGCCACATAAGCGTCGTTCCCCGTCTTGGACAGAGTTGAAAAAAGCAGGCAACGAATGCTTTAAAACTGGACAGTATGGGGAGGCTGTCTGTCTTTACAGCCAGGCGATCAAAGAAGTGGAGAGGTCAGGTAGGCAGCTAACTAGTCAGCTAACCAGTCAGAATAATTGGCTCAATATTCTAGATTAGAATCTAGTGTTTTCTCTGATCTAACTACGTGTGTTTTTATATTGTGCATAAATTAAGACAAGTTTTCTGAAACCAGCACAAGCTTTCCATGTTCTGATAGATTGTTACCACTGTAAATTAATTTGCAGGAAAGAATTCAGAGGATCTTAGTATCCTGTATTCTAACCGTGCAGCCAGTTATCTGAAGGATGGAAATTGTGGGGAGTGTGTGAAGGACTGCACAGTGTAAGTAGCCTACATTGTAGACATGATGTTTTGTGGTAGGCCACGCAGACCTAGATCTTCTGCTCTACAGGTAGTTCTAGCCCAATATTGGACTAAAGGTGCACAATGTTACTCCTTAGTCCAAGGACCTTACATGTTTTGTTTAAAGGGTACTCCATCAAAACGTGAATCGATTCTCTACTGCAGTACGGTTCTAGAAACGTAAATCCCTCAACTAAAAATAATTTCACAAATGCAAAATACAGTACACTTTTAACCGGGTTTAACAGTTGCACAATATTTTTCAGTGACAACACGTTTGTGGTGTCTATCTTCTGTTTACACGCAGGTGTTCAGAGACACAGATAGCTAATTATCACAGGTAGTCCACTCTGTTTTCCCATCTGTTTTCTTTAAACAAGAGCTGTGACATGGAAATATGGCTGTGGGAAGCCTAACCCTATAAAGGTGTGTATCAATTTAACCTTTTTTTTATTATTATTAATTCTCGCCGATATGAAAGGTCTTTATTCTTCCAAAACCGTACTGCAAGCAATGCGTGTTAATGTTAAGACAGAGCGTCGTGGCTCTTAACAAAACTCCCCCCTACAGAAAACACCTTCATCCAATGATTTTTATGTGTAATGTAATGGAACTGAGAGTCATGATCGAGGGCTACAGGTGGTTCATACTGCTGAAGTAACACTTTTAACTAAAACATATCAACAGCATCTTTTCCCAAGTAGCTCATTACTTTGTGTGCTGTTGAATAGGTTCTGTATTTTTTTGTACATACTACTGCAGCAACACTCGTACCTAAAACATTTTTTATATTCTAGCTCTCTTGACTTGGTTCCGTTTGGCATCAAGCCTCTCCTTCGCCGGGGTGCAGCGTATGAAGCCCTTGAGAGATACAGATTAGCCTACGTGGATTACAAGACGGCCTTACAGATAGACTGTCACATACCTGCAGCCCAAGATGGTACCAACAGGTATAACATGTTGCACGTATCCATTTGAACTTATTTTTGTTCACTAAAAGCCTTCAAGTCCTTTAACTTCTGAAAACTTCTCCATCTCATGCGTAGTGGACATAATCAAGATGGTGGAATTGTGTACAACTGGATAACCCCTTTTCCTTCCAGAATGACAAAGTGTCTGACAGAGGTGGATGGACACTCATGGCGAGAGAAGCTCCCACCCATTCCCATTGTTCCAATGGCCGTCAAAGAAAACTTTTCTCAGGCAACATGCCAAATGGCACAACACAAATGCACCAGAGAAAAATATACATCTGGTTTGTCTTTCATATGATTGTCTGGTTTTGCTGTCCAAATATGAATAGAAACAGAAAACTGTTAATAATCTTCTTTGCACAACCTGTAACATATATAGACACAAGTGTACAGAAATAGTAGTCCCAGAAATAAGATGTCAATTTTTTTTTTCAGTCCCAGGAGAGGATGCCATTAAAAAAGCCCTATGCCTGAAAGAGGAAGGCAATGCACTAGTGAAAAAATCAGAGTACAAGAAAGCCATAGAGAAATACACTCAGAGCCTCAAACACAATCCCTCAGAAATCACAACGTACACAAATAGGTGAGGCTTATGTCTGTCTGGTATGTAGACAAATACCAAAGAAACCTTGTATGGGAGTTGTATTCCCATCTCTGCATTGTCATATAATCCTGTAAAATTGCCCAGCTCCTGTCAGGCTTGGGATGTGCATAATTCCTATATGGGGACTAATTTGTACCTTTGTACTGAATAGGGCACTCTGCTACCTCTCTGTAAAGATGTACAAGGAGGTAGTGCGAGATTGTGAAGAGGCCCTGCAGCTCGACTCCGCTAATATCAAGGCACTGTACAGACAAGCTCAAGCACACAAGGAGCTGAAAGTGAGAGACTTTCCGATGAACAAAAAATCCACTGTATACATTGTATGTACCTGTTTTAGCATTTTGTTTGATTTGTGTTAATTTTTCCCTTCAGGACTACAAAGCTTGCGTTGAAGATCTCAACATCTTGCTGAAGGTTGAGCCAAAGAACACAGCAGCACAGAATTTACTGCTGAAAGTGCAAAATAAAAAGTGAGCTTGTGATTCAGATGCCTGTGGATGTGAAGGACCCTATGCTGACCTGGTGTACATGCCTGAAGTGCCTGTATTTACTCACAGAAGCAGTTTTTCCTATCTATTTCCTGGCCTCTTAACTTAAAGTAGAAGTTCTTTTTTTACAACCAAATCTCTATTTTTGATGTGGAAGTGATTTTCTCTTTGGGGTAAGTGTTTCTCTAAAACAAGTGAAATCAGAAAAAAAGGTGTCTGGACCCTTCTGTGACATGAAATTTACATTACAATTGTTTTAGATTTGGTTGTAAAAAAATAAGTATCTGTTAAACCCACTCAAGTTGGAGTATTGCTGTGACTACTAAAGAGGAAGCCCAGTTAATGCATTGCATATTTAGCTTTCATATACATCATACAATCACTGCATGAAACTGGAAATATAGCATTCAACAATTGTTTAATAACAAGGACTATACATCTGTACTGTATTTCCACTAGTATAATAAGAGATTGTTCGATAAACATGTTTCATTTATCTTAGTCATGTCGTGATCAATAAAATGACTGTTGTAATTAAAGGGATAATTCACCCAAATAACAAAATTACATATTGGTTTGGTATTTTATTAGGATCCCCATCTACTCTTCCTGGGGTCCACACAAAACATGAAACATGACATAATACAGAACATCAATAGACAAGGACAGAACTATATAAATGTTTTGAAAGGCACGTGTAGCCTACATATCAATGCATACACACTAAATATCTAGGTCAAATAGGGGAGAGGTGTTTTCTTGAAACAAGGTTTGCATTTTATTTGTGCAATATGAGATGGAAGGAAGTTCAAGAAATAAGGGCTCTATATAATATTGCATGCTTTCTTGAATTTGTTCTGGATTTGGGGACTGTGAAAAGGCCCCTGGTGGTATGTCTGGTGGGGTAAGTTGAGAATTTGGGATTTCCAACAGAAACATGTTTCTTATGAAAAGAAGTGATGCAGTCAGTCTCTCCTCAAACTGCACATTTTGCTCTTCATTGTAAGTCAGAGGGCTGATATAAATACAAGAGAGACTGGCATGCATAGTATTTATATCAGCCCTCTGATTTACAATGAAGAGCAAAATGTGCCGCTCTCTGGGCCAGCTGCAGCTTAACTAGGTCTTTCCTTGCAGCACTGGCCCACACGACTGGACAATAATCAAGATTAGACAAAACTAGAGCCTGCAGAACTTGGTTTTTGGAGTGTGGTGTCAAAAAAGCAGAGCATCTCTTTATTACGGACAGACCTCTCCCCATCTTTACAACCATTGAATCTATATGTTTTGATCTTGACAGTTTACAATCTAAAGTAACGCCAAGTAATTTAGTTTCCTCAACTTGTTCAACAGCCACACCATTCATTACCAGATTCACCTGAGGTCTAGAACTTGAATGATTTGTACCAAATACAATGATCTTAGTTTTAGAGATGATCAGGACCAGTTTATTACTGGCCACTCATTCCAAAACAGACTAACTCTTTGTTAAGGGTTTCAGTGACTTCATTAGCTGTGGTTGCTGATGTGTATATGGTTGAATCATCAGCATACATGGGGACACAAGCTTTGTTTAATGCCAGTGGCAGGCCATTGGTAAAAATAGAAAAGAGTAGAGGGCCTAGAGAGCTTGACATTAGAGAAGCTTCCATTAAAGAAAATCCTTTGAGTTCTATTAGATAGATTGCTCTGAATCCACGATATGGCAGAGGTTGAAAAGCCATAACACAAGTTTTTTCAACAACAACTTATGGTCAATAATATCAAAGGATGCACTGAAATCTAACAGTAGAGCTCCAACAATCTAATTATCAATTTCTTTCAACCAATCATCAGTCATTTGTGTCAGTGCAGTACATGTTGAGTGCCCTTCTCTATAAGCATGCTGAAAGTCTTGTTAATTTGTTTACAGAGAAATATCCTTGTATTTGGTCAAACAATTTTTTTCCCAACAGTTTGCAGCAAGCTTATAGGTCTGCTGTTAGAGCCAGTAAAGGCCACTTTACCACTCCTGGGTAGTGGAATTACTTTAGCTTCCCTCCAGGCCTGAGGACAGACACTTTCCTCTAGGCTCAGATTAAAAATATGACAGATAGGAGTGGCTATAGAGTCAACTACCATCCTCAGTCTTTCTGCCCATAATTTCATTTAAAGTACTCCAAAGTTTTTTTCCCGTCATTCTTTATATCATTGATCTTGGCTTCATAATACAGTTTATTCTTCTATTTGTTGAGTTTAGTCACATAATTTCTCAATTTGCAGTAAGTCAGCCAGTCCGATGTACAGCCACTCATTTTGCCCCATCTCTTTCAACCATACAGTTTTTCAATTCCTTATCAATCCATGGAGCCTTGATTAACTGTTCTAATAGTCAGTTTCTTAACAGGTGCATGTTTATAAATAATTCGAAGAAGCAATTTCATAAATTCATCAAGTGCGGCGTCTGGATGCTCATTAATCAGACCAACAAATATTTTTAAAATCATCCACATAAGAGTCACAGCAAAATCTTTCGTATGATCTTTATACACTATTTTAGGCCCAGCTGTTGGAACTTTGGCCCTCCTGGATATAGCCACTATATTGTGGATCACTGCATCCAATGGGTACGGATACAGCTTTAGAACCAAGTTCTACAGTACTTATCATACCAGTCTATAGACAAGGTATGATAACAATCCATGCGTTGCTTTTGTTTACCTGGCCACTGTTTCGAATGCTAACTTTTTAGCAGTTGTGGCACAAATCCAATGCAAGTCAATGGTACCTACTGTGCATTCGGAAAGTATTCAGACCCTTTGACTTTTTCCACATTTTGTTACATTACAGCCTATTGTTTCTTTCCCTCAATCTACACACAATACCCCACAATAAAACATTTACAGAATGATGACATTTACATAAGTATTCAGACACTTAGTACTTAGTTGAAGTACCTTTGGCAGCAATTACAGCCTAGAGTCTTCTTGGGTATAACAGAACAAGCTTGGCACACCTGTATTTGGGGAGTTTCTTCCATTCTTCTCTGCAGATCCTCTCAAACTATTGTCATAATGAATGGGGAGCATCACTGCACAGCTATTTTCAGGTCTCTCCAGAGATGTACGATCGGGTTCATGTCCGGGCTCTGGCTAGGCCACTCAAGGACATTCAGAGAATTGTCCCGAAGCCATTCCTGCGTTGTCTTTGCTGTGTGCTTAGGGTTGTTGTCCTGTTGGAAGGTTAACCTTTGCCCCAGCCTGAGGTCCTGAGAACTCTGGAGCAGGTTTTCATCAAGGATCTCTCTTTGCTTAGCTCTGTTCATCTTTCCCTCGATCTTGACTAGTCTCTCAGTCCCTGCCGCTGAAAAACATACCCATAGCACGATGATGTCACTACCATGCTTCACCATAGGGGTGGTGCCAGGTTTCCTCCAGACGTTACGCTTGGCATTGAGGCCAAAGAGTTCAATCTTGGTTTCATCAGACCAGAGAATCATGTTCGATTTAGGTTGGGCAAAACTTAACATGGCGGTGTTCACCTTAGCAATCTCACTGGAATAAAGACCTCCTCCATTCCTGCCATTATTGAAAGAGATTGTGATACCTCACATCTCAAAATAGGGCTACTTATTGTTAGATCCCTCACTTCCAAGGCAGTTATAGTCAATGAACTAATCACTGATCATAATCTTGATGTGATTGGCCTGACTGAAACATGGCTTAAGCCTGATGAATTTACTGTGTTAAATGAGGCCTCACCTCCTGGTTACACTAGTGACTATATCCCCTGCGCATCCCGCAAAGGCAGAGGTGTTGCTAAATTTATGATAGTAAATTTCAATTTACAAAAAAAAAACGTCGTTTTCGTCTTTTGACCTACTAGTCATGAAATCTTTGCAGCCTACTCAATCATTTTTTATAGCTATTGTTTACAGGCCTCCTGGGCCATATACAGCGTTCCTCACTGAGTTCCCTGAATTCCTATCGGACCTTGTAGTCATGGCAGATAATATTCAAATTTTTGGTGACTTTAATATTCACATGGAAAAGTCCACAGACCCACTCCAAAAGGCTTTCGGAGCCATCATCGACTCAGTGGGTTTTGCCCAACATGTCTCCGGACCTACTCACTGCCATACTCTGGACCTAGTTTTGTCCCATGGAATAAATGTTGTGGATTTAATGTTTTTCCTCATAATCCTGGACAATCGGACCACCATTTTATTACGTTTGCAATCGCAACAAATAATCTGCTCAGACCCCAACCAAGGATCATCAAAAGTCGTGCTAGAAATTCTCGGACAACCCAAAAATTCCTAGATGCCCTTCCAGACTCCCTTCGCCTACCCAAGGACGTCAGAGTGCAAAAATCAGTTAACCACCTAACTGAGGAACTCAATTTAACCTTGCGCAATACCCTAGATGCAGTCGCACCCCTAAAAACCAAAAACATTTGTCATAAGAAACTAGCTCCCTGGTATACAGAAAATACCCGAGCCCTGAAGCAAGCTTCCAGAAAATTGGAACGAAAATGGCGCCACACCAAACTGGAGGTCTTCCAACTAGCTTGGAAAGACAGTACCGTGCAGTATCGAAGAGCCATCACTGCTGCTCGACCATCCTATTTTTCCAACATAATTGAGGAAAATAAGAACAATCCTAAATTTATTTTTGATACAGTCGCAAAGCTAACTAAAAAGCAGCATTCCCCAAGAGAGGATGGCTTTCACTTCAGCAGTGATACATTCATGTACATTTTTGAGGAAAAGATCATGATTATTAGAAAGCAAATTACGGACTCCTCTTTAAATCAGCGTATTCCTCCAAAGCTCAGTTGTCCTGAGTCTGCACAACTCTGCCAGGACCTAGGATCAAGGGAAACACTCAATTGTTTTAGTACTATATCTCTTGACACAATGATGAAAATAATTCAAGCTGTATACTGGACCCTATTCCAACTAAACTACTGAAAGAGCTGCTTCCTGTGCTTGGCCCTCCTATGTTGCACATAATAAACGGCTCTCTATCCACCGGATGTGTACCCAACTCACTAAAAGTGGCAGTAATAAAGCCTCTCTGGAAAAAGCCAAACCTTGACCCAGAAAATATAAAAAACTATCGGCCTATATCGAATCTCCCATTCCTCTCATTAATGTTTGAAAAAGCTGTTGCGCAGCAGCTCACTGCCTTCCTGAAGACAAACAATGTATACGAAATGCTTCAGTCTGGTTTTCGACCCCATCATAGCACTGAGACTGCACTTGTGAAGGTGGTAAATTACCTTTTAATGGCATCAGACCGAGGCTCTGCATCTGTCCTCGTGTTCCTAGACCTTAGTGCTGCTTTTGATACCATCGATCACCACATTATTTTGGAGAGATTGGAAATCCAAATTGGTCTACACAGACAAGTTCTGGCCTGGTTTAGATCTTATTTGTCGGAAAGAAATCAGTTTGTGTCTGTGGATGGCTTGTCCTCTGACAAATCAACTGTAAATTTCGGTGTTCCTCAAGGTTCCGTTTTAGGACCGCTATTGTTTTCACTATATATTTTACCTCTTGGTGATGTCATTCGGAAACATAATGTTAACTTCCACTGCTATGCAGATGACACACAGCTGTACATTTCGATGAAACATGGTGAAGCCCCAAAATTGCCCTCGCTGAAAGCCTGTGTTTCAGACATAAGGAAGTGGATGGCTGCAAATGTTCTACTTTTAAACTCAGACAAAACAGAGATGCTTGTTCTAGGTCCCAAGAAACAAAGAGATCTTCTGTTTAATCTGACCATTAATCTTGATGGTTGTACAGTCGTCTCAAATAAAACTGTGAAGGACCTCGGCGTTACTCTGGACTCTGATCTCTCTTTTGACGAACATATCAAGACTGTTTCAAGGACAGCTTTTTTCCATCTGGTTAACTTTCTGTCCAAAAATGATGCAGAAATATTAATCCATTCTTTTGTCACTTCTAGGTTAGACTACTGCAATGCTCTACTTTCTGGCTACCCAGATAAAGCACTAAATAAACTTCAGTTAGTGCTAAACACGGCTGCTAGAATCTTGACTAGAACCAAAATATTTGATCATATTACTCCAGTGCTATCGTCTCTACACTGGATTCCTGTTAAGGCAAGGGCTGATTTCAAGGTTTTACTGCTAACCTACAAAGCATTACATGGGCTTGCTCCTACCTATCTTTCCAATTTGGTCCTGCCGTACATACCTACACGTACGCTACGGTCACAAGACGCAGGCCTCCTAACTGTCCCTAGAATTTCTAAGCAAACAGCTGGAGGCAGGGCTTTCTCCTATAGAGCTCCATTTTTTTATGGAATGGTCTGCCTACCCATGTGAGAGACGCAGACTCGGTCTCAACTTTTAAGTCTTTATTGAAGACTCATCTCTTCAGTAGGTCCTATGATTGAGTGTAGTCTGGCCCAGGAGTGTGAAGGTGAAAGGCACTGGAGAGGCACTGGAGCAACGAACCACCCTTGCTGTCTCTGCCTGGCCGGTTCCCCTCTCTCCACTGGGATTCTCTGCCTCTAACCCTATTACAGGGGCTGAGTCACTGGCTTACTGGTGCTCTTCCATGCTGTCCCTAGGAGGGGTGTGTCACTTGAGTGGGTTGAGTCACTGACGTGATCTTCCTGTCTGGGTTGGCGCCCCCCCTTGGGTTGTGCCGTGGCGGAGATCTTTGTGGGCTATACTCGGCCTTGTCTCAGGAAGGTAAGTTGGTGGTTGAAGATATCCCTCTAGTGGTGTGGGGGTTATATCCTGCCTGTTTGGCCCTGTCCGGGGGTATCGTCGGACGGGGCCACAGTGTCTCCCGACCCCTCCTGTCTCAGCCTCCAGTATTTATGCTGCACTAGTTTATGTGTCGGGGGGCTAGGGTCTGTCTGTTATATCTGCAGTATTTCTCCTGTCTTATCCGGTGTCCTGTGTGAATTTAAGTTTGCTCTCTTAAATTCTTTCTTTCTCTCTCTCAGAGGACCTGAGCCCTAGGACCATGCCTCAGGACTACCTGGCCTGATGACTCCTTGCTGTCCCCAGTCCACCTGGCTGTGCTGCTGCTCCAGTTTCAACTTTTCTGCCTGCGGCTATGGAACCCTGACCTGTTCACCGGACGTGCTACCTGTCCCAGTCCTGTTGTTTTCAACTCTCTAGAGACAGCAGGGGCGGTAGAGATACTCTGAATGATTGGCTATGAAAAGCCAACTGATATTTACTCCTGAGGTGCTGACCTGTTGCACCCTCGACAACCACTGTGATTATTATTATTTGACCCTGCTGGTCATCTATGAACATTTGAACATCTTGGCCATGTTCTGTTATATAATCTCCACCCGACACAGCCAGAAGAGGACTGGCCACCCCTCATAGCCTGGTTCCTCTCTAGGTTTCTTCCTAGGTTCTGGCCTTTCTAGGGAGTTTTTCCTAGCCACCGTGCTTCTACACCTGCATTGCTTGCTGTTTGGGCTTTTAGGCTGGGTTTCTGTACAGCACTTTGAGATATCAGCTGATGTAAGAATGGCTTTATAAATAAATTTGATTTGATTTGAGTTGTGAGGCCGGTTGGAGATACAGCCAAATTCTCAAAATTGAAGTTGGAGGCGGCTTATGGTAGAGAAATTAACATTAAATGATCTTGCAACAGCTGTAGTGGACATTCCTGCAGTCAGCATGCCAATTGCACACTGCCTCAAAACTTGAAACATCTGTGGTATTGTGTTGTGTGACAAAACTGCACATTTTAGTGGCTTTTTATTGCCCCCAGCACAAGGTGCACCTGTGTAATGATACTGTTTAATCAGCTTCTTGATATGCCACACCTGTCAGGTGGATGAATTATCTTGACAATGGAGAAATGCTCACTAACAGGGATGTAAACAAATTTGTGCACGAAATTTGAGAGAAATTTGGTTTTCGTGCGTATGACATTTTTTGGGGGATATTTTATTTCAGTATAGTTGCATTTACGAGCATATTGAAACATATTACCATCTATATCACCTGACATGTTGACAATTCTATCAGTAATGCATCATCTTTAGATGTAGTTTTATGGCAGATTTCGATTTGGGGAAACAAATGGGGGACAAATCAGAGACACTCATCCTCCGTGATGGGGGCTGAATTAGATGATACCAGTTTTGAAACCAGTTGTTTTCCATTGTCCAGTTATTGCTTCAATTACAAGATGTTTGAACATATTTTTTGGTAAATGTATTTTCGGATGATCAATATTTTAAGTTTCAGCAATGTCATCTCAGTATATTTAAGCAATAAGGCATGAGGGGGTGTGGTATATGGCCAATATACCACGGCTAAGGGCTGTTCTTACACACGACGCAAAGCGTAAAATACCTATCCAGGCATTGTAAGTTCAGCAACATCTGGGAAGAGGAACATCACCATAGGCAATAAACGTGAGCTGGTAGAAGTGGAAATGGCATTCCCACTCCCAGAAAGTGCTCAACATTAACCCAGGCATCCAAATGAGCAAGCATTTGGATAAAAAAAAAAACACAATTTGGACATTTTATAAAAACGGTTTTATGTCAAACTTCTTCAGATTCCATTTGAAGAAGTTTCCTCTCAATGAACCCCTCCCCTGTGTGACATCTTGACCATTTCTATTCCAATGTATCTCAGAGAACTAATAGGATGTTTATCTTGTACAAAATGAACAGCAACCAGATTTTTTTGTCTCACCTGTCTGTATATTGCTGCGGTGCTCACTGATCCGTGTCTTAAGGCTTCTATGGGTTTTCCCTATGTAAGACAGACCATAAGGACATTTCAACATGTAAATAACATTGGTGGACGTGCAGGTAATCAAGCCTTTGATCTTAAATCTTTGTTCTGTGCGGGCTGGGTAAATGAGTTGCATTTGAACATGAAGCTGCATTGAGCACATTGGCCACATTTGTAATTACCCTCCGGAACCTTGTCCAAGAAAGTTTCCCTTTTCTCTGGTGGCTAATCAGATTTAACCACAATGCCTCTCACATTTGGGGGTCTTTTAAAGACCATACGTGGGTGATATTTAAAAATGGGTTTCAATTGTGGGTCAGTGTCAATAATGTACCAGTGCTTCCTGATAATGTCCTCAAATGCCTTCCCCAATGGTGAGTATTGGGTGAAGCATGAGGGGACATGTTCTGCTTTTTCTTAAACTTTTGGTTGAAGGCTTTCCAACTGTTAGTCCTTCAGAACGACCATTTGCATGTTTTACCCAGTTGTCTTTGTACCCCCTTTCCTTAAACCGTTGTGTGAGGTCCATGGTCTGTTTCTGATAAGAAGCATCAGAGCTGCATAGTCTTCTGATGCGACTGAATTGACTTATAGGGAGACTTTTAATAAGTGGACATGGATAAAAACTGTCACCTCTAAGGAGGGTATTTCCTGTCTGTAGGTTCCCTATAGAGATCTGTAGAGAAAAAATGGATTTGTGATAGGTCATGGTTAATGGTGAAATTAAGGTGTTCATTCATAAACTTTAGATAAGCATGGAATTCCAAAAGTTCTTCCTGGGTCACTGTATAGATCACCATAATGTCATTAAGAGAACATTGGAGGGAAATGCGTTAAGGTCTGAATTCAGCACCACCTGTTTTTCAAGCCTTCCTAGATATAGGAATTAGGAGCCATAGTGTTCCCCATAAGCAGAAATGGGAAATTATAATATGGCCTACCAAATGTTGGAAATGACAAACAGGAATGTATAGCTAAATTAGGGGTGAAAGTAGCCTAAGCCAGTAGGCTATATGGTCCAGTATGGAGTATCAGCAAAACAAATTATTATGGTGCAGGTAGCCTACTTTTTGAAGTGATTTGTTTGACAATCAGATGAAAATATCATCACACAACACCTATTATATGCAAAGCTGAGCCTGCGCAGACAGCGAAAAACAACAGTAAACAGTATAAGACATGCCACAGTATCCAGTCTAAAATCAGCATATTCCAGGCATCTTATCCGGGTTATTGTAAATGGACATGATGTTTATATCAACTCAAAAAGAGAATACTTGAGTATCCCAAATAATAACGGGATATTGGTGTGCATTTAAGCGTGGTAAATATCTCAATGGGAAGCCCATCCTCCTATTTTCGGAACTGGGAGGCATTTCCTGAGGCTATCCAATTAACTTGGATATTTGGCAAACCTTTTGTTAAGGGAAATCGTTATTTTGTTGCACCATGTATCTTCATTGTTGCCAATGGGTGCACTTGAGGATATACACTATATGACCAAAAGTATGTGGACTCCTGCTCGTCGAACATCTCATTCCAAAATCATGGGCATTAATATGGAGTTGGTCCCCCATTTGCTGCTATAACAGCCTCCACTCTTCTGGGACAGATTTCCACTAGATGTTGGAACATTGCTGCAGGGACTTGCTTCCATTCAGCCACGAGCATTAGTGAGGTCGAGCACTGATGTTGGGCGATTAGGCCTGGCTCGAAGTCAGCGCTCCAATTCATCCCAAAGGTGTTCGATGTGGTTGAGGTCAGGGCTCTATGCAGGCCAGTCAAGTTCTTCCACACCGATCTCGACAAACCATTTCTGTATGGACCTCGCTTTGTGCAAGGGGACATTGGGGTCATGCTGAAACAGGAAATGGCCTTCCCCAAACTTGCCAAAGTTGGAAGCACAGAATCGTCTAGAATGTCATTGCATGCTGTAGCCGTAAGATGCATTGGGGCAGGTAGTGTTCTCCTGGCATTCGCCAAACCCAGATGGATAAGTGTGATTCATCACCCCAGAGAACGCGTTTCCACTGCTTTAGAGTCCAATGGCGACGAGCTTTACCCCACTCCAGCCGGCACTTGGCATGGTGATCTTAGGCTTGTGAGCGGCTGCCCGACCATGAAGCTCCTGACGAACAGTTCTTGAGCTGACGTTGCTTCCAGAGGCTGTTTGGAACTCGGTTGTGTGTTGCAAGAGTACAGATGATTTGTACGCACTACGCGCTTCAGCACTCGGCCTACCACTTTGCGGCTGAGCCATTGTTGCTCCTAGACGTTTCCACTTCACAATAACAGCACTTACAGTTGACCAGGGCAGCTCTAGCAGGGCAGAAATTTGATGAACTGACTTGTTGGAAAGGTGGCATCCTATGACAGTGCTATGTTGAAAGTCACTGAGCTCTTCAGTAAGGCCATTCTACTGCCAATGTTTGTCTATGGAGATTGCATGACTGTGCTCGATTTTATACACCTGTCACCAAAGGGTGTGGCTGAGATAGCCGAATCCACTCATTTGATGGGGTGTTCACATACTTTTGTATATATAGTGTAATGCCCTGATGCTTCATTTACATTTTTAGGTTGTGTGTAATAGTATATTTAAGGAGGAGGTGTGACCATGGTATTTCGCCCATATACCACAAACCCCTGAGGTGCCTTATTGCTATTATAAACTGGTTACCAACCTATTTAGAGAAGTAAAAATAAATGTTGTCATACCAGTGGTATACGGTCTGATATACCACAGCTTTCACCCAATCAGCATCCAGGACCCAAACTACCCGGTTTAAAATATTCAAGAGCCCTTAGTAGACAGGAATAAATAAAAATAGGACGCCTGAGGAAAAGATTAAGCCTTCTTTCTGAGGTGGAATGCAATTTTTCTGTCAAATAAGTAGCCAATGTTTTAATTGGACATTAAATAACACTTAAGACTTTTTCAAGGAAACATTTTTGGGTTTTCAACTAGAGTTTTAGGCAGCAACTCCGTCATAGACACAAACCAGTGAATATAAAAACAAAACAGGAACATTTGGAACTGATAAAACTTTTATTTCACTTTAAATTGTCTTTTACATTTCCTGATAACATGTAAGGTGAAACTAGAACTGTTTTAAAAGACATACACAATGTTGTTTTACGTCAATAACCAGTTTTTTTGTTTGTTTGTATTTTTTTAATGCTAGTCTAAAATGTCACAACCACGTGCGCACTAAGCAATAAAACCGTCACAGAAGCAAACTTTAGGCAGAATACCGGTCAGTAAAAATAAAGCAATTGGAGATACCAGATATACAGACAGGCTCGGTTCCACATTCACTACTGCATTTTTTTTTTTAATGAAGCGTAGAATAACTGCCATTTGTTCAGCTAAAAGGGGCGATTTTTCTTCAGTGCATGAAGCATTGTCTTCAGCAAGACTGACTGAGACAGATCAATTCTACACCTAAGTGGAATGTTATGGTGATGACAAGGTATTGTGACACTGAGTGAATTCAGCTACCTCAAGGGTCCTTGCACTACTCCAGAATCTATCCCATCCACTGACCGCATTCCACTATAATATGGTCTCCTCTGGAGATACACAAAACAAAAGCAGCAATGCCATCTCTGACTATGATAGACAACCTCCTTACACAACTTACATTAGGGGACTTGCTTACACACTCGTCGTGGGCAAAAGCATACATTCGCTTAGATATCATTTCATGAAGGAAACTGGTCAGTTTGTACTGTCAGCATAAGGCTATCAAGATAGGCTTGAATAACCAAGACGTCAAAGTTCAACGCAACAGCTTTAAGGTGTTTCTTTGCAAGCAGGTTAACATTACATTTAAGACAGATTTATATTTACCGCAAATGTTTACAATTTACAGTTGAGCCAAAGTGTGAGTCATTATTACACAAAGCAAAAAGTAACATTTAAGAACAAACCAGGATCATTGTACTGATTTCAAACAGCACCTTTATGACAGCTGAATAGGAGAATGTTCCAGGTTTGTTCAAAAAAGGTATATTGTCTTAATGTTAGGTTCTGATGGAATGTTATATTTTTCTTATTTTTAACTGGACAGATGTGGAATGGCAAAACCTACAGTAGGGTCCCTTTTATTCATTTTAATTCCATATGCAAAATAAACAAACAATACGCATGTTAGTCAGTGTCACAATACAGCCCGTTATACCATTCTGTATGAGGCCACAGCAGAATTGCACTGCTACTCAAACCATACAGTCCTGAATTTTATCATCCAGAATGTGATTATGTGGAGAATAACTAAGCATCACAGTGTTTGTTGAAAATAAACAGACAGTTTAATACATTTTCTGAGTCAAACCAGCAATCGCTAGTACACTAGGAAAGCAAAAAATGGATACTATAAGTGCATAACTTGCTCGGTGAAAGAACATATTTTTTAAATGTTTGGAGGGAATCAAAAGGAAGGGAGGTGGAGGAGGGAATGGCCATGCCACTCAACTGGGCAATTTTAGAATTGTTTTTCTCCTCACAAAACAAGACTCGGCTTGTTAACAACTGAGTGTTACCCTGTTGCCTTGGAGCATATCGGAGAAAGGGCACAACTGGTAGGTCAGGTACAATTCATGCTGCTTGTCATACAGAAAGGAAGAGGCTGGATGGAGCGGGAATGTACGGGCTGTATATGTGTAAGAGAAGAGAGAGAAGGGTGTGGGTGGATTAACAGTGAAGTGCAACGCCTTTAGTTCTCCCCTTCACCGGCATCCCCCTCATCACCCTGGTTTTCTGATGTCCACAGCTGCAGAGGGGGAGAAAAACAAATCCAACCATTGAGTTCATTGGATTCATACACTTGAGGTATTCAGTTCCAAGAGTATCAAACTATTATGCATTTGAATGACATTACATGGACAAGGCGTGTATTGTAAGCACTTACAGTGAGGTTGTCCCTTAGTAGCTGCATGATCAGGGTGCTGTCTTTGTAAGAGTCCTCGTTCAAGGTGTCAAGCTCGGCGATCGCTTCGTCGAAAGCCTAGAGGGAAAAGAGGCATATGGAAGAGGGTAAAAAACATGTTCTGAAAGACCCAGAATACGAAAACCTACAATGCCTCCAAAACACGTTTTAAATGTATTACCCCTAAAAAGGGCTTACCAACTGACAAATCTTGGCATACCAGATGACAAAGCACCATCCATTAAAGTCTATTTTTTATTCAATATCTGGCAAACGCCAACAGCACGAGCACCGGTGTTAACGAGCAGGTTTGTGTCAGACCAAAAGTATGTGGACACCTGGTCATCTCATTTCAAAATCATTGGCATTAATATGGAGTTGGTCCCCCCCTTTGCTGCTAAAACAGCCTCCACTCTTCTAGGAAGGCTTTCCACTAGATGTTGGAACATCGCTGAGCATTAGTGAGGTCGGGCACTGATGTTGGGTGAGGTTGAGGTCAGGGCTCTGTGCAGGCCAGTCAAGGTCTTCAACACCGATCTCAACAAACCATTTCTGTATGGACCTCGCTTTGTGCACAGGGGCATTGTCATGCTGAAACAAGAAAGGGCCTTCCCCAAACTGTTGCCACAACATTGGAAGCACAGAATCGTCTAGAATGTCAGTGTATGCTGTAGCATTAAAATTTTCCTTCACTGGAACTAAGGGGCCTAGCCCGAAACATGAAAAACAACCCCAGACCATTATTCCGCCTCCACCAAACTTTACAGTTGGCACTATTCATTTGGGCAGGTAGCGTTTTCCTAGCATCCGCCTAACCCAGGTTCGTCCGTCAGACTGCCAGATGGTGAAGCGTGATTCCTCACTGCAGAGAACGTGTTTCCACTGCTCCATAGTCTAATGGCGGCGAGCTTTACACCACTCCAGCCGACGCTTGGCATCGCGCATGGTGATCTTAGGCTTGTGTGTGGCTGCTCAGTCATGGAAACCCATTTCATGAAGCTCCTGGCGAACAGTTATTTTGCTGATGTTGCTTCCAGAGGCAGTTTGGAATTCAGTAGTGGAGTGTTGCAACCGAGGACAGACCATTTTTTACCCTTTACCCATTCTGTGTGCTTCTTTGTCCTACCACTTCGCAGCTGAGCCATTGTTGCTCCTAGAAGTTTCCACTTCACAATAACAGCACTTGCAGTTGACCGGGGCAGCTCTAGAAGGGCAGAAATTTGACAAACTGACTTGTTGGAAAGGTTGCATCCTATGATGGTGCAACGTTGAAAGTTACTAAGCTCTTCAGTAAGGCCATTCTACTGTCAATGTTTGTCTATGGGGATTGCATGGCTGTGTGCTCAATTTATACATCTGTCAGCAACTGGTGTGGCTGAAATAGCGGAATCCACTAATTTGAAGGGGTGTCCACATACTTTTGTATCTTTAGTGTAGCTGAGCAGGAGGGGCGTGTTTGTGCTCTGTATTGATTCGGTTAGGCCAGACTCATGCTGATCACACAGGCGCTGCTGTGTGATGGAGGAACATGTGTGTGTTTATGCGAGAGAGACAGTGTATAACGGTGCCCCACCGCCTTCGCCAAACTGCAGGCCTGCTCGGGGGAGTTGAGGATCTCATAGTAGAAGACAGAAAAGTTGAGAGCGAGCCCCAGCCTGATGGGGTGTGTCGGCTGCATGTCCTTCTTGCTGATGTCAAAGGCCTCCTGGTAGGCCTGCTGGGAGTTCTCCACTGTGGCTGTGACAGAGAGGGAGAAGAGGTCCAATTAATTAACGGCATAATGCTTTTGTTGAAATGAATTCATGTTTAATTTCACAGCCCATCTCCTGTATAATGGATACTGATTAAACATTGTCTAGATCTTACGGGGCGGCACATAGCCTAATGGTTAGAGCGTTGAGCCAGTGACCGAAAGGTTGCTAGATCAAATCCCCGAGCTAACAAGGTAAAAATCTGTCGTTCTGTCCCTGAATAAGGCAGTTAACCCACTGTTCATTGGCTGTAATTGTAAATAAGAATTTGTTCAACTGACTTGGCTAGTTGAATAAAGGTTAAATAAAATAAATAAATGTACTATGCGGACATCAAATGGGAGGTTTTGCTTATTTCTATGAAAATCAGAGGTTGAAGAAAACTGATTAACAAATATGGGTGACTCAGAAGCTTCCCCATGGACAGAGATGATCAACTTACTCTTCTTTGATTCTCCAGATGCCACCTCAGACAGATATCTGTAGTAGTCACCTTTCATTTTAAGGTAGAACACCTTGCTTTCTGCCTGAGTCGCATTGGCGATGAGGTAATTGTCGAGGAGTGCCTAAAACAGAAAAAAAAGAGGGGTTGGTTGGGTGTCAGTCAATTCAAGTCTGCCCTTTCAACACACAGGACCAAACAAAAGATGAACCCAAAATAGATTATGCTTTGTAACCTGGCTTTGGGGTCAAATTCATTCCAGCTCACAATCAGAATGCCTAATGAAAAATGCCTGTTGAGTATAGGGCATTCCCAAATTGCCTGGACTCTAAATGAACAGGCTATAAATGAATTGAAATAAAGCCCCAGTGTTACACCCATCCCCATAACATCATGGGACCCTTCATTTAAGAGCAAGGGGGGCCCATTGGGAGTAGCAAGCGGCCGCACTCTCTCACCAGCACGTCCTTGCAGATGTCCTGCAGCTCAGCCTCAATCTTCTCGCGGTACTCGCGTGCCATCTGCTGCTTCTTCTCATTGCCCTCGGTCTTCTGCTCGATGCTGGAGATGACACGCCAGGAGGAGCGACGCGCACCCACCACGTTCTTGTAGGCCACCGACAGCAGGTTGCGCTCCTCGTTGGAGAGCTCGCCGCCCTGCTCCGTCACCGCCTTCATAGCCGCCGCCATGTCGTCATAGCGCTCGGCCTGCTCGGCCAGCTTAGCCTTCTGTACCAGGTCGTTCTTGTCCATGTCGAGACTGTGAAAGGTCACAGAGTTGAGGTCATAGTCACAGCGAGCAACATAGCCATCATAAAAATTGAGAAACACTGGGGTCATTGTCAATTCAGTCAACTGACAATGACTGAAATGAAATAAACTTCAGTAAACTTGCCTTTCAATGCATTTAATTTCAGTTTACTTCCCGATTGAATTTAAATGGAATTTACATCAACCCCGGAACAACTCTGGACATGCTATTGGGTTGTCTATATCTCAGAAATGAGGCCCTCTAACTGAGTGAGAAGTCTATACTAATATTTGGCCTAATTACTGATTATTCAATAGGCTATGTATTAAAACTGATTAATAAAATCAGAACATTATATGTCAACATGAAAAACCTTTCAGACACCACTCAGGAGTTACTCCAAAGTTATTTCCTTAGGGGCCATACTTGTGAACTTTGCTTAGACCATGGTTTAAACCATTGGTCTAAAATGGCTAGCTGCTAGCTTTTCTCATAGGCCATCCTGGCCAAATTAACCAGCTGAGCAGATAATTATATCCGGTAACAAAATAACAACCTATCAGAGACCTTAAACAGTAGAGCCACCATCCAATTGCATTTGTTCCATTAGGCCACTAGTGGCAGATTGTTTAACATTCAAATACTTGGTTTAATTTGTTACCTATGGTCTAAAATGGAGTGTGCCAATATATTTTAGCATAATGCTGCCTTTGACTAGGCTACTGACATCATACAAAATTCTAAAAGGTTTTCGCATACACTACCGGTCAAAAGTTTTAGAACACCTACTCATTCAAGGGTTTTTCTTAATTTTTTACTATTTTCTACACTGTAGAATAATAGTGAAGACATCAAAATGATTAAATAACATATGGAATCATGTAGTAACCCCCAAAAAAAGTGTTAAACAAATCAAAATATATTTTATATGAGACTCTTCAAAGTAGCCACCATTTGCCTTGACAGCTTTGCACACTTGGCATTTTCTCAAACCATTGTTTGGGATGAGCATGACGGCAGACTGAAGGAAAAGCAGCCAACAAGTGCTCAGCATATGTGGGAACTCCTTCAAGACTGTTGGAAAAGTATTCCAGGTGAAGCTGGTTGAGAGAGTGCCAAGAGTGTGCAAAGCTGTCAAGTCAAAGGGTGGTTATTTGAAGAATCTCAAATATATTTTGATTTGTTTAAAACTTTTTTGGTTACTACATGATTCCATATGTGTTATTTCATAGTTTTGATGTCTCACTATTATTCTACAATGTAGAAAATAGTAAAAATAAAGAAAAACCCTTGAATGAGTAGGTGTTCTAAAACTTTTGACCGGTAGTGTACATGACCAAATTACATGTTTTTGCTCATCCATTTAACGCACATCCATGTACTTTCACAAAAAAAGTAGGCACATTATATAACTTTGTATTGAGACATTGTGTGTTGTCAAATATAAGATTATTTTTAAGGAGGAAAGCCTCCACTGCTGGTCCTCGAGTGAAATAGTGCAAATGTGACGAAGTAGAGAATCGAGATGCATATAAAACCTTGTATAATTAAGTGTACACATCTACGTAATTTCTGGTATATTCATTGTAGTGATGAACATTTCTGTATTACGCCTATCATATAGCCTGTGTTTTGGTCTGAGTAACTCCAAGATGCTCCTTTCATATTATTAATTGACTAAGTGTTGCCTGCTCTTCGATTCACAATACAACCACAATTAATGTAGGCCTAATAAATACTTGAAGTGTAGGCTACACTAAAGTTCCATATGCAATAGGCTATAGCAAGGAAGACACCATATGGTGTGAATGCGTGCAACGTTCAACCTATAGTAGGCTAGCCTATATCAACACCATTTTTGGACACGATATGCTAGCCAAGCTAAAAACACATCCATAACAATGAAGATAGCTCTATTGTTGATCTGAATGTCTATATAGGCTAGGCCAGTCAGTCAACAGCTTGTGTTGCAGGAAAGCATGATCAGATTGTGTGTCTTTTACTGCATCGGGTTCATTCGTTTTTAAGCCAGGTTTCACCTCAGTGAATTCTTGGAGTAGCTGCGCCCTCTACTGGACACTTGGTGAACCTAGCCTGACCAGCCAATTTACCAGGGCCTAAAATAAACACCTGCCAAATGCGAGTAGATTTTGGCGTTGGCGGGTTAAATGTCTATTTCACCAGCCACGTTGGCGGGTGGTTAGGGCTCCACAGTGTGAGTATTTCACTCACATTTGTGAATAGAAAGTAATGTATGATCACATTTATAGTAAAATAAATTCTGCAGTAGCTGTTTTCAAAGAATTTCTGCCGTTTTGTTCCATAGCTGGTAAATTAATTGCACAAAGTCAAAGAACTACAAATCCTATATAGCCTATTCCACCTCGCTCTTCAACACTGCCTGGCTGGGGGCTGTGCGCACATGAAGAGCAGAGTGAAAGATTCAGATTTTTTAGAAGTGCTGCGCACAGGCATAAAAGTTGGTCTAAAACAAACATCTACTCAAGTGAGACTTTGTCCTTGTGTTTCTTGGCTATTTACATTGTTTTGTTCACATGCTAGGTTGTTTTTCTATGTTTGAGCTTTAACTGCTAGGGAAAAGAAGACAACACTTCTACTAGTCAGACAATCTCACAGGCACAAACATGACTTGAGTCGCACTACAACGGTAACCTCATGCCCTTAAAGGAGCATTTTTGTCTAATCTGTGATATTTTGGTTAAACATCACAAAAAATGAAAAACAATAACCCACATTACTTCTTATTAATAATACATTTGTTTTAGAAACATTACAAAGCATGCTCATCCGTTCGTTTGTGTTTTCTTGGTGAAATTTGTGTGAAAAAATATATTGGCTGGTAAAAAAATCTGAGAGGCTGGTAGATTTTTAAATCTACCTGTCAGTGGCTGGTGTACCAAAAAGTAAATGTTATGCCCTGCCATTTACACGTGACAAGGAAGACTAGATTATTATTATAAAAACGCTGTAGGCATAACACACTCATAGGCAAGTATACACATCCATGTAGCCTCATATGCTAAGACATTATTAGCCCCTAGCAGTGTGTTTGTGAAAAAGGCTGACGGAATCGTAAATTTATCTTGCAGATGCTAAACTCATTCAACTGTTGATCAAGTCCCATTGGGGCTCTAGGAAGTTTTAGGCCATAATCAGAAGACCATCTTTAAACAAGGGTTTCCCAAACTCAGTCCCCGTGTGCACATTTAGGTTTTTGCCCTAGCACTACACAACTGATTAAAATAACCAACTCATCATCAAGCTTTGATTATCTGAATCAGCTTGATGATGAGTTGGTTATTTTAATCAGTTGTGTAGTGCTAGGGCAAAAACCTAAATGTGTCCCCAAGGAGGACCCCAGGACCGAATTTTGGAAACCCTGTAACAAATAACCATTATAGTAAATAAAAATGTAAACAAAGTGATAAGGTTAGAGGTGAAACACAGCTCTAGACTTACACCTAGAGCAAGGAATGTTTCTAATGCCCTAGGCACCAATAGAAAATAACATGAAATGGTCACAGTACTCAGTGACAACGCCGCAGGGGATCTTAGCTATATTGTTTTACCCATATAATTAATAGGACCTATTGTTTAACCAATGTATTATTATGGCTATGTTAACTACAAGCTTATTATGGCCGCTAAGTCAATTTTGACTCTGATCTGTCACTTGCGTTAGTTTATTTACAATGCCTGGAGTACTATGAAAGTATGGTGTCCTAAAATACCAAAGGACAAACGTCTTAATTGCCACTACATTAGTTATTATCGCTATAAACCCGATAACATGACAACCTGCTATTCTTTAATCACGGATTTAGCAATGGAACGTCCATGGCGGAAAAACTGCAGCATTGCCCTATAAGATCCATAGGCAACCTCATTGCTATGGCGCTAGCTAGCGTGCTATATTCCAGTCCATTGAAGATGTTGGTAGTTGGCTAGCTACGCCCTCTGTCGCATTCCCTTGCGGAATTTTAAGATGGAGCGATACCGTTAGCAAACCAACTAACGTTAGCTAGCGTAATTGAATGCTACGAATGAGTTGGATTTACTAAAATGTCATTTTAATTCGTTATAAGCACCTGATTTATTTTATTGTTCATGAATCGCAAAGGCCTGTGTATTGCAGTCCAGTCACTTGTAAAATTCGCTGGAGATATCGTCAAGTTAGCATTAGCTTGCTAGCACTGGTAAGATATCTTGATTTCACGACGACCAGGATGGGAACGTTAGCCTGGCAAACTGTGTTTTTCAGTCTCTATACACATTTCATAATGGAACAATTTTTGATTCATATATTCCATGGCAGATCTCCCCTATTGGTTAACAATAATCTACATCCTAGCTTGTTTGTGAGCTCTAGTTCGCCATTCAATCACACGTCTCGGCCTAAGTCATTGTACCCAGCCCCAAACCACAATAGGCACCTTCCGCCATAGATAGCGATTTGAGCCATTGTTGTGTTATTATAGGCCCAAAATGCTCTACCTTAACCAGGAAATAATACCAGAATCAACTTTATGCAAGTAAACTCACATTTAGAATGTATTTTGAATCTTGCTTTTTTTTCCTCTGAACGATGGGAGTATCAAGCTGTCCTAGGTTCGCTGCTCGGGATATTCAGGGCAGTACCACTTCCGCCTGTGCTGACACTTCCGCTTCCTCTAAACCCCACCCTCCTCCGCCAGTATCTATGGTAACAGCACTCCGGGGTTTTCAGAGCGTTGTACAGGGTCGTTGACGTCATAAAGGCTACGGGAACTACTATAGAATGACGTAGTGGTCACCATAGTTACTGCAGAGAAGAGGCGAAGCAAAACATGTTTTTACAATGAACCTTTGTTTAACTAGGCAAGTCAGTTAAGAACAAATTATTATTTACAATGACGACCTACACAAGAGTGATAACTGGGCCCATTTCTTTTGGGGGGGCTCACCAAGCGAGAAGATTTTGTATGGAGGTCAATGGGAGTGTCAAATTTTGTAATAATAAAGTGTATGTCTTATTTGCTACGTGTGGCTTACTTGATATAATATAAGTTTCGTAATGATTAAGGTAGCTACGAGTGTATTGCTATAAGTAGGACACGTGACATCCTGGATACTGAGAAAAAAAACCTTTGTATCAGACTTGTGCCTGATCGTCACTACACGAACACAAAGTCATAAACCCCGCCTATTTATACAATCTCCCTTCTAAAATATGATTTTAAACCTAACACGAACCTTAACCTACACTGCTAACCTTATGCCTAACTTTTAAATTAAAAACCCAAAAGCACATCGTTGTCATTAATTTCTCGATAGCCAATTTTGACTTTGTGGCTGTGGTAACTAAGAAACCATTGTGCCTGTTGTCCACACAGAATATTGGCTATGCTGGTCCCACCTGGTCTTGCCTCCTCCCGACTGCCTTCCATTTTTTGAAGATATTTATTTTCATTGTGTGGAGTATCTGGTCAATACAATGGATAATCTGTGGTTACTGTCTCCAAGAGACAGCTGACAGTCAGATGTTATGCTGCGTTCATATGATGTTGGAAATTTGCCACGTTTACATCATGTCGGAAACTCATACCTCAGAGTTCAAATGAATGTATATTTACATTTTATTCATTTTACTTTTTTTATTTCACCTTTATTTAACCAGGTAGGCCAGTTGAGAACAAGTTCTCATTTACAACTGCGACCTGGCCAAGATAAAGCAAAGCAGTGCAACACAAACAACACAGAGTTACACATGGAATAAACGTACAGTCAATAACACAATAGAAAAAAATCTATATACAGTGTGTACAAATGAGGTAAGATTAGGGAGGTAAGGCAATAAATAGGCCATAGTGGCGAAGTAATTACAATTTAGCAACTAACACTGGAGTGATAGATGTGCAGAAGATGAATGTGCAAGTAGAGATACTGGGGTGCAAAAAAGCAAAAAAACAAAATGGGGATGAGGTAGTTGGATGGGCTATTTACAGATGGACTATGTACAGGTGCAATGATCGGTAAGCTGCTCTGACAGCTGATGCTTAAAGTTAGTGAGAGAGATACGAGTCTCCAGCTTCAGTGATTTTTGCAATTCGTTCCAGTCATTGGCAGCAGAGAACTGGAAGGAAAGGCGGCCAAAGCGCCTGCTACGGGTGGGTGCTGCTATGGTGACCAGTGAGCTGAGATAAGGCGGGGCTTTACCTAGCAAAGACTTATAGATGACCTGGAGCCAGTGGGTTTGGCAACGAATATGAAGCGAGGGCCAGCCAACGAGAGCATTCAGGTCGCAGTGGTGGGTAGTATATACAAAACGGATGGCGCTGTGATAGACTGCATCCAATTTGCTGAGTAGAGTGTTGGAGGCTATTTTGTAAATGACATCGCCGAAGTCAAGGATCGGTAGGAGAGTCAGTTTTACGAGGGTATGCTTGGCAGCATGAGTGAAGGATGCTTTGTTGCAAAATAGGAAGCCGATTCTAGATTTAATTTTGGATTGGAGATGGTTAATGTGAGTCTGGAAGGAGAGTTTACTGTTTGGGGGCCTCCCATCCAAATCACTAAAGAGTTGATCTGAGAGAAGATTGTGAATAATATATAAATGTAAATGTTTTCCGACCAATTAAGTCAATGAAGACATTAATAAAGGAAAAATAAATGTGAGGAAATCAGTACTGAAATTATATAATCTCCTGTGCTACTATAACAGTGCAGGTTCCGTCCCTCTCTAGGGACCCTTGCACACATCAACAACTGACACCCACGAAGCATCGTTACCCATCGCGCCACAAAAGCCGCGGCCCTTGCAACGTAAGGGGAAACCCTACTTCAAGTCTCAGAGCGAGTGACGTCACTGATTGAAACGCTATTAGCGCGCACCACCGCTAACTAACTAGCCATTTCACATCGGTTACACTCACCCCCCCTTTGACCTCCTCCTTTTCCGCAGCAACCAATGATCCGGGTCAACAGCATCAATGTAACAGTGTAGGTTCCGTCCCTCTCTTCGCCCCAATCTGGGCTCGAACCAGGGACCCTTGCACACATCAACAACTGACACCCCACAAAGCATCGTTACCCATCGCGCCACAAAAGCCGCGGCCCTTGCAACGCAAGGGGAAACCCTACTTCAAGTCTCAGAGCGAGTGACATCACTGATTGAAACGCTATTAGCGCACACCACCGCTAACTAACTAGCCATTTCACATCGGTTACACTACACACGCAACGAACACTCTGGATCATTGCTACTCTCCCTTCCGGGATGGCTACAAAGCCCTCCCCCGCCCTTCTTTCGGTAAATCAAATCATGCCTCCATTCCACTCTTCCCCACCTACAGGAAGAAACTTAAGGAGGAAGTACCCATGTTAAGGACTGTTCAACGTTTGTCTGACCAATCGAAATCAACAGTCCGCATGTTTTGATCATGCGGACTGTGGAATGTTCGCGATTGTTCCAGGTCGCCTCTGAGAATAGTATCGACATATACACTGACTCTGTTCATCAGGAAGTGCATAGAGTATGTTGTTCCTACTGTGATGATTAGAACTTATCCAAACCAAAAACCGTGGATAGATGGCAGAATTCGCGAAAACTGAACCACCTAATTGAACCTCGACAAGGTGACTGGGAACATGGACGTAAACAGACCAGCTATGACCTCCATAAGGCAATCAAAGAGGCAAAACGAAAGTACAGGGACAAAGTGGAGTAGCAATTCAACAACTCAGACATGAGATATATGTGGCAGGGATTCCAGACAACCATGGATTGTCTCGACACCAATGCCTTGCTCCGGGACAAGCTAAACACCTTCGTCACCCGCTTCAAGGAAAACAACACCAAACCGGCAACGTGGGACCCTGCTGCTCTCAAGGATCAATACATTCTTTATATTTTTATATGTTGCGTTTATATTTTTGTGTGTATACAGTGCATTCGGAAAGTATTCAGACCCCTTAACTTTTTCCACATTTTGTTACGTTACAACCTTATTCTAAATGTGATTAAAGTTTTTCCCCTTACCAATCTACACACAATACCCCATAATGACAAAGCAAAAACAGGATTTTAGAAATTTTTGCAAATTTGTTAACATTTTAAAACTTAAATATTGCATTAACGTAAGTATTCAGACTCTTTACTCAGAACTTTGTTGAAGTACCTTTGGCAGTGATTGCAGCCTTCTTGGGTATGACACTATAAGCTTGGCATACCTGTATTTGGGGAGTTTCTCCCATTCTTCTCTGCAGATCATCTCAAGCTCTGTCAGGTTGGATGGGGAGCATCACTGCACAGCTTTTTTCAGGTCTCTCCAGAGATGTTTGATCGGGTTCAAGTCCGGGTTCTGGCTGGGCCACTCAAGGACATTCAGAGAGTTGTCCCTATGCCACTCCTGCGTTGTCTTGGCTGTGTGCTTAGGGTCGTTGTCCTGTTGGTAGGTGAACCTTCAACCGAGTCTGAGGTCCTGAGCGCTCGAGCAGGTTTTCATCAAGGATCTCTCTGTACTTTGCTCCGTTCATCTTTTCCTCGATCCTGACTAAGTCTCCCAGCCGCTGAAAAACATCCCCACAGCATGATGCTGCCACCACCATGCTTCACCGTAGGGATGGTGCCAGGTCTCATCCAGACGTGACGCTTGGCATTCAGGCCAAAGAGTTCAATATTGGTTTCATCAGACCAGAGAATCTTGTTTCTCATAGTCAGAGTCCTTTAGGTGCCTTTTGGCAAACTTCAAGCGGGCTGTCATATGCCTTTTACTGAGGAGTGGCTTCCGTCTGGCCACTCTACCATAAAAGCCTGATTGGTGGAGTGCTGCAGTTGTCCTTCTGGAAGGTTCTCCCATTTCCACAGAGGAACTCTGGAGCTCTGTCAGAGTGACCATTGGGTTCGTGGTCACGTCCCTGACCAAGGCCCTTCTGTTCAACGTTCGTCTGACCAATTTAAGTTTATGCTTCAAGATTGTTTTGATCATGCCGACTGTGAAATGTTCCAGGTCGCCTCTGAGAATAGTGGTTTCATCAGTTTGGCCGGGTGGCCAGCTCTAAGAAGAGTCTTGGTGGTTCCAAACTTTTTCCATTTAAGAAAGATGGAGGCCATTGTGTTCTTGGAGACCTTCAATGCTGCAGACATTCCTGTCTTGGGGCTCTACAGACAATTCCTTCGACCTCATGGCTTGGTTTTGGCTCTGACATGCACTGTCAACTGTGGTACCTTATGTAGACCTTTCCAAATCATGTCCAATCAATTTAATTTACCACAGACTCTAATCAAGTTGTAGAAACATCTCAAGGATGATCAATAAACTAGATGCACCTGAGCAAAATTTCGAGTCTCATAGCAAAGGGTCTGAATAATTATGTAAATAAGTTTTCTGTTTTTGATTTTGAATAAATAAAAAAATGTATGAATACAATTGCAGCCCAAATAAATGCTTCAGAGTTCAAGTAACAGACACATCCCAACATCAACTGTTCAGAGGAGACTGCGTGAATGGTCAAATTGCTTCAAAGAAACCACTACTAAAAGGACAACAATAATAATAAGAGACTTGCGGGGGCCAAGAAACACAAGCAATGGACATTAGACTGGTGGAAATCTGTCCTTTGGTCTGATGAGTCCAAATTTGAGATTTTTGGTTTCAACTGCCGTGTCTTTGTGAGATGCAGAGTAGGTGAACGGATGATCTTTGCATGTGTGGTTCCCACCGTGAAGCATGGAGGAGGAGGTGTGATGGTGTGGGGGTGCTTTGCTGGTGACACTGTCAGGGATTTATTTAGAATTCAAAGCACACTTAACCAGCATGGCTACCACAGCATTACGCAGCGATACGCCATCCCATCTGGTTTGCGCTTAGTGGGACTATAATTTGTTTTTCAACAGGACAATGACCCAACACACCTCCAGGCTGTGTAAGGGCTATTTGACCAATAATGTGTGACATGGCAAGGATGGACCCAGGTGCAGAGAAGGGACCAGACGAGGAATCAGCGGTTAAGGATAAACATAATACTTTACTGAGAAACGGTAACGGAAGGATCACAGTAACACTGGGAAAACAACAAACACTAAATCTCGAAAACTCACTCAGGAGACAAAACGCACATGGCACATAATTCAAGATTCAGCAAAGGACAACAGAAAACCCACCTCTTTTAACAGGGAAATCATAATAAGTAAATCGTCAATGTCTCTAGGACTGTCTCTGCCACCCTCTGGTGACAGGTGGAACCATGACAGAAGGAGAGTGATGGAGTGCTGCATCAGATGACCTGGCCTACACAATCACCCAACCTCAATCCAATTGAGATGGTTTGGGATGAGTTGGACCGCAGAGTGAAGGAAAAGCAGCCAACAAGTGCTCAGCATATGTGGGAACTCCTTCAAGACTGTTGGAAAAGCATTCCAGGTGAAGCTGGCTGAGAGAATGTCAAGAGTGTGCAAAGCTGTCATAAAGGCAAAGGGTGGCTACTTTGAAGAATCTAAAATATATTTTGATTTTTTTTAACATGTTTTTGGTTACTACATGATTCCATATGTGATATTTCATCATTTGATGTGTTCACTATTATTCTAGAATAATAGTGGGATGCTGGCCTTCTAGGCAGAGTTCCTCTGTCCAGTGTCTGTGTTCTTTTGCCCATCTTAATCTTTTATATTTATTGGCCAGTCTGAGATATGGCTTTTTCTTTGCAACTCTGCCTAGAAGGCCAGCATCCCGGAGCCACCTTTTCACTGTTGACGTTGAGACTGATGTTTTGCGGGTACTATTTGATGAAGCTGCCAGTTGAGGACTTGTGAGGCGTCTGTTTCTCAAACTAGACACTAATGTATTTGTCCTCTTGCTCAGTTGTGCACCGATGCCTCCCACTCCTGTTTCTATTAGCGTTGTACGAGATCTTCAGTTTCTTGACGATTTCTCACATGGTATAGCATTCATTTCTCAGAAGAAGAAAAGACTGATGAGTTTCAGCAGAAAGTTCTTTGTTTCTGGCCATTTTGAGCCTGTAATCAAACCCACAAATGCTGATGCTCCAGACACTCAACTAGTCTAAAGAAGGCCAGTTTTATTGCTTCTTTAAATCAGAACAACATCATTATATGTTCAAACTAAGGGCAACCCACCGTGGTATGGCATTCCTGACAGGGAGACGCATCCATGATGCATGTTGATGTATACAGGTAAGATAGTTAGCAACATTGTCATATTACACAATTCTAATTTTGACAGATTTTGATTTCAAGCTAAAGTGTACTGTTAGCTAGCTAGCTAACGTTAGCTGGCTGGCTCCCTAGCTGATGTAATTTGTTTCCCAGAGCCGTTTGCTTTTCTAGATAGAACATAATGTTAGCTAGTTAACATTGGACCTGGTTGATTGGCTCCCAGCGCTGTGGCATTGTTGCCACTTTGTTCATTGTTGTTTAACTAGCTAACATTAGCTGGCTGGCTACTATTGCCCCATAGCACTCACTTCTGTCATCATGAAGTTCTTTGAGAGACCAGTCAAGGATCATAGCACCTCCACCTTACCTGCCACCATAGACCCACTTCAATTTGCATACAGCCCCAATAGGTCCACAACGCCCGCACTCAGGTCAATACAATGCTGGTCTGACCAATCGGATTCCACGCTTCAAGATTGCTTCGATCACGTGGACTGGGATATGTTCCGGATAGCCTTGGACAATAACATTGATGTATACGCTAACTCTTTGAGCGAGTTTATTATCAAGTGCATTGGAAATGTCGTACCTTCTGTGACTATTAAAACCATCCCTAACCAGAAACCATGAATTGATGGCAGTATTCGCACGAAACTGAAAGAGCGAACCACCGCTTTTAATCATGGCAAGGTGACCGTAAACACGACCGAATACAAACAGTGCAGCAATTCTCTCCGCAAGGCAATCAAACAAGCAAAGTGTCAATATAGAGACAAAGTAGAGTCGCAATTTAACGGCTCAAACACGAGACGTATGTGGCAGGGTCTACAGTCAATCACGGATTACAAAAAGAAAACCAGCCCTGTCGCAGACACTGACGTCTGGCTCCCAGACAAATTAAACAACTTCTTTGCTTGCTTTGAGGACAATACAGTGCCACTGACACAGCCTGCTACCAAAGCCTGTGGGCTCTCCTTCTCCATGGCCAACGTGAGTAAAACATTTAAACGTGTTAACTCTTGCATGGCTGCCGGCCCAGACGGCATGCCTAGCCGCGTCCTCAGAGCATGCGCAGACCAGCTGGCTGGTGTGTTTATGGACATATTCAACCAATCCCTATCACAGTTTGTTGTCCTCACATGTTTCAAGATGGCCACCATTGTTCCTGTTCCCAAGAAAGCTAAGGTAACTGAACTAAATGACTATCGCCCCATTGCACTCACTTCTGTCATCATGAAGTGCTTTGAGAGACTAGTCAAGGACCATATCACCTCCACCCTACCTGATACCCTAGACCCACTCCAATTTGCTTACCGCCCCAATAGGTCCACTGACGATGCAATCGCCATTACCCTGCCCTATCCCATCTGGAAAAGAGGAATACCTATGTAAGAATGCTGTTCATTGACTACAGCTCAGCATTCAACACCGTAGTACCCTCCAAGCTCATCATTTAGCTTGAGGCCCTGGGTCTCAACCATACCCTGTGCAATTGGGTCCTGGATTTTCTGACAGGCCGCCCCCAGGTGGTGAAGGTCCTCAACACTGATGCCCCATAAGGGTGTGTCCTCAGCCCCCTCCTGTACTCCCTGTTCACCCATGACTGCATAGCCATGCACACCTCCAATTCAATCATCAAATTTGCAGACAACACAACAGTCGTGGGCTTGATTACCAACAACGACGAGCCTACAGGGAGGAGGTGAGGGCACTCGGAGTATGGTGTCAGAGTATTGTGTCAATTTTCGCCTAAAATGACATACCCAAATCTAACTGCCTGTAGCTCAGGACCTGAAGCAAGAATATGCATATTCTTGATACCATTTGAAAGGAAACACTGACATTTCTGGAAATGTTAAATTAATGTAGGAGAATATAACACATTATATCTTGTAAAAGATAATACAAAGAAAAAACTTTTTTTTAAAAATTATCTTTGAAATGCAAGAGAAAGGCCACAATGTATTATTCCAGTTTAGGCGCAATGTAGATTTTGGCCACTAGATGGCAGCAGTGTGTGCGCAAAGTTTTAGACTGATCCAATGAACCATTGCATTTCTGTTCAAAATGTTGTATAAAGTCTGCCCAAATGTGCCTAATTGGTTTATTGATAGATTTTCAAGTTCATAACTGTGCACTCTCCTCAAACAATAGCATGGCATTCTTTCACTGTAATAGTTAATGTAAATTGGACATTGTAATTAGCTTAAATTCTTGGGAATCTTTCTGCCCATATCAGATATGTCTATGTCCTAGGAAATGTTCTTGTTACTGACAACGTCATGCTAATCACATTAGCGCACATTAGCTCAACCGTCCTGCGGTTGGTTCCTCGGCGTACCGATCCCGTAGAGGTTCCTCAGCGTACACATCATGGACAAACAAATGGTCCACCCACACATACAGTGTGGTGAAGAAGGCGCAACAGCGCCTCTTCAACCTCAGGAGGCTGAAGAAATTTGGCTTGTCACCTAAAACACTCAAACTTTTACAGATTCACAATTGAGAGCATCTTGTCGGGCTGTAACCCTGCCTTTTACGGCAACTGCACCGCCCACAACCATCAAGGACAACAACCACCCGAGCCACTGCCTGTTCACCCCGCTACCATCCAGAAGGCGAGGTCAGTACAGGTGCATCAAAGCCAGGACCGAAAGACTGAAAAACAGCTTCTATCTCAAGGCCATCAGACTGTTAAACAGCCATCACTAACACAGAGAGGCTGCTGCCTACATACAGACTCAAAATCATTGGCCACTTTAATAAATGGATCACTAGTCACTTTAATAATGCCACTTGGATAATGTCTACATATCTTACATACTCATCTCACATGTATATACTGTATTTTATACCATCTATTCCATCTTGCCTATGCCGCTCGGTCATCGCTCATCCATATATTTATATATATATATACACATATTCTTATTACATCTCTTTTGATCTGTGTGTATTAGGTAGTTGTTGTGGAATTGTTAGATTACTTCTTAGATATTACTGCACTGTCGGAACTAGAAGCACAAGCACTTTGCTACATTCGCATGAACATCTGCTAACCATGTGTATGTGACCAATAAAATTTGATTTGATTTTAAATACAATTTCCCAGAATTTTTCCATAAACACAAAAAGATTTTCTCTCAAATGTTATGCACAAATTTGTTTATATCCATGTTAGTGAGCTTTTCTCCTTTGCCAAGAGAATCCATCCACCTGACAGGTGTGTCATATCAAGAAGCTGATTAAACAGCACACCTTCTGCTGGAGACAATAAAAAGCCACTCTGAAATGCACAATGCCACAGATGTCACAAGTTTTGAGGGAGCCTGCAATTGGCATGCTGACTGCAGGAATGTCCACCAGAGGTGTTGCTAGAGAATGTAATGTTAATTTCTCTACCATAAGACTCATCCAAACCATCTCAGGGAAGCTTATCTGCGTGCTCGACTGCAGTCAGTCTTGACCTGACTGTAGTTCGGCGATGTAACTGACTTCAGTGGGCAAATGCTCATCTTCAATGGCCGCTGGCACGCTGGAGAAGTGTGCTCTTCACTGTACCGGGCAGATGATAAGCCTCAAGTCTTGGGTACAAATGTGTTATACCAGTGTCTGCAATGGACTCGTATCAATGACCTACGGTGGTTCCCACTAGATGGCCAAGCTTCAAAGTCAAAATTGGCTATATTGTAAAAACAAAAATGAGCTTTTTGGTCTTAATTTAAGGTTAGGCATAAGGTTAGCAGTCTGGTTAAAGGGATACTTCAGGGATGCAACACTACTTAGCATTGGCTCGCAAAACTACCTCTAACTTCCTTCATACTGGGCACAGAGACATGCAGTTTTTATTCACAAGTTCATCTGACTCAGGGGAAGTAGATAAATGGCCTCATTGCCAAAATCCCGAAGTATCCTTTTTAACGTTAAGACAATCCCTATAATGGTGCTCTTGACTGTGGTGCTGTGACGCTATGAAACAGCCAGCAGGGTGTACTAGAGGCTATGGTATTTTATTTCTTTCACGATTAACCTTAGCCTGCCTTGCCAAATTCTGCTAATAAGATCATCTTCAACATGATAACTTTTACATTTTGATATTGTTAAAAAAAAAAACAAGTATCACTGACATAGAATTGGGGGCATTATGAGCACAATGTCAAGTGTTATGATAGATTTATAACCCTTCATTTTGCCTAATACCAAAAATGTTAGAACAGTTTATTTACATTGATCTGTTGTATGGTTTGCATCAACTGCAGAATTAATCGACGTCTTCAATAATCGGTTGAAAGAGTGATTAGTCTTACATATTCACATTTCCACTGAACTGTTTGTTGATATAAAAGCCTTTTTCTTGCAACAGTAAATATATTAAACAACTAACATATTTCTCTATGACCTTGCTTAAAATTATTTACCATTATTTCAATAGGCAATCAATACATAATGTAATAACTTTAGTGCCTAAAAAATGTACTATTGGCAATAGTGTGAGTGTCCTTCACAATATTGTAATTTTGCGATTTGACAGACATAAGTTCGACCAGGGTCAGCTCCAATTAATGCCCATCAAGACAGGACAGTCATTAAACAAAAAAACTGTCTCTTTAGACCTCTATATTGAGTTTTAGTTTTTTCAATTTAGTTATCTTCTACTTTTTCTTCACTAAAGGAAGTTTCAAGTTGAGATGGGGACAGCTATCTGTATGGCCTCTTTAGCGGGCTTGGTACACATCCACCTTGGAATGCAGATCTCTGGGGACTCATGTGGAGCAGCGTGTAGTTGTCTAACTCCAGAAGTATGCCTGTGATCTTCCCAGCCAGACTGAGGTGCGTGATCTGAGTGAGAGATGCTCACCTCGAGAAATGGGGAACAAAACAAACCATCATAAAGTACTTTACACTGGAGGATTGCAAAATTCCAGTATGAGGCTAATAAAGTCAACTGAACAGAAGGATGCCAAACTCACCAAGCATCTGCTTCTGTTCCTGAGGACAAGCAGTTGCCAGCATGGAGGCCATCAGAGGCTCCTGGCCTTGGACAGCAGGCTGCTGCATGGGGGCCTATGGCTTGGCAATCATATGATGCAATGGGTTCTGTACACTGCCTGGGTACTTGTAACGTTACTTGTACAATGCTGAGGACTAGATATTCACGATTAAAGAAAAGATGTGATTATAGCCAGTTATATCACTAATGCATTTTTCCAACTACAGACTGTAAATGTTATGGGATCATTTAGGTATGAGTGGCTGCATCATAAGATATACGCACCCCTCCATTGAGACAAAGCCGAAACCCTTGCTGCGGCCACCCTCTGTCATCATCACCATTGCATTCATGATCGTCCCAAAACTGGGAAAACTCCTTGCGAAGACGCTCATCATCCCAGTGATCGTCCTGCTTCATCTGCTCAAACTTGTGTATCGGCTCTGTCCGGCGCTCTCCTTTCTTCTGGGCGGCCCACATTGACCCATCTTCCATTCAGCTCCTCCCCATTAATTTTAGCCACAGCCTGAAGAGGTCAGATACACTGGACTCACAGATACTGAAATCTATTCCATATCTAGACAGTGACAATAATGTACGGCATTACTCACCTTCTGTGATGATCATTGGATCATCTGATTCATATTGCATCAATGCAATTTCACTCTTATTGACAGTTGCCATAATGGGACAGATACAACGTTACGATCTCAATACTCCTTTATGCGACAACGGGGAAGGAATTAGGAAGTGGATAGAATCTCATTTCTTATGATTATCAGTGAAATTAATGAATTTATAAAATATTAATTACCATGTATAGCTTTGTAAGACTATAAAATGACCAACCAGCCAGTTTTGGAGTAGTAGAAGGTCTATTCCCCTACTTTTGAGAGGAGCTGGCTACTTTACCGGGAGACTTCAAGCATTTACGCGAAGCTAACGAAGCTAACTTCAATAATCTCTAAACTGCACACAGAGACATAAAAATGGTATCCATGATTTCGTCTGACTGGGTAAGTAGATAAATTACCTAAATATTGACATTTCGCAGTATCCCTTTAAGTAACGCCCTACCCCCGCAAAGCAGAAAGGTCTTTCCGCTAAGATTGGTGCTTGAACTGTCAACCCTGGGCAAGCACACTACCACTTGTGCCACAAAGGTCAAGACTTATTGGCAGGGGGTCACATCCCACTAGGCACAGATGTCAATTCAATGTCTATTCCACGTTGGTTCAATGTAATTTAATTGAAATGATGTGTAAACAACCTTGATTCAACTACTGTGTGTCCACTGGGCTCTTACATACTGGGAGCATGCTTACACTATGTTGAAAGAATGTTGCATTTATCCTATCTTGCAATTGGAACAATGTTCTGGTTTTTACACTGTTTGCAAAATAGGGATTCTTTTAGTTCTGCTTTTTTTTGGATGCTACTTTTCTGACTTGATGTAACCATATCAGTGCACGGAGCAGCATCTCTAAGGTGATTATCGCTGGCCTCTTTCTGTGATACACTATTATGCATGACTCAATGCTCAATGGGTTTGGGTTTTTTGGGACATCAAATCATTCAACGGGAGGTGGATGTGCTCCGGAATGGAGAGGAATATAATAATTCTGAAGGAGTATGGAAAGAACCAAAATGTACAAATGCAAGAGACAGCCAAATCAAAGTTGTGGTAGGCCTACATCAACAATGCTTTATCACTGAAATGGTATCAAGGCCACACAAAAATCTCTTGATATTGCATTGACACTAACCTGTAAGTTGATTGCTGTTTTCAGTTTTTGCAGTCTTGTTATTTCTATGTAAAATATTCTGTAACAAGTGTTGTTTTTGTGCTCAATGGTGGATCTATTCATAATTATTTAAGAGAACAACAGCTTTGTTGTTAACGACATTATAGTATTAATGAAGCTCTTCAGCTTTCATGAAAACACTTACATTTCATGGGAGGACTTATAGTCAAGAGAGTGGGAATGACAACAATTATAAACTGTCATTAAACAGCAGCAAACATTTCCCTCTAATCTTATCTATATTTCGACAAAGGATGTTGAATTACCATCACTCCATTTTGTTTGATGTTATTTTTGATACTAGTGATGCACCGATATGGCTGATATTTACAATTTTAGCAGCCTTTTAAGCGTTCTAGTACAGTAAATAGTTCACACACACACACACACACACACACACACACACACACACACACACACACACACACACACACACACACACACACACACACACACACACACACACACACACACACACACACACAGCGGTCTAAGGCACTGCATCTCAGTGCTAGAGGCGTCACTACAGTCCCTGGTTCGAATCCAGGCTGTGATTGGGCGGCACAGAATTGGGCCTGTGTGGTCCGAGTCCCTGGCCTTTGTGGTTGAATCTGTGAAAATCACTGCTTGACGGAGGGGTCTTACAGATAAAGTGCCTTCGGAAAGTATTCATACCCCTTGACTTTTTCCCCCCAAAAAATGTACATTACAGCCTTATTCTAAAATGGATTAAAAAAAAATGTTCAAAAAAAATGCTGACAAAACAAAAAGCGATTTTTTGAAATTTTAGCAAATGTATCAAAAGTAAAAAACGGATATCTAATTTACATAAGTACTCAGACCCTTGTGCGGCGCACAATTGGCCCAGCGTCCGGGCCGTCATTGTAAATAAGAATTTGTTCTTAACGGACTTGCCTAGTTAAATAAAGGTTACACACACCACTGACCAAAAAGTTATTTTGTTGGCGTTTACGTATGTCCCCGTTATCAGTAAAACATAACCAAAACCTATTTCTTTCACTTATTTGCTGTGCTGTTTCGTTGTTAATTTGTTCAGTCATTTCATTCTCAACCAGGATTATTATGGAACGTCATTTGGGTCTCTGCGTGTCAAAAAAGATACGTCAAAAAACACTATTTGACGTGTCAAATAACACGACATCTGTTTCAGTAGCTATAGTTAGCTAATTATCTATATAGCAAGGTGTCATCATTGAAAATACCCCAATTTATAAAACAGTTCTTATTGGATTAATGGTGGTCGGACCCATCTATGTGAAGGTAGCCATAATAAGGATTAGCCACAATAGTGGACTTTGCGTTTAGCCTTCAAAATAAAAGTATGGCATAATTCTACAATTTGTATTAATTTGCATTAATTTGCATTACTGTCAATGACAATTTTATTTTGAAGGCAAACCGCAAGTTCCACTATATTGCCTAATCCTTAATGTGGCTAGCTTCACCACACTAGCCTCACTAGCCAAATGAAGCTAGCTGGCTGCTTATAATGTTAACCCTGTTGCCCAAAGCTAAGTTGCTGACTAGCTATTTATTTTCATGAACTGAAGTTCAATTTCAATAGGCGAACAACAAGCTACCCCAGAAGTTGCGGTCGAACAAATTATGCTTTATTACCAACACGGTATTGTAAACACATTGTTCGTGGCTGGTGTTTGCTTGTTTGCAGATTTTTTTGTACAGCTTTGACAGTGCTAGTGTATCTTTTTTGACACGCAAAGACCCAAACGGCGTCCCATAGTAGGTATGTCGTGAAGCTAATAGCAGTGATACGATTACTGTGTAACTCCGGTAGGGCAACATCTGAAAAATAGCACACTTGGTAGTGTGTACCGGTGCTCGACCAGTCAGCGAAAGCCAACATCACCCACGACAGAGAATGGTTGATTGTCAAGGGCAATGGATTTCGCCTTTGAGTTGTCTCGCTGAAATTCTGTTACGCTTTCAAATGACTGCTCGATCCACACTGCAGAAATTCTGGGCTAGTTTAGGAATGCTGCGTTGCATGTATAGTTTAAAATTTTGTGATGTTATTACGTCATGTACCTACGTTATATAGGTATGCATGTCAGCTTTGACACCAGTTTTGCACATTGGGGCGTTAAACTAGACATTGACCGATACCGATGTTGGCATTTTTAGCTAATATCAGCGGATTCCGATATGTTCACCGATATATTGTGCATCCCTATTTGATATAGTACCCTTTATTGAAGAAAACGTGATTCATCTTGCACTCGAGACTATCGCCACAATACAAAAAACATTGTCCATTGAGAAGTGATAGTAATCTCTGTATAATCAATCGGCCCCTGGGAAATTTATGGAGACATCGTTTGGCAAAGTTAAGGCACTGTTTTGTTTACTTAGCAGTCTGCGGAAACTAAGCAATATGCATTCTGGGTTCAACCAGGTTTGAGTGATGCTGATTGGTTTATATATATATAGACTTTACTTTTGGTGGCTGCTGTTTGAAAGAGATGTTGCCTCTCGTGAGTACATTTATTTTAAGAGTGTAGGTTACCATAAATGGCTTTCATGAATGGCTTTTGCACAATGTTGATGGTTGTTACATATGGGCACTTGCTCATCCTGCTTAAACCTCATGGTTATTATGTTTAGTACCTAATAGTGTCCCTTGAAGCAGAATTTTCATTGCATTTAAATAACATGAAATTCTTGTAAAATGTTCGTTGTACATCTATTATAGTATGTGTGTCTTTTCGTGTGAATGTTGCTGTTAGTGCCTTCAGAAAGTATTCACACCCCTTGATTATTTTCACATTTTGTTGTGTTATAGCATGAATTTAAAATTGATAAAATTGCAATTTTGTGTCACTGGCTTATACACAATACCCCATAATTCCACTTTGACATTTTATGTTTTTACAAATGAATTCAAAATGAAAAGCTGAAATGTCTTGAGTCAATTAGTATTCAACCCCTTTGTTATGGCAAGCCTAAATACGTTCAGGGGTACAAATGTGGTTATCAAGTTACATAATAAGTTGTATGGACTAATAATATTGTGTAATATGATTTTTGAATGACTATCTCATCTCTGTACCCCATACCTACATTTACAATGCCTTCGGGAAGTATCCAGACCCCTTGAATTTTTCCACATTTTGTTATATTACAGCCTTATTCTAAAATTAAAACCGTTTTTTCCCCTCAATCTACAAACAATACTCAATTTTGACAAAGCAAAAACAGGGTTTTAGAAATGTTTGCTAATTTAAAATAAAACCTGAACTATCACATAAGTATTCAGACCCTTTATTCAGTACTTTGTGGAATCACCTTTGGCAGCGACTACAGCTTTGAGTCTTCTTGGGTATGACGCTACCAGCTTGGCACACCTGTATTTGGGGTGTTTCTCCCATTCTTCTCTGCAGATCCTCTCAAACTCTGTCAGGTTGGATGGGGAGAGTTGCTGCACAACTATTTTCAGGCCTCTCCAGTGAAGTTTGATCGGGTTCAAGTCCGGGCTATGGCTGGGTCACTCAAGGACATTCAGAGACTTGTCCCGAAGACACCCATGTGTTGTCTTGGCTGTGTGCTTAGGATCATTGTCCTGTTGGTAGGTGAACCTTCAACCCATTCTGAGGTCCTGAGCACTCTGGAGCAGGTTTTCATCAAGGATCTCTGTACTTTGCTCCGTTCATTTTTGCCTCGATCCTGACTAGTCTCTCAGTCCCTGCCGCTGAAAAACATCCCCATAGCCTGATGCTGCCAGGTTTCTCCAGACGTGACGCTTGGCACTCAGGCCAAGGAGTTCAATCTTGGTTTCATCAGACCAGAGAGTCTTTAGTTGCCTTTTGGCAAACTCCAACAGGGATGTCATGTGCTTTTTACTGAGGAGTGGCTTCCGTCTGGCCACTCTACCTTAAAGGTCTGATTGGTGGAGTGCTGCAGAGATGGGAGAACCTTCCAGAAGGACAACCATCTCTAGAGAGGAACTTTAGAGCTCTGTCAGAGTGACCATCGGGTTCTTGGTCACCTCCCTGACCAAGGAACGTCTCCCCCGATTGCTCAGTTTGGCCGGGCAGCCAGCTCTAAGAAGAGTCTTGGTGGTTCCAAACTTCTTCCATTTAAGATTGATGGGGGCGCTGTGTTCTTGGAGACCTTCAACGCTGCAGTCATTTTTTGGTACCCTTCCCCAGATCTGTGCCTCGACACAATCCTGTCTCGGAGCTCTACGAACAATTCCTTTGACCTCATGGCTTGGTTTTTGCTGTGACATGCACGGTCAACTGTGGGAGCTTTTATAGACAGTTGTGTGCCTTTCCAAATCATGTCCAATCAATTGAATGTACCACAGGAGGACTCCAATCAAGTTGTAGAAACAGCTCAAGGATGATCAATGGAACCAGGATGCACTTGAGCTTCATTTCGAGTCTCATAGAAAAGGGTCTGAATACTTATGTAAATAAGATCCGTTTTTTACTTTTCTAAATTGCACCGCGGCCTCCATGGCGTTTCTCTTTTTATTATCTATATATTTTACAATGACCTGCTGCTGCCGACTATCAGGCAGTGAGACAGGCTGCTGTTGCTGAGTGAGTGAGTGGTGGAGGTATAGGAGCTTCATACAGTTATTGGAAGGGAGGGGCAGGCCGGAGGGGTGAGTGTGTATTACTGTTGAGAATGAGAGCATTCTGCTGCAGCAGGTAGCTCAGCTGAGTCAAGTCAGTGAGAGGAGAGCATCATGCGTGCACATAATGACAAGTGATGTGAGATTCAACGAACAGCAGCACTAGCTAGCTAACTACATACTTATCCCTCAATTCTCCTTTGCTTCATTCTTTGTATCCTGACCGTCCCCCAGTCCTACCAATCATTACAGCCAACACAGCAAGGGAGAGAAGCTGAGAAATAATCATCCAACAGTTTCAGAGGTAGGGAGAAAAGATTGAACATTGTGCTTTCTCTCTGGGTATGTAGCTAACATTGGCCAGAAAGTTGAAGTCAGAGGAGAGAGGTGCAGAGATGAGGACAGAGGAACAAACCGATTTGACACGCTAGTTTACTGGCTAGACACGATTCTACTGTCAGTACGCCAGGTAAATAGGCAAAATATGGGAGAAAATATAGCAAAAACTGAGAAAGAGAATGGGGTATAATGGATTAAGAGCATCCCAGGAGATGACAGAAAAGCTTACTGATGGTATTGCAAATCAAAAATGCGAGCCCACCACACTGATCTTATTTCTCATACACAAAATGGAGAAACAAGAGAAATGCTGCTCCATTTTCTAATGCAATAACATTGTTTGACACAGGAACTACATTTGTAAGAGAGAATAACAAAGATTTTTTTATAACTAAGCCAAGATAGACAACTGCCTGTCGTTTCCAATGGGAACAAATTAGTCATAGTGAGCTGAACAAGCAAGGAGATGTGCAGAGCCAAGCATGAGCTAGTGAGATCCTATTGGCGTGTTCTAGGTATGCATCTGCATATTTCCGTTAGGGAACACCTACTCTGTGAAGTGTGTGTGTGCAATAACTAAATTTGCCTTTGCACACCTAAACAACACGATTTTTTAAAAACCTTTGAAAAGGGTAAAGTCTACAAAACTTAGTCCACTCTGTTTATAACAGATTCTTGTTTTGGGAAAAGAACTGTTGAGATCAAATGTTTCATCGATAAGAACATTTGCAAAAAGTCGGCCAAAATCCCTCTTTCCATCTTCTCCAACTGCCTGCCAGTGGGCTTCCTCTCACTACCATATGTGCTTCACATTTATACATCCAGTGAAATATCTGTCTGATTGTTTAACTACGGATGGAACAATCAGTTACAGATGGCTGCACAAATTGCATGCCACTCCAGCATTGCAACTTTAGATCACCTGGGATGTGTTGTTGAATACATTGCAAAGAAAGGAATCAATATCCACAGAACAAAATGCACAGCACTCATAAATGCAGTTGTAGGGCCTGCAGTGCATGAGGAACTAATAAAGGACATTGGGAATGAGTCATACTCATTGATTATAGATGAAAGTACTGATGTCACAACCAAGAAGCAATAAGATACCACAGCAAGAAACTCAACAACAAAAAAGCAGGGTAACTTTTACAAGCGTAATTTTCTTTGTCTACACCCTCTCACACTTCTTTCAGTTATCTGTTTGTAAAGTCTCATACCCCCTGTTTCTCTAACTCATCCCTCATTATATCACTGTATGTTCCTCTACTTTCTGTCTTTGTTACGTGGTGATGGGGAATGGCAGCAGCACCAGCTTATATGGGGATCACCAGCATTTACCTCCTTCGGCCCCTCACTGGCTGGAACCGTGTTGCTGAGTGTCCCCCTAAAGTCCAAGAAATGGCTTCAACCTGGTAGTGCGGCTCCTGGTTAGCCTAACCCAGAATTTTGGGGGTGAGCAGACCACACACACACACACACACACACACACACACACACACACACACACACACACACACACACACACACACACACACACACACACACACACACACACACACACACACACCTCCTCCATCTGTCTGTAAAGTCTCATTCCCCCTGTTTATCTAACTCATCCCTCATTATATCGCTGTCTGTTCCTCTACTCTCTGTAGAGCAACATATGGGACTCGTTTCAAGAAACTAGGCATATGTCGCACGTCACTACTTCACAGGAGCCATTTGAAGGTATTTAAAAAAAAAATGGTTTTATCCAAATGCATTTTAGGGCAGAAATGCATTCTGGAACATGTTATCTTTCATGTGCCTCAATAACAAAGTTGTATGCCATCTGTAAATACGAATTAGTTGGTTTAACCACGGAAAAAGACAGGAACCTGAGATAATGGATGGGCTCGACATGCCCAGAGATGAGTTCGGAATGGTCTGCCATGTAGAATGCTTCTGTCGATAACATGAGCTGGTGTAGGTAATCCTTTCTAACGCAGCTTTAAAAAATATCACGTAATAGAACTGCAAAAGTGTTGCCCTCCAGTTTCTGGAGGACCGAGTTGAAATCAGTG